>NW_012118487.1:4283097-4284432 GCF_000951035.1 Colobus angolensis palliatus | reverse complement strand
TATAATACTAGAATGTCCTGGGCTCAATCCTTGGCCCTGTTGTCCACACTTGGTAATCAGATCCAATCTCGTGGTTTTACATGGCCACTTGTATTCTGACCATGCTCAAATTTGTATCTCCAGCTGGGTTCTCTCTCTTGAACTCCAGACTCACTTATCCAGCTGGCTCTCCAAGGTCTCCTGTTTTCGTGGCCAATAAGTACCTGGAAGTTAAAAAGCCCCCCAATAACCAAAGCAAACTTGAGAAGGAAAAACAAAGTTGGAGGCATCACACCTCCTGATTTCCATCTATATTACAAAGCTACAGTAATCATAAGGAGATGGTACTGGCATAAAAATAGACACATAGGCCAGGCGCGGTGGCTCATACCTGCAATCCCAGCACTTCAGGAGGCCAAAGTGGGCAGATCACTTGAGGTCAAGAGTTCAAGACCAGCCTGACCAACACAGTGAAATTCCCTCTCTACTAAAAATACAAAAATTATTAGCCAGATATGGTGGCTCATGCCTGTAATCCAAGCTACTCAGGAGGCTGAGGCAGTAGAATCACTTGAACTTGGGAAGCACAGTTTGCAGTGAGGTGAAAGCCAGTCACTGTACTGAAGTCTGGGTAACAGAGCAAGACTGTCTCAAAAAAAATAGAAAGAAAGAAATACACACATAGACCAGTGGAACAGAATAGTCCAAAAATGGAGAAGGGGAAGGTGCTAAGATGGCTGAATAGGAGCAACTCCAGTCTACAGCTCCCAGCATGAGCAACACAGAAGACAGGTGATTTCTACGTTTCAAACTGAGGTACCAGGTTCATCTCACTGGGGCTTGACAGAGAGTGGGTGCAGCCCACAGAGAGTGAGCCGAAGCAGGGCGGGGCATCGCCTCACCCAGGAAGTCGAAGGGATCGTGGAATTCCCTTTCCTAGCCAAGGGAAGCTGTGACAGATGGTCTCTGGAAAATCAGGACACTCCCACCCTAATATTGCACTTTTCCAATGATGTTAGCAAATGGCACACCAGGAGATTATATCCTGCCCCTGGCTCGGAGGGTCCCACGCCCACAGAGCCTTACTCACTGCTAGCACAGCAGTCTAAGATTGAACTGCAAGGCAGCAGTGAGGCTGGGGAAGGGGCATCTGCCATTGCTGAGGCTTGAGTAGGTAAACAAAGAGGTCGGGAAGCTCGAACTGTGTGGAGCCCACTGCAGCTCAAGGAGGCCTGCCTGCCTCTAGAGACTCCATCTCTGGGGCAGGGCATGGCTGAACAAAAGGCAGCAGAAACTTCTGCAGACTTAAACGTCCCTGTCTGACAGCTTTGAAGAGGGTAGTGGTTCTCCCAGCAC
>NW_012118487.1:4258686-4279708 GCF_000951035.1 Colobus angolensis palliatus | reverse complement strand
CTCCTGACCTCAGGTGATCCACCCGCCTCGGCCTCCCAAAGTGCTGGGATTACAGGTGTGAGCCACCGCGCCCAGCCGAGGACAAAATTTAATTTGCAAGAAATTGAACAATCAGAACGTCATTGGCAACTTCAGCTCAGGAGTCAGGGCTCTCTGAAGCGCAAGTTACAGACACTTAACAGGAATTACTATAATCAAAAAACAGGCATTGGCTGGGTGTAGGAGCTGATGCCTGTAATCCCAGCACTTTGGGAGGCTGAGGGGGGAGAATCACTTGAGCTCAGGAGTTTGAGACCCACCCAGGCAACGTAGCCTGACCTCGTCTCTACAAAAAGATAAGCAAAGGACATGAATTGACACATAACTGGGCAGAGCCAGACTGGTGCTACCTGTAGAATGGACTAAATCCGTGACTGAAACACACCGTCAAGTCTCCCCTCCCTCTTGTCTCTCATACTCTGGTTTGCCTCTTCGCCTGCGTTACCTCTCCTCCATCGGGCTGAGGTTGAACGGCCCTCTATGCTCTTTCTGTGTTCTTTGACGAAGTGACAAGCATGCAAAACCCTGCTGAACCGTGTGAGATAATAGAAAATCCATCCCGGTGGTGACACCGGAAGTGTTACCTCCAAATCCATAGGAATCAGTGTGGAGAATGCTGCTAAGCTTCTTAGGAGAGGGACCCCAGCTCCCTGCATGTTGAGAACATTCAAGAAAATAGCACAGTGCTCACTTGGGTTTTAGGAGAAGGGTAAAATATGGACGAGGAGGCCAGTCATGGGATTGCGGGTAAAAGCAGGGCTCTGGGTAGCTGGCTGGGTGGATGGAAGCACAGTGCCTGTCCCCTCCCCTCACCTCTGCTGTTTAGGGAGTTCTCCGGGGGCCAAAAGTCAGGGTGCCACAGAATGTGGAAAGTGCGCAGAGAGGAAATGGGAGAAAGAAACTGAGATTCAGAAATTTGAAAGGAAAAAAATCATTGAACAGGCAAATTTGAGGAACTGAAATGCATTTGAGGACACACATTCCCAAAACAGCTACATTTTTTCTTTTTTTCTTTTTTTTTTTTTAATGAAAAAGGGCTCTTTGGAATGACAGGCAGGTATCAATTCACTGTTTCCAACGCTACCCGGTGACCAGAGGGCTGACGAGGATGGATAATGAGTGAAGACAAGGTGTGCTCATGTCCTAGATCTGCTGTAAGAAGTCTGCTGTGGGCCGGGCGGGGTGGCTCACACCTGTAATTCCTGCACTTTGGGAGGCTGAGGCGGGTGGATCACCTGAGGTCAAGAGTTCAAGACCAGCTTGGCCAACATGGTAAAACCCCATCTCTACTAAAAATACAAAATTTAACAGGATGTGGTGGTGTGCGCCTGTAGTCCCAGCTACTCAGTAGACTGGGGAAGGAGAATTGTTTGAATCCGGGAGCCAGAGGTTGCAGTGAGCCAAGACCATGCCATTGCACTCCAACCTGGGCAACAGCACAAAAACTCAAAAAAAAAAAAAAAAAAAGAAAAAGAAAGAAAGAAGAGAAATCTTATGTGGCTTACAACTATAGGAATTTACTCTCTTACAGTTCTGGGGGCCAGAATCCCAAATCAAAGTGCTGGTGGGGCTGTGTTCCCTCAGCGGGCTTGGGGGGACTCCTTTCCTTGCCTCATCCAGCTTCTAGTGGCAGCTGTGTCATCCCAGTGTCTGCCTCTGACTTCATTCACGTGGCCTTCTTGGGTGTTCTGTCTTCTGCCTGTGTCTTCCCCTATTTCTATAAGGACACACTTGTCACTGGACTTGGGACCCGCCAGATAATCCAGGATGATCTTATCTCAAGATCCATAACTTAATTTGCAAAGACCCTTTTTCCAAATAAGATCACATTCACAAGTTCCAAGTGGACATATTTTGTAGAGGTCACCATTCAACCCACAGCACATGGACTGCAGGTAGTGAGGTACAAGACATTTCTGCTCAGGCAGAAAACAATTTCAAGCTTTTTCTCTTTCTATTTATACATGGTGGTGGAAAAATAAGCATTTGAAGACTGAAATAACTTTTAAATGCCTTCCTCTTCTAATGGGTATTGAAATAAGTTTATCCATTAAGACATGGCTTTTGGCCTGATGCAGTGGCTCACACCTGTAATCTCAGCATTTTGGGAGGTCGAGGTGAGCAGATTGCTTGAGCCCAGGAGTTCGAGACTAGCCTGGGAAACATGGCAAAACCCTATCTCTACGAAAACTTTTTTAAAGTTAGCTGGGTGTGGTGGCACACACCTGTAGTCCCAGCTACTCAAGAGGCTGAGGCGGGAGAGTCACTTGAGCCCAGGAGGTCAAGGCTGCAGTAAGCTATGATTGTGCCTGGGTGACAAAGCGAGACCTCGTAAAAAAAGAAAAAGAAAAAGAAATAAAAATTTAAAAAGAGAGAGAGAGATGGGCTTGGAGCAGTGGCTCATGCCTGTAATCCCAGCACTTTGGGAGACCAAGGCAGGTGGGTCACCTGAGGTCAGGAGTTCGAGACCATCCTGGCCAACATGGTGAAACTCTGCCTCTACTAAAAATACAAAAATTAGCCAGGCGTGGTGGCAGGCACCTGTAATTCCAGATACTTGGGAGGCTGAGACAGGAGAATTGCCTGAATCTGGGAGACTGAATCAGAGGTTGCAGTGAGCTGAGATCATGCCATCGCACTTCAGCCTCGGCGACAGAGTGAGACTGTCTCAAAAACAAAACAAACAAACACAAAAAACATGGTTTTCAATAATTTTCGCACAGCCACATGTGTAAAGCACACCTTGGGAGAGGAGGATCCCTGCTGGTGGGTGTGGACCACCACAGGCTGCCATGTTGATAAAACAGATCGCAGGAGATTGCAAGTTCCCACCACAGCTCCATACTCCACCCTCTTTCCTGTGGCTCAGACACTCCAGCTTTGGGAGCCCTCATGTTTGTTTCTATTTCTTTAGTGCATAAGGTGCCCCAGCTTCCCCAGTTTCCAAAGCCACGCAGGAGTATGAAAACCTTCCCCCGACCTTCTTGCAAGTTATGGTTAGAATAACAACCTCACCAATCCCCGGGGTGGAAGAAATGAGACGCAGAAATGTTTCATCAGTCTAGCACACCTACACGAAGGTTGCATGCCTACAGATAGGCTGATAAATTTTGAAGGAACACCAAAGGGAGTAGGAGATCCGGTCTTGCTTAGAAGAAATTATTTAAGGAGTAGAATTTCTTTGAGGCCACGAGTGAGCAGGTTAAGACAGTGCCAGGAGCCCTTAGGGACTCCCATCAAGCCCTGCATCAGAACCTTCTTCACAGGATGCGGACGTGAGTGTGAGAAGTTTTTACTCTGCCGTGATCAAAGGCCAGGTGTATTTCAACCCCTGAAGGCATGGTGATTCTCAAGCCCGGACTGGCTCATGTAAGCAAATACAATTAAATCAGTTCTGTCAAAGCCAGCACGTGGTCTGTTTTCCTTGTTGTGATGGGACAGAAATCAAGGACCAAAGATCCCATAGAACCCAGTAAGATTGCTTATGGGCTCTGAAAGCATGAAACATAAATGCCCTTTCCCTCCATGTTATCAGGGGAGAGGCATGGGTCAAATTACAGTGTATACAAATAGACCACATTTGAAGACTTTTACACTTATAGATTTAGTTTTCACGCCAGGTATCAATCATTCAGCCTTTTTTTCCTTTTTCCTTCCCACTCTCTCTTTCTTTTCCTGCTCTCTTTCCTTTTTCTTTCCCCTCCCTCTTTTTTTTGTGGCTGTTGTTTGCTTTTTTATATTACAAAAGTAATATGGCACCATCCTTTTTGCATGTAGAAAGTAGAAATAAAACAAAGAAAAGTCATCTGCAAACTTACTGCAGAGGGAGAGATTCTGAACATTCCTGGGTGTGTTTTTAAGCATATTGTCCATGTGAGTTTTTAAGCATAAAAAAGAAATTTCTTGAAATACATTTATTTGGATAAATAATTTAGAACTATTACTTAATAATTTATTTAATGTTGTTCGTTAATAGTAATGGCTAATTACTTAATATTAATATTTTATTGATGATTTTGTTCTAAAGCTTTTGCAACATACTATAAAATTGCTCTCCAGAAATGTTCTATCCCCTTTCACTCCCACTGGGAATGTAGAACACCTGCTTCCTCGGGCCAGCTCTCATCAACCTTTTTGGATAAATAAGTAGACCCAAAGATCTGGTGGTCTCAGGTTTTGTTACTAAATGCGAAGCTGCTCATTGTAAACATAGGAGAAAAGAAATCTTTCTGAGTGGTGACTGGAGCTTTCCGGAGTGGAAAGGCCTCATAAATGAAAGAAAGACACCTGCCACCTCTATTCCAGGATTATCGAGAGCTTGTCTGAAATACTTTGTCATGAATGATTTAGGTCAATGAGAGGGTGATGCCAGTGAAGGAATTTCAGTATCGAGAAGGCATCTGCGGGTGAGAGTAAGTGAATGGCTGTTATTGTCTGGGATTAAAGCAGCAAACCCTTCAAATAGAGAACGCATTGTGTGCAAGAGCTGATTAAGAACACGGCTGAAAGCCAACATCAGTGTACATGGGAGGATTGTTCTAACTATAGAGTTTGTGATTTACTCCATGACATAGACCTTATCTTGAGTGAGTTATGATATTTTCTGGGTCTTGGCCATGAGCCTCCAATGAGCTGACCTTATTGTGGTAAAATAATCAGAGTTCAGGTTAGTCATCACCATCTATCTGGGCATGCCGAGGAAAAATAATAAATGGGCAACTGTGTAATGCTTAGATTTAATCTCATTAGGAGGCCTTTGTGGTAAAATTGTGGGAACTGAATTACAGTGAACTAATTCTGGAACCTATGCTGTAATGTCAGAACCATTCTCTTCTATTCAAAAAGCAATTAAGCCTAAAATTAAAACATAACTGTTGTAAACTAGCTTCATGTTTCAAGCAGCAACCAGGGAGTTCTGAACCACGAGATGCTGAGTGAGTAAACACAAGTTGGGACTAAGGTCAAGGGGTCTGCCGCTGAGCCCCTAGGCCACTGGGAGGGCCGTTCAGGATCCATTGGGGCAACTAGTCCGTCCATCAAATCCAAGTCCTGCGGACAGGAAAATTAACATGTATCCAAGGCCTTACAAAATCAAACTATGGGAAAGAGGAAATGTTGAAAAAAGAAGTTGAAAATGAAACTCACCATTCTAAACATGACACCTACCCTCAGATGTGAGCCCGCTTTGAGTTAACCATGGCTGGTGGCTCTTCTTCCCTCATGCCTAAGCCACACGTCTTCAAAACTTCAGTCTGTGTATCCTCCGAGTCTAGGTTCCCTCCCACATCTTCCCTTTCCTTCTTTCTTCCTTCCCTTCTTCCTTGCTGCCTCCCTCCCTTCTTCCTCCCCGCCTTTTTTCCTTCCTCCCTCCCTCCTTTCTCCCCGCCTTCCCTTACCTTCCACAGGCAAACACAGGCCCCACTCAGCCCCAAGCCCCATTCCAGGCTGCAGCACTAGACAAGTCTAACAGGCGCGGTTTGCAGCTTGCCTGGGCGTCCAGCAGCCATGCTCTCTCTGGACAACCAAAGGAAAGTTCTGCTGGAGCCTGACTGCCAGCTCAGTCCCCTCCTGGGTTGGTTCCCACCATTCCTCTTGATCACCTCTCCCTCCCTCCTGACCCGGATCTAAGAGATGGGTTGTCAGACCCCGGAAAGGGGCAGCTATGGAGCCGCTGCCTCTGATGATTTGTGGCTGACACCCCGTGCAAGCGGGAGGCCCCTGTGGTAGGGTTTCAGTCTGAAGAAGATCTGGAGGGAAGAAGCATTTTTTCTAAGATGCTAATGTTTGAGTAGCAGTGATAAGGACAAGTAGGGCATATTGTTTACAGTTGAAGACTATAAATAGTCCATGTCTCCTCCTCTAATCTGTGACTATTACTCCTGACAGCAAGGAGCTGACAAGATGTCCATGAGGCAAGAAGACATGGAACGGGAGGAGCAGTGTCTCCCTCCCACTCTCCTGCCCCGCCCTGGCCTGCCCTGCCGGCACCAAACACAGGCATCAGGCTCACCCAGGCTCACCCAAGCTCCAGTGTGGGTGACCAAGAACCCTACGGGCTCCTCTCTACCCTCCACTCTCAGGAAATAACAGGAAAGATGTCTCCCTGGCATGCCTGGACTCGTGTGTTTATTCACTCAGCCCAGGAGTCCAGGTGCTCTGGTGCAGGCCTGGCCCCAGCACTTACTGGCCACATGCCTGACCTTGGGGAGGTTGCTGAAGCTTTCTATGCCTAGCTCCCCGACTTGAAAAGTGTGGCTATTACTAGTCCCCACCCACTAAGGCTGGTGGGAGGACTAGGAGATAAGGCAGGTGAAGGGCTTGGCACGCCGTAGAAGCCAACTGCATGCTGTCTCTTGTTGGAGAGATGGCCATCAAACGCCTGCTATGATCCAGCACACGGACGTGGCCCCTTCTCCCAGCTGGAGGATAGGCAAGAAAACTACACAAGACAACCCATGCTGCCTCCAGGGTCTGGAGGAGTGAGGTGGATGGACATCCAATCGGGCTGGGGTAGGAGAAGGCACTCAACGGAGATTTTACAGAGGGAATGACCGGTGGATTGAACTCCTAATGATAAATGAGGCTTCACCAGGTGAGGAGAGATGGGGCTGGGAAAGGGGAGAAAACTCTAGGTCACAAGAGTCATTTGCCGGTGGTTCTCTAAGGTTAGAATAGATCACAAAAACTCCCTGTGGCAAAGAGGATGCAGTCGAACCAGAAAGTGTCTCTTCTGCCATGGGAAGAAATTTGAACTTTATCCCAAAAGCCAAGGGAAGACTCGAAAGGATCTTAAACAACCTGATCCCCTAAAGAAGTAACAAACCAGCATCCGATTGTCCACCCTCATCCTTATCATGTATCTGAAAGAAAACACAGGGGTTTTTTTGTTTTATTTTCTGGTCTTCTCAAAAATATTTGTCATAACACATGTCTGGGAGGTGAATTGTGGCCAATTTTTCCTGAAGCGGTAGTTACGATTTTGTAGAGGCAACTGGCTAGATATTGAATGCTTGCTCCTGCGAGATTTTTCGTCCCCATCTCTTTTCTCATGTCGTACAATCATTTCCGAAAAGGACCTGCCAATTGCATTTTTTTTATCCGAGGCTCTCCACATGGATGGATTCGCGGTAGGGCCTTTTGCAACATTTAGGGCAAACCACTTGGCTGAGCTGTCAAGTCAGCGCGTGGGTAATCAGCAGATTTATTCGAGGAAATGTATTTATGGTCCTGAATAGCTGTTAAATGGAGCCATTATCTGGCCTTCTCGCTGTTGCTACAAATGTCCCTCCAGAGTGTGGGTACCCACACTAAGTCCATCATGCTTCCAGGGCATGACTTCAAGATGGTATTTATGCTGCCTCCAGTCAATGCACACTCATGTGCTGGGGTCATTTCAGCCACGCTTCTGGAACGCTGAGGCACAAACTCAATGCCAGCTGCTTTATTAAACATTCCCAGGGCGATCAAAGGCAGAACGAGGGGGAAAGAGGATTTGTTGAACAGCCAGTGGAGACGAGGGGTTGAAATGCCACCCTAAATTATTCATGGCTTGCTCCGAGCTGAGGAGGAATCATAATAAGTATCCTGGGGCCATTGTAGAGGACATCATCTTTCTTCTGGGCCCAGGGGTGCCCTCTCCACAAGAGTTTAATGAGAAAAGGCCCAGTTGAGCAGGGAGCCTGGACCAGTGGACCATCTGCAAGGAACAGCAGGGCTGGAGCTCTCGGGTTGTGCTTTCTGAAGACCTGGCACAGCTGCAATGTGACCAAAATGGAAACTGTTGGTTCCCATGTTCCAGTCCCCACTCTGCAAATAACACTTTAAGACATCAACGCTTTGAAATTTCTTACAAAATGTCTGTGCTAAACCCCAAAATACCTTTTCCATATGTTCTTGTTTTGCTTCCACACCTCTAAAGCTTGTGCAACAGAAATGGGAACAGATTCTTAAAGAACGTACCCATTTTTATTTATTTAAAGAACTAATTTTATATGTATAGACATAGGCATGTGTGTACAGAAATACAGAAGTGTTGCAAGTATCAGCAAATTAGATGCCTCCAAAGTCTGATATATGTGCACTTTTCATGAGGAGAGATTACTATTTCAAAAATGAAATTCTTACAGAATTTTGACATTCTAGGGGAAAAGGCATTGTTCAAAGCAGCGGGTGGCCGGTCGTGTTGACTCACACCTGTAATCCCAGCACTTTGGGAGGCCAAGGCAGGCAGATCGCTTGAGCTCAGGAGTTCCAGACCAGCCTGGACCACATGACGAAATGTGGTCTCAACAAAATAAATAAATAAAAATAGTCGGGTGTGGTGGTGCGTGCCTGTAGTCCCAGCTACATGTGAGACTGAGGTGGGAGGATAACCTGAGTCCAGAAGGTGGGGCTGCAGTCAGCCAAGATTGTGCTACTGTACTGCCACCTGTGTGACAGAGCGAGACCCTGTCTCCAAAAAAAAAAAAAAAAGTAGGTGGCGCACAGGCTTAAGAAAACAGTTATGGGCCTTTTGGTCAGGAAAGATGAAGGCCCCGTCCAGTAGTCTGGGTGGCTTGGGATTAGGCAGAGCAGAGTAGGAAATGAGAGACTGAAATGGCTCAGCTCAGTAAAGTAATGGGAACTTGGGTGTTCTGGCAGTTCTAGGGGGAAAAGACTCTGTGGGCCTAGCGGATGAGAAGAGGAACAGAAGGGTCTAGAAATGGAGCGTAGGCCTCAGAAAACACAGCAGCAGGCACTGCCAGAATGAGAAGGCCCTGGGCAGGAACAGCTGATATTTAGTTGCAAGTCATTGCCTAATCTGAGCAGCACATAGGACTCCTCTTGGGCCCTAAACTTTCATCACATCCTTGTGCTGTTGGTGCCTTGGGAAATGAAGAGAGAGGAACTGAGGCCACCAAGGAATACAGGCCACCAAGATTCAGGAAAAGCAAGAATTTGTAACAAGAGATGATAGAAGGAACATAAGGCTCTATCCCCCACCCCCAAATCTGGGTGAGTCTCCAGAAGGCTTGGTGAGATCTTGAACCTTCTGTATCTAGAGCATACTGGAGAGCCTCCAGCAAGTCACATGAAGATGGCAGGAAAAGGGGATTCCAGGGGCTGGAGGACGTTAGGAGCATCCAGGCAGCTGACCCCAGATCCCAATCACGCATAGTTTTGTGTCAGTATCAGAAAAGGAAGAAAAGAAGTACTTGTGAGTCTTCATCTCCTGATTTGCTGTTCTGAGTCTCCACTGGGCACCAAATCAACACCTCTGGTTCCCGTTATAGACTAAATTGTGTCCCCCTAGAATTCATACGTTGAAGCCCTAACCCCCAACATGACTTGGAGAGTGAGCCTTTAAGAAGTATTATCATTAAGGTTAAATGAGGTGATGAGAATGAGGTTCTAATCTAGTAAGGCTGGTGACTGTGTAAGAAAAGGAAGAGAGACCAGAGACCTCTCTCGCTGCAAGCACAGAAGAGAGACTGTGGGAGGGTACAGTGAGAAGGCAGATGTCTGTAAGCCAAGGAAAGAGGCCTCACCAGAAACCAACCCTGACAGAGTTTTGATCTGGGATTCTCAGCCTCCAGAACCATGAGAAGATACATTTCTGTCATTTAAGGCACCTGTCTGTGGTATTTCACGGTGGCCGCCCAAACAGACTCACACAGCTCCTGATGCACTTTTCTTTCCTTGGCTATTTTTTAAAATGTTGCTATAGGCCGGAAGCAGTGACTCACACCTGTAATCCCAGCACTTTGGGAGGCTGAAGCAAGTGGATCACCAGAGGTCAGGAGTTCGAGGCCAGCCTGGCCAACATGGTGAAACCCCGTCTCTACTAAAAATACAAAAATTAGCTGGACATGGTGATGGGCGCCTGTAATCTCAGCTACTCGGGAGGCCGAGGCAGGAGAATTGCTTGAGCCTGGGAGGCGGGGTTTGCAGTGAGCTGAGACTGTGCCATTGCACTCCAGCCAGGGAGACAGAGCAAGACTCTGTCAAAAAGAAAAAAAAAAAAAATGTGTTGCTATAGTTTGAATGTTCTGTCCCCTCCAAAACATATGCTGAAATGCAATCCCCAATGCAACAGTATTGAGAGGTGTGGCATTTAGGAGGTGATTGAGGCATGAGGGCTCTGCCATCATGAATGAGATTAGGTGCTCTTATAAAAGGGCTTGATGGAGGAAGTTCAATTCTGTTGCCTTCCTCCCCTCTCGAGGAGGCAGCATGAAGGCGCCATCTTGGAAGCAGAGACTAGACTCTCAGCAGACATGGAGTGCCAGCACCTTGTCTTGGACTTCCCAGTCTCCAGAACTGTGAGAAATACATGTCTGTTTTTACTATAATTATCCAGTCTTAGGTATTTCGTTATAGCAGCACAACATGGACTAAGTAAATGCCTTTTCAGTTTTTCTGTTTGATACAAAGAAGAGAGCTCCAGTAGGCACAGTTCCTTCTTTTTAATTTCTTCAATTAATGAGGTGCTAGTTTCCCGTTTCTCTAATTGAAACCATTTTTCTACCTTTCACTAGTGTAACACATAATTGCCTCACATCTGAAGAATGGCTAGATGGGAACAAACAATTACACTATTTTTTTCAAAACAGAAGTGATTTTACTGGATTTTCATACTATAAGAGGAAATTTTTTAAGAAACATATTATATGTTTATTGCGTTTTTATTTTAAAAATCAGATAATACAGAAACCTAGAGAAGGAAATAAAAATACATTTTCTACTACACAGCTTTTTTACTTTCTAAAAATGCAGTGGTAGGTTGTGTGCAGTTGTATGTGTGTTAGAGCTCTATAGGGTGAGTATCTTTCCAAGTCATTAAATATGGAGCATTATTTTAAATGGTTGCATAGTATTCTATTTTATAAATTCTCATAATTCATGTAACCAATCTCTCATTTTTACACACTTTAGAAGCTGTGAAGTCAAATGACCTTTGACTGACATTTCTGCACACTTAGCCAACTGTTTCCTGGGACGTATTCATCGTAGAAGAGGGATGCGTTCAATAACCCTTTAACACATGTGCTGTCTTCTAACGCACAGCTGGAACGAACACTGGAGACAGAACAATGATCCCAAAGACAGTCATGGTCCCTCCTCGAGGTTTTGAGTCCAGTGGTATGAAACAAGGTGCGAAAGTGTGATGAGTGTTTTCATGGGGAAATACAGAGCATTTTGGTTAAAAGGAAATGTACTTTTTTTTTCTTTAGAGACAAAGTCTCCATCATAGTGCACCGTAACCTCAGCTCCTGGGCTCAAGCAATCCTCCCATCTCAGCCTCCAGAGTAGCTGGGTCTACAAGCATGTGCTACCATGTCAGCTAACTTTTTTTATTTTTTAAATTTTTTGTTGAAATGGAGTCTGGCTATGTTGCCTGGGCCTGTCTCAAACTCCTGGCCTCAAGCAATCCTCCTGCCTCAGCCTTCCAAAGTGCCGGGATTACAGGCATGAGCCACTGCGCCTGGCCAGTGCACTTTTAAAAAGGCTCTTGCAGGTGGGGCACAGTGGCTCATGCCTGTAATCCCAGCGCTTTGGGAGGCTGAGGCAGGAGGATCACTTGAACTCAGGAGTTTGACACCAGCCTGGGCAAGGTGGTGAGACCCCGACTCTACAAAAAAAATAAATAAATAATGCTTTTCCTTGTTCTTAGCTAATTGTTCCTCCAGAAACTTTGTGTTGATGTGTACTCCCCCCAGCCACTATGGAAGCACCTGTGCCCCAGGTCTTTAGGCAACCTGCGAACTCACGTTGTTTCATCTTTTGGCCAGTCCCAAAAGCCAACATTCTCACTGCGGTGTAACAGCATCTCATCACTCAGCTAGGTAAGGTTGTTTTTCTATTGCCCTGAGCATTTGTAAGAAAACCCTAATTGCATTCCAAAATGCAATTCACTTTCTGAAATCATGCACAAGACTTCACTTGTGTATGATTTTCAAATCACGTGAAGACTTGTGTATGATTTTGAAATGCTGATTGCTTAATTTCCCAAAGGTGTGCTTAAATGTCATACCCCCAGCAAATTGTTCAGCAGCTGAAATTGGTCCCCTGTAGCCTTTGTCTAAACCTCCCTGATTTCACTATGCTCCATGGCATCCGACCCTCATGTTTCCTCCCACCCATGCAGGGACTGCTTCCCGTGCTACTCCCCATGAGTACTTCCCATCCCTGCATCTGAGAGTTTGCAGAGGCCTCTGCTGCACCCCGGACCTCTTCTCACGAATGATAGCCATTCTTTACTTTCTGTACAAAGTGCATCCCTGTGGAAGGCTTTGGGTGGGTGGAAAAATGGAATGAAAAGGGTAAAGGGGTTTTTTTGTTTGTTTGATTTTTGAGATGGAGTTTCACTCTTGTTGCCCAGGCTAGAGTGCAATGGCATAATCTTGACTCACTGCAACCTCCACCTCCCAGGTTCAAGCGATTCTCCTGCCTCAGCCTCCCGAGTAGCTGGGATTACAGTCATGCACCACCATGCCCGGCTAATTTTGTATTTTTAGTGGAGACGGAGTTTCTTCATGTTGGTCAGGCTCATGTCAAACTCCTGACCTCAGGTGATCCACCCACCTCAGCCTGTCAAAGTGCTGGGATTATAGGCATGAGCCACCGCGCCCGGCGGTAAAAGGTTTAAGTAGTGATCCAGTCTGGGAGAACCTGGGAAAGTTGGCAAATCCCACACCAGGTGGATGGATCCATGGCTACAGGCACATTCATCACGCAACCCTGGAAATCAGTCTCAGAAAGGAAGTGCCATTCATTCATACAATTAATATTTTTTGACCTCCTAATCTGTGTGAGGCCTAGTATCTGAGGATATGACATGTGTTTATAGTTCTATGAAGATCATAAATTATGTATTTCAGTTATTGTTATACTAGGGGACCTGCAGACCTGGAAAGCCATTCCCAGGAGGGGGCGTTGGTAGGTCCCATAAAAAGGTGAAGAAGTTCATTGCATCAGTCCTCAGGGTGACCCCCATGTGGGAAAGCAGAACTGAGGGGAAGAGCACTAGGAGGTGGGGCTTTCCTTGGAATCAAGGAGACAGATGGAGGACTGACCTGAGATGACCCTGTCACCTATGTATCACCCGCTGCACGAGACTGGCCCCTGCGCCTGTGAGCCTGCACTGTGCCACGGAGCGAGAATTTCCCCGTGGTAGGATCAGACCTCTGTCTCTGGGAAATCTGACTTTTGTATGCTACCAATATCTTTCTGTAACTATTTCCTCTTTGCTTTTCTTTGTCAATGCCCTTTTGAAAATGCCAACTTGTCTCCTTTGTACTAAAAGACACCAAGGAAAGGAACTGTGTGCGTGCTCAGGTTGGGCAGTCCGCTGGGGACAGTGGATTAGCAGAGGAACCTGTGGACGATGAGAGGTCTCATCTTTCTCACAACACCATCCATCCCTCTTCCTCCTCTTTCTCTTCCTCTTCTTCCTGCCTCCTCCTCCTCCTCTTTCTGTTTATTTTTATCTCTGGCCACCCCTTTCCAGTCCCTGTCTAGCTCAGTGACAAGCTGAGAAAGAGCCAGACCTCCTGAGACCCCATGAAGAAACAATACTGCACAGGAAGTTTGCTGGTGACCCCCAGGGCTGCCGCCAGGGGGAATCGTCCTCCCAAAGCACAGAAGGGCTTACCGCAGCCCTTCCTGAATTCTTACACTTCCACGGGAGAATAATATCACCCTTTGATTTAATTATAGTAGAGCTTTGTTCTTTCCATGCGAGAAACCCTTAGCGATAGGGCCCAGTGAGAAAATACAGAGGCTGTTCTCAGTAGACCTGATAAATCCTGAGCCATGTCGGAAGAACAGTGTCTCAGGTTTTTGATTCATTTCAACACAGTTCCTGTATGACTGTATTTTCCTTGTGATTTTGTGGTTTTTTTCACGGATGGTTGGGATGCTCACTCTGACAGGGAAGATTTGGGTCTTTGTCTCCATAGGAACCACACAGCATCCCGAGCCTGGAGCAAATCAATGTAAAGATAAAGCCATCCTGGGCAGGTGGTTTACAAGGGCAGTGCTGATGGCCGGACACATGCATTCAGGGTGCAGAGCGGGGACAAATCAAACCACGACCCCAGTGCTTGTTGTCAGCGTTGGCTACACATTATTGGAATTCAGAAAAGATCCAATCATGTGCAAATTATTGTAGCTTGACAATCCCCATTATTTGTTTATGGACTTTTTAGACTTTAAAAGCGTTCCCAGTGTTAACCCCTCCTGGCAGATGTATGAGTTACATGACCAGCAAGCTGACAACAGCCAGCCAGCTCCTGAAATGGTTTAAAACCGATCTCTGCTGTCACCTTCTCTCAGATCAAACCCAGAGTAAATATCCATAGTCTTTGCTCTCTGTCACTAAAGGTTGGAACAGATACCAGATGTGGAAGGCTGATAGCACCAGTGCAGTTTGGAGCTGAAATCTGCCCTATATACCCCAAATGAGGGCAAAGTCCTCTTTAAAACTTGCTAAGACCAGGCACAGTGGCTCATGCCTGTAATCCCAGCACTTTGGGAGGCTGAGGTGGGTGAACTGCTCGAGCCCAGGAGTTCAAGACCAACCTGGGCAACGTGGCGAGATCTTGTCTCTACAAAAGATGCAAAAATTAGCCAGGTGTGGAGACGTATGCTTGCAGTTCAACCCACAGGCTAAAGTGGGAGGATCACTTGAGCTCAGCAGGTTGAGGCTGCAGGGAGCTGTGACTGGGCCATTGTGTTCTAGCCTGGGCAACAGAGTGAGACCCTGTGTCAAGAAAAAAAAGGCTTGCTAATTGATTTTTGAGGGCCAGCAGTTGGAATCACATCCCCAAGCACAAGGAAGTAATGTCCCAGCATGAAGCAAGAAGTCAGAGGACCTGGTATACGACTGGAACTTCCTAGCTGCACAGCCTCAAGCAAGTGGGCCTTCCAGAACCTCAAGTCTCCACCTGAAAGGAAGAGAAATGATGCATACTTACAGGGTTGAAGGGATGACATCATTCACCCAACACATTTTTACCGCATCCGAAATGTGTGCTAGAAATTGTTTTAAGCACTGTGGATACAACTGTGAACAAGACAGATACAGGCCCTGGCCTGGTGTTTAAGGTCATGTTGGTAACACTGAGACGTGAACAGACAGTATTAATGAGAATGTCATCGCTGCAGTGGGACAGGAGAAATTCAGGAGGCCATAGCCCTCAACACAGCTAGGGGTTGCGGACAGCCTCCCAGCATCGAGTCTTCCACACTGAACGCCAAAGGCTGACTCAGAGTGGCAGGCTTCTGCAGGGAAAGTGTGCACGACGAGGAGAGGGAGGGGAAAGGAGGGGAGGGGAAGGGAGGAGATGGGAGGGGAAGCCCAGGCCTGGTGATTCTTGCCTCACCCCAGGTCAGTCCCACCTTTACACCCAGCTTGGAGGGTAAGGCCCGGGGGAGGGTAGCTAGGCGAGCCTGGAGACCACAGGCTCCCATCTCTCAAAGGCCACATCTCCAGAAGCAGGCGGGTGAGCAGTGCCCCACAGACAAAACCCGACACATCTGCTGGTTCTGTGAGTTGGTTCGGGGACATATTCAACTATTCAGTGAATTGGTTTCTGTTAGGTCTGGAGGATATTTTTAGATAATTCAGAAGTGCTTGTCTGATCTAAAATACCCATTGACCTGGGTAGGAAAGCAATTCAGTGGCCCTGGGGTCTTATTTAACAACTCCTCACACCTTGGACTCTGTTGCTCCTACCCGTTCATGACCCCTCATTAACCAGCCTGAGCAAGCCGTCAGGTGACCCCAGCCCCAGCCAATATCTGACAGCAACTGCACAAGAGACCCCAAGGAAAATCACCTGCACCCAGGCAGGCCACTGAACCTGAGAGATAAACATATACTGCTGTTTTAAGCCACTAGGTTTTGGGGTGAGTGTTTGCATGAAGATAAATAACCACAACAAAGGACAACCTTGAAGGTAACTGTTAGCACTGTGGTGGCATCAGATTTGCCAAGGCTGACACTCTGCCTAAAGAAACTCTAGTGTAAGAAATTCTGGTTTTGTTTTTGGTGGTTTTCTCTTCTCTTCTCTTCTCTTCTCTTCTCTTCTCTTCTCTTCTCTTCTCTTCTCTTTTCTGAGATGGAGTTTTGCTCTTGTCGCCCAGGCTGAAGTGCAATGGTGCGATCTCGGCTCACCACAACCTCCTTCTCCTGAGTTCAAGCAATTCTCCTCCCTCAACCTCCCAAGTAGCTGGGATTACAGGCACCTGCCACCATGCCCAGACAATTTTTTTGTATATCTAGTAGAGACCAGGTTTCACCATGTTGGCCAGGCTGGTCTCAAACTCCAGACCTCAGGTGATCCACCCCTCTCTCCAGCCTGCCAAAGTGCTGGGATTATAGGCATGAGCCACTGTGCCCAGCCAAGAAATTATGTTTTAAAGAAATAAAGTAAGGCCTATAAAACATTGTCTTATTACAGATACAGCTTCCAAGGCACTCATAAGCATTCAGAGAGTAATGCCTATTTATGAGGAGCCCCAAAACAGAATAAAGAAGAGAGAAAGGTTAGACATAACTATCTTTTAAAGATAATTAGGTGTCAAGGCAAAGCATCCTAAAATTTATAGTGTGAATAAGTAAGAACATTATGCAATGACCAAAATTAGATTCTCAACCTTCCAGGAACAAACACAGATATTAGACAGCATTAAGTACACTCACACTTCAAAAGTTACATCTCACAATCACAGTAATCCAGGTCACTTCGATCCCCAACCTGATTTACTCGCCATCAGCCAGTCCAGGATACAACTAAGGAGAAACAGAATTGAGAGTTGAATTTTCCAGACTGGTCGTCTATACAGCTCCAGTTCGCTGGACAGCGGCTAAACTCCCATGCTGACACCTCTTAAGAGGAGCTTCTGCTGGTTTTGCAAGTTTCAGTGCTTTTTGAGCACCAATACGATGCCACAAGTGGAAAATTTCACAACTAACCTCAAGTGAGACTGACAGGTTGCAGTTAAAACACAGTCAAAACTGACCAGGCGCGGTGGCTCACGCCTGTAATCCCAGCACTTTGGGAGGCCGAGGTAGGCAGATCACCTGAGGTCAGGGGTTGAAGACAAGCCTGGCCAACAGGGCGAAACCCCGTCTCTACTGAAAATACAAAAATTAGCTGGGCATGGTGGCACGTGCCTGTAACCCCAGCTACTTGGAAGGCTGAGGCAGAAGAATTGCTTGAATCCGGGAGGCAGAGGTTGCAGTGAGCCAAGATCATGCCACTGCACTCCAGCCTGGATGACGGAGTGAGACTGTCTCAAAAAAAAAACAACAAAAAAAACCCCACCACAGTCAAAGCTTTGTTTCATGCATAAAATTCCTGAAACTATTGTATTATATTACCTTCGGGTTATGTCTATAAGGTATATACGAAACAGAAACAAATTCTGTGTTTAGACTTGGGTCCCATCCCCAGGATATCTCATTATGTATATGCAAATATTCCAAAATACAAAAAAAATCTAAAAACCAAAACACTTCTTCCCCACCCTCAAGCCTTTCAGATAAAGGATACTCAATCTATAGTTCAATAAGAGAATCCGTTAACCCGTGAAACCACCAAAATGTATCAGAAGTAAAATAATGCGCTTTTCAGATATTATGAGAGATTGCTGAGGATTTAGAAAACATTTACAATTTTGATTTTGTAAACTAAGGCTTGTAAACCAAAGCATCTGCCCAACTTTGGATTCTCTCAGCAGAACATCAAAATACGATGAAAGAACTGTAGTGAATGAATTGTAGAAAAACTAACAGCATCCAGTTAACGGCGAGACATCACCGCACAGAGAAGCCTGCTTGGTGTGTCAGGCAGAAGAGCACTGAGAGGCCACTGTAGCTGGGTGAGTTTTGATGAGTGTGCCCTGGGAGCAAGTCAGGTGGTGCTAGGGTTCTGATGAGGAAGTGGACTGCGAGGCTGGCCTGTCTTGAGGCTAGGGAAGAATAAGGTAAAGGATACTTTGATGTTTTTATTTAAAGCTTTGGCTCAATAATTCAATAAGAAGATCCATTAACCTATGAAACTGTGAAAAGGTGTTTGGAGTAGAATAAAGTTGCACACATTTTTGCTATTTTGGGGGATTTAGAAGCGATTGACCCTTTGTCATTTTCTCGTAATCAAAAAGGGATGGAACCTCCCCCTCTGACTGGCAGAAAGTAAAGAAGGCATGTGAAACCCCTGAAGAGAGGTGGGATTGTCTTCCCTACTAAACTGTTGCTCACATTTCCTTAAAAAATGAGTGTCTCATGTACCTCAAGAATATGTACACCTATTATGTACCCACAAAAATGATAAATTTAAAAAAATGGTATTTCCTGGTGAATGTCTCTTAGAGAAAAAGAAAAGGCTATCTCTGACAAACAAGTCTTCTACTTTAAAAGTTCTAGGCCAGGCACAGTGGCTTACACCTGTAATTCCACTACTTTGGGACGCCAAAGCAGGGAGATGGATTGAGCTCAGGAGTTCAAGACCAGCTTGGGCAACACAGTGAAGCTCCATCTCTACAAAAAATACAAAAATTAGCCAGGCACAGTGGTGCCCACCTGTAGTCCCAGCTACTCGGGAGGCTAAGGTGGGAGGATTGCTTGAGCCGAGGAAGTCAAGGCTGCAGTGAGTTGAGATCACATCACTGCATTCCAGACTGACAACAGAGCAAGACCCAGTTTCAAAATAAATAAATGATTGATTTTAAAAATTTAAAAAGTTCTGGCCATGCTTAGCTTTTGAGAACTGAAATGTAAAATTGTCCAGGTAAATGGATTCGTTGGGTAGAAAGGAAACTAATTAGGGATCAGGAGCTCTCAATTCCATCTTCAGCTCCAAAAAAAGGTGTTCTGAGCTCCATCCAGCAAAGGTGAGAAGAAGCGAGGCAGGGAAGAACTATTACTGTGAATGCTTTTGGTTAGCAATGACTCCAATATAATGAGAAAAATGAAATAGAATCCATTCAAAAGAAAAATGAACTCACAGACCCAAAAAGAGCAATGTTTTATAGCGCATTGCAATTTTTTTGTTCTAATTTTCTTCGTGATGGATATTTTCAGTACTAGGCTCACAAGAGTATCTTTATTAATACAATATTGCTAATAGTTTTGTGTCCGGAATTGGTGGGTTCTTGGTCTCACTGACTTCAACAATGAAGCCGAGAACCCTTGCGGTGAGTGTTACAGTTCTTAAAAATGGTGTGTCCAGAGTTTGCTCCTTCAGACATTCAGATGTGTCTGGAGCTTCTTCCTTCTGGTGGGTTTGTAATCTCACTGTCAGGAGTGAACCTGCAAACCCCTGTCATGAGTGTTACAGCTCTTAAAGGTAGTATGGATCCAAAGAGTGAGCAGCAAGATTTATTCCAAAGAACGAAAGAACTAAGCTTCCACACCGTGGTACCCAACCAGGTTGCCACAGGCTAGGGCAGCAGCCTGCTTTTATTCCCTTATCGGGCCCCGCCCACATCCTGCTGATTGGTCCATTTTACAGAGCGCTGATTGGTCTATTTTACAGAGAGCTGGTTGGTCCATTTTGATAGAGTGCTGATTGGTGCGTTTACAATCCTTGATCTAGACATAGAGTGCTAGGCAGAAAAGTTCTCCAAGTCCCCACCAGATTAGCTAGATACAGAGTGCTGATTGGCACACATACAATCCTCCCGCTAGATATAAAAGTTTTCCAAGTCCCCATCTGGCTCAGGAGCCCAGCTGGCTTCACCTAGTGGATCCTGCACCAGGGCTGCAGGTGGAGCTCCCCGCCAGTCCTTAGCGGCGCCTGCATTCCTCAGCCCTTGGAGGGTCTATGGGACCGGGCGCGACGGAGCAGGGGGCGGCGCCCTTCCGGGAGGCTCAGGCCGCCAGGAAGCCAACCGCGGAGTGGGGAGCTCAGACAAGGCGGGCTGCTGGTTCTGAGCCCTGCCCCGCGGGGAGACAGCTAAGGCCCGGCGAGTGCAGAGCCTGCGAGCCGACACTGCCGGGGGACCGGCGCAACCTCCACAGCTGCTGACCCGGGTGCTAAGCCCCTCACTGCCCTGGGCTGGTGGCGCCGGCTGGCCGCTCAGTGTAGAGGGCCCGCCGAGCCCCGACCCGCTCCCGCCGAACTCACACTGACGCGCGAGCGCCGCGCGCAGCCCCGGTTTCCGCCCTCGCCTCTCCCTCCACACCTCCCCGCAAGCAGAGGGAGGAGGTTCCGGCCTCAGCCAACCCAGAGAGGGGCTTCCGTGGGGCAGTGGCAGGTTGAAGGGCTCTTCAAGCGCCAGGCAGAGTGGACGCTGAGGCCGAGGAGGCACTGAGAGTGAAGGCTGCTAGCACATTGTCACCTCTCAGTTTCCCTCCTGTCGCTAAAGACGAAAGGGAAGCCACCACCCATATCAGAAAGCACTTTCGGGGATTCTGAACGTTATACGGCTGTGGGTAAGTGCTGGCTCTTCCATGCTCGCAGGCGCTGGTCGTGCTGGTGTTTGCGATGGGGTGGAGTGCGGGTGTTGGTACTGTAGCCATAACCCTGGCCTCACTATCCTCCCAGTACTGCAGGTGACATCCAGGAGGGGTGGGGCCCTCCTCCATGGCCACACTTCCCCACGCTGAGCATGCTCCAGGGAAGGATGGGCTTAGATTGCCTCAGATCTCTGAGGTCTACAAGTACAGAAGGGCTGACAAGGGGGTCGCAAAAAGACAGAACCCAGAGGGACCCATTTAGGAGCAAAATGAGCTCATAGAGAAAGGCAGAAATTAAGCAAATGTAAAGATTTGCAGGCTATGTGGCCTGAGGGGAAAGAAGACTTGAGCTCTGCTGGAAAATTTCCTCCTGCTGGGGGAGGTCAGCCCTTTGTTCTATTCAGGTCTTCAACTGGAACAGATAAAAATGTGCTTTACAGCCGGGCGCGGTGGCTCAAGCCTGTAATCCCAGCACTTTGGGAGGCCGAGACGGGCGGATCACGAGGTCAGGACATCGAGACCACCCTGGCTAACACG
>NW_012118487.1:4242042-4258481 GCF_000951035.1 Colobus angolensis palliatus | reverse complement strand
AAAAAAAAAAAAAAAAAGTGCTTTACTCAAAATCCACTGATTTCAATGTAAATCTCATCCAAACATATCCTTACAGAAACATCTGGAATAATGTTTGACCAAACATTTGGACACCGTGGTCCAGAGAAGTTGATGCATAAAATTAATCATTGTAGGAACCAAGCTGAAATTATTTTTTTAGAAAACATAATATGTAAAATGAAAGAAAATATATATTAAACAGCAGAGAAGTGTAAGACTTGAAACCAAAGAAAAGCACAGTGTAGTATCTGAAACAAACAAAAAAATCCATTGGATGGGCATAGAGCAGAATATAGATGGCAAAGGAATATGTCAGTGATCAACAGAAATAGATTAATAGAAATTAATTAATGTAAAGAAAAGAGAGAAAATGGTTTTGAAAAAGAGAGAGCCTCAGAGACATATGGGACTCTATTAAAAGGTCAAGCATACATGTAATTAGAAGAGAATGGACCAAATACAGTTTGAAGAAAGACAGCTGAAAATTGATAAAAGTATGAATTTCCAGATTCAAGGAAATCCAAGAACCTCAACCACAATGAATATTACAAAAGCCATGCCAAGGAATAACATAATCAAATGCTGAAAACCAGAGGTAAAGAGACCCTTGTTTGGGACAGTGGCTCACACCCATAATCCCAACACTTTGGGAGAACAAGGTGGGAGGATTGCTTGAGTCCAGGAGTTCAAGACCAGCCTGGGCAACACAGCAAGACCCTGTCTCTACCAAAAATTTTTAAAAATTGGCTAAGCATGGTGGTGTCAGGCCTCTGAGCCCAAGCTAAGTCATCATATCCCCAGTGACCTGCACGTATATATCCAGATGGCCTGAAGCAACTGAAGATCCACAGAAGTGAAAATAGCCTTAACTGATGACATTCCACCATTGTGATTTGTTTCTGCCTCACCCTAACTGATCAATGTACTTTGTAATCTTCCCCACCCTTAAGAAGGTTCTTTATAATTCTCCCTGCTCTTGAAAATGTACTTTGTGAGATCCACCCCTTCCCCCAAAACATTGCTCTTAACTCCACCGCCTATCCCAAAACCTATAAGAACTAATGATAATCCACCACCCTTTGCTGACTCTCTTCGGACTCAGTCGACCTGCGCTTAGGTGAAATAAACAGCCATGTTACTCACACAAAGCCTGTTTGGTGGTCTCTTCACACGGACATGTGAGACAGGTGGCACATACCAGCTGCTTGGGAGGCTGAGGTGGGAGGATCACTTGAGCCCAGGAGTTGGAGCATGCAGTGAGCTATGATCCCACCACTGTACTCCAGCCTGGGCAACAGAGTGAGACCTTGTCTCTAAAAATAAGAGAGAGAAAGGAACGCTTGTGTATTAGGCTGTTCTCGCATTGCTACGAAAATACACCTGAGACTGGGTAATTTATTTTTTTGAAAAAGAGGTTTAATTGACCCATGGGTCTGCAGGCTATACAGGAAGCATGATTCTGGCACCTGCTTGGCCTCTGGGGAGGCCTCAAGAAATTTAGAGTCATGGCAGAAGGCGAAGGGCAAACTGGTGCTTCACATGGCCAAAGCAGGAGGAAGAGAGAAAGGGGAGAGCTGCCACACACTTGTAAACAACCAGATCTCATAAGAACTCACTATACAGTACGAGGAGAGGATGGTGCTAAACCATCCATGGAAACTCCCCTCCCATGATTCAGTCAGCTCCCACCAGGCCCCACCTCCAACACTGGGGATTACAATTGAACATGAGATTTGGACAGGGACACTGATCCAAACCTTATTACCTTGAAAGCAGACAAAGTGACACCTGGGAAAATGATAATTCAAGTAATCACTGACTGCTCATTAGAAACAATGGGAGGCCAGCAGTCAGTGGTACAGTCTTCAAAGTGCTGAACAAAAACCATTCAAGCCAGAACTCTGTATTTAGTGAAACCATCACTCCAGAATGAAAGCAAAATAAATACATCTTCAAATCAAAGAAACCCAAGAGAAGTCACTGTCAGTAGACCTGTACTACAAGAAATGCTGAAGTCAGCTCTTCAGGCAAAAAGAAAATTCCATCTCATGGAAACTCAGATTTTCAGGAAGGAATGAAAAGCACTCAAAATGTGTGGCTACATATAAAAGACAACTTCCCCTTTAAACTTCTTGCAAATGCATATGACTTTTTAAAGCAAAACTTAAAACATTATCTAGGCCTACCAAGCTGAAAGGCTAGAATAACCAGCCTGGAAGTTGATTAGAACTGGTGCTTCCACAGCACGGGGAGACCTGGATGGTGCCTGTCATGAGATTCTGCAGACCATGAAGGGACAAACTGTGGATTCCATAAGTGCCCGAAACCTGAGCCCACATAAATGCAGTACCTCTATGATAGAAGGAAGTCCGTGCAGAGTGGTTTATGGAGCTTTCAAGTTCTGAGCTAGGCTCTAGTTCAGGCACCCTCGGCAGAGCGTTCTCACAGGCTAACTTTGCATTCATACGAACTATCTTCAATTCCGCATCCCAAATAACAGCCACCATTTATTTACATCTGCAAACAAAGGTTATCTTACTTTTTGTTTTCTGCTCCTTACACCTTTTTTTCTTGCCTTATTGCAAGTGCTGGACTTCAAGTAGAAATGGAGAGATTGGACATCCTACTTTGTTCCTGATCTTAGGGAGAGGCATTCAATATTTCACCATTAAGTATGATGTTAGCTCTGGGTTTTTTATAGATGCCCTTGATCAGATTCAGAGAGTTTCCTTTTCTCCTATTTGGCTGATAGTTTTTTGTTTGTTTGTGTTTTTTAAAATCATAAATGAATATTGAATTTTTTCCAAATATTCTTCCTGCATCTATTGAAATAATCATGTGGTGTTTCTCTTTTATTCTGTGAATGTGATAAATTACACAGATTGTTGAATGTTAAATCAACTTTGCATCCCTGAGATAAAACCTACTTGGTCATGATATTTACCTTTTTTATATATTGCTGGATTTGATTCACTGATATTCTGTTGAGGATTTTGTGTCTATATTCATGAGGGATATTGGCTTCTAATTTTTTTGGTTATGTTTTGTCTAATTTGGGTATTAGGGCTATACTGGCCTCATAAAATGAGTTGGAAGTGTTTTCTTCTCTATTTTTCAAAAAGAGGTTTTGGGTTTTTTTTTTTTTTTTTCTTATGTATTTGATACAATTCACTGGTAAAATAATATGAACCTGAAGTTTTCTTTTTTTTCTTTTTTTTTTTTTTTTTGAGACAGGGTCTCACTCTGTCACCCAGGCTGGAGTGCAGTGGTGCAATCACGGCCCACTGCAGCCTCAAGCTTCTGGGCTTAAGTGATTTTCCTGACTCAGCCTCCAAGTAGCTGAGACCACAGGCACACGCCACCACACTGGGCTAATTTTTTTGATTTTTAGTAGAGATTAAGTCTTACTATATTGCCCAGGCTGGTCTCAAACTCCTGGGCTCAAGTGATCCTCTTGCCTGGCCTCCCAAAGTACTGGCAGTGCAGGCATGAGCCACCATACCTGGCAGGATCTGGAGTTTTCTTTGTGAAGTTTTTGACAAATTCAATTTCCATAGTAGATATAAGGCTAATCCTATTATCTGTTTCATCCTGTGCCAGTTTTTATGTTATTCAAGGAGTTTATCCAGTTTCATCTAAATTGTTACATTTGGCCCAGGTGCGGTGGCTCACGCCTATAATCCCAGCACTTTGGGAGGTTGAGGTGGGCAGATCACTTGAGGTCAGGAGTTCGAGACCAGCCTGACCAACATGGTGAAACCCTCCTCTCTACTAAAAATTCAAAAAAAAAAAAAAAATAGTCAGGTGTTGTTGCGGGCACCTGTAATCCTAGCTTTTGGGGAGGCCGAGGCATGAGAATCACTTAAACCTGGGAGGTGGAGGTTGCAGTGAGCCGAGATCGTGCCTGCATTCCAGCCTGGGCTACAAAGTGAGACTCTGTCTTAAAATAAAAAATAAATAAATAAATTGTTACATTTGTTGGCATAAAGTTTTTCACAATAATCCCTTATTATTCTTTTAATGTAGGATCTGTAGCAACCAAAACTCCTCTTTCATTCCTGATAGTGTTAATTCGTGTTCATTCATCTTGTAACAAACATCAACACTTCATTTATTTTTGGTGCTGAATACTCTTTCATCATATGAACATACCACACCTGCTTTATCCATTCACCAGCTGGTGGACATTTGAGTTGTTAGTACTTTTTGGCTTTTATGAATAACAGTGCTCTAAACATTCATATACAAGTCCTTGTGTTCACTCCTCTAGCTAGTTTGATTTAAACTGGTTTGATCCCAACAGGCCTCCCCAGTTACCACCTAGTCTCAGTTTCTCATTGCTGTGTAATTGAGATTCACTTGGTTCCAGTCCCTGAGAGTCAAGGGATCATGTAGCCTCAGCTGGATTAAGCCTGGGGTGAAATCTTGAGGGGCCCCACACATCTGAAGGCTCAGGCAAGTTGGCCTGGGAGTCACTGCGCTGTTGCAGGAGGTACAGAAAAAGCCACAGCAGGTGCAGAATTTTATTCCTTGGTTGGAAACCCTTGCTTAGGAATTCCTAGCAATATGCAATTTGTCATTTCATGTTAATGAACTCACATACTGTTAACAGTATCATTTTTGCCTTTTAGACTGGTTTTGTTCATATGGTGACTCTTTAATCCCTGGAAATCCTTCAGAATACCTTGTTACATTCTGGAAGATTTTACTGCTTGGAATGCAATTCCTCTTCTGCAATGTGCATGTAACTCCAACAGACAAAATGCCAATAATGTATTTTTCCTTCACGTTTTTATCATTTACCCATTTTATCACCTACCCATAAACACTTCCTCTGAAGCCTGTAAGGGTGCCTCACATTAAATGAAAATTCACCAAATCCTTTGTTTTCTATTTTCCTCTTAAAGAAATTGTGGGTGAAACTGTTGAAAGATCTTTATATCGGGTAACACACGAGGTCTTGAATTTGCTTGATAAGGAAAGAAAGGAAGGAGAAGAAGGTTAACTATGTGTAAATTTATAGATGTTTTGGTGTCTGGAGTCCACGTAAATAATATATTACCTCGCTGTAAAAATGAACTCTGCTAGAGTCTAGGTCTTTAAACACAAATTAACAGGAGCTCCAGGGAAGGAAGAGATGTTCTGCTTTTAATGATCTTTTCAACACTAGCTGCAGGTCCTGAGAACCCCGCAGGGAACTGGGGCAACGTGTAGTCCTTAAGATGTTGGTATCCAGTGTTGAATAGCTTGTAAGGTGGGGGTGGGGGGAAGAAATCTTCTCTATAAAATAAAAACTAAAACACTCAAGCAATTAATACTTTAAGAACAATTACAATAATTGGTATTGGCCTGGAGACTCCAGGCTTTTAAACATTCAGTGGGTAATTTTCTTCAAAGGTAATAAAAGTGGAATATTTGACCACGTTTATCAGCAGAGGCAAGGCTTGCCTGGGGACGCACGATTCATATGTCCTTCCAATGTGAATGAAACTCAGCCTTCCTTTTTTGTTTTTGTGTTATTGCTGTTGCGCTATTCTGCCCTCCAAGTGGATGCTCTGGGGGCCACTTTTTCAGCTTCCACAGAAGTGAGAACACGGGGCCCGTCTTTCTGTGCCTGACTGACTCCACTTCACTTACCGGCCCTTCCTCCCCCAGCCCCCGCTCCCCGTCCCACCTGGCTCACCCACGTTGCTGGGAATGACGCGTTTTCCTTCTTTTCCATCCACCCTGACTTTCTTATCTCTTATTCTGGCCTCTCTGGGAAGACCACAGCAGGAACTCCTGTGCTCCCGGCCTGGGTCCCTCCTCCTCGCCTCTGCTTGCCTGCTCCTCCCCTGCCCCGCTGTCCACCTCTGCCCTATGCCCAGGCTTCTCACACCCCCTCTTCCTTACCCGCCCTCAGCACAGTGGCTCTGTGGGGGTCTCCATGTGCCTCTCCCCCTTCCACCCCCACCCCGTCCGGTCCCTGTGGCGCTGCCTCATCCCCCGCTCCCCGCCTCTCTGTGACCCCACTCTGCGATATGATCTCCTGCCCACCGCCAGATGCCTCAGCTGCTCCCTCCCTTCCTCTTCCTCCTCCTCTAGGCTGGTGACCTCTGATACTACCTGTGTGACTTTGGCAACTTGCTTACCTTCTCTGAGCTTCTTCTCATTCTAGATGAGAATATTTGGAGGATCAAATGAGACCTACTAAAGATGCCCAATAGACCTTAGCTAGTTCTTACCTGCCTGACTGCTCCTTGTGCCCATCATTTGGTGCTGGGACTCTTCACTCCACACCCCCTCCCCCCTCCCCCAGGTTGTAAAGGTGCACTTCAGGGACTGGGTAATGGGCACAGCCCTAAGTAAGCTCTGCGTTCAGCCCCTCGGATTAGGGTGAACAGCTTGGCTGATTGAGTGAAGGTACTGCAGGCCACTTATCTGGTTGCAAAATATATTTTATGGGTTTAGAAACAAAAAGAACTATTTGTGTATAGTGTTTAACAAATACATAATTGATTATGGGAGAAGTGGCCCTTCCTTCCTTCCTTCCTCCCTCCCTTCGTTCCTTCTTTCTTTTCTCATTTGGAAATCTAACCACTACTGATAACATTATTTCCAAGGCATAGATGATTGGCAATAGGTGATGGAACCCGAGTTTTCCTAGGCCTCCTGTATCTGGAGGAGGTAATGTAAAGGGTAACTACTTGGTATTCAAAGGCTCTTGCCTCTACCTGCAAACACAAGAGCGCACATTTGTCAGCAGAGCTGCTAACTCTGCTAACAGAGGAGTCCCCACTATGCCCAGCCAGCTCTAGGACTTCCTGCTGGAGCTGCCACTGTGTTGCCAAGCACCATGCCTCATCTTGATGTCTCCAGGGCACAACTGTAGGGATGTCACTGACGCCCTGAGTTCTCATGGTTCCAAACCTGTGGAGCAGTGAGCTCCATGCTCCTCCAGCGGGCATGTGCCAAGACCAGCTTGTAGCAGGACAAGCCACAGACAAAACCCCTCAGACACCAAGTTAAAGAAGGACAGGCTTTACTCGGCCGGGAGCTTCGGCAAGACTCACGTCTCCAACAACCGAGCTCCTCAAGTGAGCAATTACTGTCCCTTTTAAGGGCTCACAACTCTAAGGGGGTGTGCGTGAGAGGGTCATGATTGATTGAGCAAGCGGGGGGGGGGGGGGGGTACATGACTGGAGGCTGCATGCACCAGTAATTAGAACAGAACAGAACAGGACAGGGATTTTCACAGTGCTTTTCTATACAATGTCTGTAACCTATAGATAACATAACTGATTAGGTCAGGGGTGGATCTTTAACTGCCAAGCCCAGGGTGTGGTGCCGGGCTGTCTGCTTGTGGATTTCATTTCTGCCTTTTAGTTTTTACTTCTTCTTTCTTTGAAGGTAGAAATTGGGCATAAGACAATATGAGGGGTGGTCTCCTCCCTTAAGCTCAGTCATGGAGACCCTAACCCAGTGGTACTAGAGGAATTAAAGACACATGCAGAAATATAGGGTGTGGAGTGGGAAATCAAGGATCTCACAGCCTTCAGAGCTGAGAGCCTCAAACAGAGATTTACCCACATATTTATTGACAGCAAGCCACTGATAAGCATTGTTTCTACAGATTATAGATTAACTAAAAGTATTCCTTACAGGAAACAAAGGGATGGGCCGAAATAGAGGCATGGACTCTGACTAGTTATCTGCAGCAGAAGCATGTCCTTAAGGCACAGATAGCTCATACTATTGTTTGTGGCTTAAGAACGCCTTTAAGCCTTTTTCCACCCTGAGTGGGCCAGGTGTTCCTTGCCCTCATTCTGGTAAACCCACAACCTTCAGCTTGGGCGTCATGGCCAACACGAACATGTCACAGTGCTGCAAAGATTTTGTTTATGGCCAGTTTCGGGGCTAGTTTATGGCCAGATTTGGAGGCCTGTTCCCAACAGGCGTGGGTCCCAAGGTGCTATTGCCCAGCCCCAGTAGTTGATAGAGCGTGTGGAGGCAAAGCTTTCTGGCTTTCACTCTGACATTCTCTCTCTCTCTAGGCTCGTGTGTGTGCAGTAGCCTTGGCCAGGAACTGGCTGGAGTAAGAGCTCCACCCTTCCCAGCATTCAGGGCCTCTTCAGGGCCAGTTTCTTGTTCTCTCTGGATGAGTGTCTCTGGGAAGCTCCCCAGCCTTTGCACATGGAGCTCTCCAGCAAAAACCCAGGCTGAGCCCCTCTCTGGGAAGCTCCTCAGACCCTAGAAAATACATTTCTGTTGGGCCTGTCCTGCTTCTCCACTGTGGACCACAGAAGACCACGGTTCCAGTGAGGACTCCCCCACATACTCTTACACATAAGCTGTTTTTTGTAAGCTATATGTAAGCTTCTGTTTTTCAAACATTAGCAACTGCCTATCCAGTGGTTCCTTCAGGTATACGTGCACTACCATAAAGAATTATTCAGGCTGGGTGCGGTGGCTCACGCCTGTAATCCCAGCACTTTGGGAGGCTGAGGCGGGCAGATCACGAGGTCAGGAGATTGAGACCATCTTGGCTAACACGGTGAAATCCTGTCTCTACTAAAAATACAAAAAAGTAGCCAGGCGTGGTGGTGGGCACCTGTAGTCCCAGCTACTTGGGAGGCTGAGGCAGGAGAATAGTGTGAACCCAGGAGGCAGAGGTTGCAGTGAGCCGAGATCGAGCCACTGCACTCCAGCCTGGGCCACAGTGTGAGACTCCATCTCAAAAAAAAAAAAAAAAAATTATTATTCAGAATAAGTTGGGGGAACTTCCCAATAGTTGAACATGTGGAGGTCCCTGGAGGGTGGCATGCCTGGGGAAGGCATGGAAGCTCCCCACCGCTTCCCCCATACTCACTCCGTGCGTCTCTTCATCTGGATCCTTTGTAATATCCTTTATAATGAGCTACTGAGCATTACTCTTCTGCAGGTCAGAAATGTTCCCAGATGCTACAGTCATTTCAGTTTGATTTCATTGGAGATACTCTGACTTGATGATGATATTAACATCACTGAATCCTTCAAGGAATTTGTTGAATTGCTCAAAAAAAGTAGAGAAAGTGAAGATGATGTTACACGATGCTAGTGATTTTCTCATCAGACCCCTGGGAAGCTTCCAGAAGGAGTAAATAGGCTTCACTGAGGCTGTGTGAGTATGCGGTAAGAAGATGGCCATCTGCAAACCAGGAGGATGCTCTCACCAGACACCAGTCTGCTGGTACCCAGCCTCCAAAACTGTGCAAAATAAATGTTTGTTGGTTACATCCTAAATAAATAAGTAAATAATAAAATAAGTTGGGTGATCATTAAAAAAAAAAAAAAAATACCTGGCTGTGGCTGGGTGCAGTGGTTCAGGACTGTAATCCTAGCACTTTGGGAGGTTGAAGGAGGAGGATTGCTTGAGGCCAGGAGTTCAAGACCAACTCAATATTTAAAAAAAACAAAAACAAAAAAAAAACCAACTTGGGGCAATAGTCCTGTTTTCTAGTAGAGTCTTTTTGCAAAAAATGCTGTGATGCTATCCATGTTCTTGAGTATATGGAGGAAAAAAAAAAAAAAAAGATCGGCCCTGACCCTCTTTGATATAGATGAAAATCGATTTCCTATTTGGAAATCTTACTTATATCAGCTACAACAGGAAGCCCCTCATCCTCGAAGGATTATCTGTGCTTTTGAGGGAGAAAACAGCCTGAAGTATCATGGAAGAGAGTTTCACGGCATGATCTCCGGAGAAGCAGCCGACCAGGTCTTGAGTGTGGCTGACGGAGATACATCATGGGGAGAGGCAGCAACAGCCAGAGCCCTACACTTTGGCTTTCAGATTGGGAAGTCAAACAAGAAACTTGAGGCTCTAGGGCAATGGAAATCACTTTGCTGGGGAGAAACACTGTGCGTCTACCCACAATCTGGTAACTGATGGCTTGATTACTCTCTATATTGAAACAAGGCAGCAGAATACATTGCCAAGGTGATGATAAACCCAGTTTATGGACACATAGGATGCACAACCTTCAACAGAGAGTCTGCTGGCAAAAAATACATGCCAGTCCTGAAAGAGACACGTGGTGAGATTCTACAGGCCAGGATGAGGTGTTGGAGAAAAGACCAACATCACTTGTTAGAAGAGCAACTCTGAAAGAAAATGAGCAAATTCCAAAATATGAAAAGGTTCACAATTTCAAGGTCCATGGATCGAGAGGCCCATGCTTAGTGTGACTACTGTGCCATTCTCATGTATGGTCTCATTGCTCAGGGAGTGAACCATGTGGATTGGTTTCAGTGTTCACAAGCAGTGACCCCACATGGTCCCAAATGACTGGAAACCAGGCTTGAGGCATGCCAACATGTCCAGCTGTGACCTGACAGTGCTTGTCAAAAGCACACACTGCTAAGTGGCCAAGGGTGGTGGACATGTGCAACAGGAAGATTGAGTTTGACAGTCCCAATTCTGAAGGGCTATACCATGTATCAGGATTTAGTGACTTAACTGATGTCAAGATGGCTTTTGACAGAGGTGGTGAGAAAGCAGCTATTTCTGTGAACACATACGAAGATGTCAGCATTATCACTGGAACTCAGAAACCGCACTTCAGGGATTTGCCAGTTTCACTAATTACGCATGATATCTACCCTAAGTTTATAGAATCTGCCAAAACTATGGATCCTAGTGAGTAACTGGAAACCCTTCATGAAGCATTGAAACTATGGACACCTGCTCGCTGTGAAACCCTCTGATCCCTGATGGCGCATCTAAACAGAGTGACGCTCCATGAAAAGGAAAATCTTGTGAATGCGGAGAGCCCTGGAATTGTCTTTGGCCCATCCCTCCTGAGACCTCCAGAATGAAATGCCATGGCTGCATTGAACGATGTACAATATCAGAGACAGGTGGTGGAGCTGCCTATCAAAAATGGAGACATTTTACTTTAAATTTTACATTTGAGGGAAAATAAATGGTTTACAGATGAAGGCATGTTTTATAGTAATTTAATTGGCTCCTATAGCTGAATTATTTCTTGATTAGAGATTCGGGCATATAACCAGATTAAAATGAAGGAACTTTCTGTTGTTTTTGTAGCACAGCTCAAATGTCTTATACAACAGTGAGCACACACTTTCTGGTGCTAGCAATCCTGGGTGTTTATCATGTTAAGAAAAACTCAAGTTATTGCATGATTAGCCCCCTGTCTGGCAGAAACTCCATACAGAAGACACAACAAACCTGCCCCAGCACAACCTCTGTGTCCTGTGTAATCTGTGGTGGTAATCCAGCACGTTTCAGAATAAGCCTGTTGTGACTTTGCTTCAGGGTCTGTGTCATTGGTTTCTGATGCTTGTACAAACATGCAAACCGAAACGGATAAAACAGCACCTCTGGCTGTTGCGTTACCAGACTATATCATATGCCTATTTTTTGCAAATGACTTCTGGTTTCTCTTAGTTCTTCTCTAACATAGCACTTTATTTATTTATTTATTTATTTATTTATTTATTTATTTATTTATTTATTTATTTATTATGTTTTTTGAGATGGAGCCTTGCTCTGTCACCCAGGCTAGAGTGCAATAGCGCATTCTTGGCTCACTGCAACCTCCACCTCCCAGGTTCAAACAATTCTCCTGCCTCAGCCTCCTGGGTAGCTGGGATTACAGGCACCCGCCACCATGACTGGCTAATTTTTGTATTTTTAGTAGAGACGGGATTTCACCATCTTGGCCAGGCTGGTCTCGAACTCCTGACCTCATGATCCGTATGCCTCAGCCTCCCAAATTGCTAGGATTACAGGTGTGAGCCACCGCACCCGGCCTAACATAGCACTTTCTTTCCAGCACCAGCAAAAGCAAAATGTGTTTTCAGACTTGTTAATTTAATAAGTTATCCATACCAATAAAAAATACACAACACAGAAAAAAAAGGAAGATTAAGACTCTTTGTTGGTGGAGGGGGAACAACTGGACCCTGGTTATGAAGCCATGGCTCAAAACCACTTGGTACTTCCTCCAGCAGAATCAGAGGATGGAGGGCAAAGGAAAGGCTTGTGAGGACACACACTGGGCATGTATGTGTCAAACACTGAGGACAGCAGGGAAGGTGGCTTTTTGTTGGTGTTTTTTTGAGATTCTGGGAGTGTATTGGTCATGTTTCATTCCTTAGGGAAACCATTCTGGAATTTCATCATGACAGACAAACAGAAAAGCTGTTTGGTTGCTTCAGATCTCTTCCTTGGGTTCCCCACTCTTACTCTTGTCAAGTGCCATTTACGTGATAACCACTGGGGATTCAGCTGTGAGTATGCACATCCCTACCTTTAACCCAGGGGACGGGGCACATGGGGAAAGGGGAAATCATCAGTTCTAATATTGTGGTACACCATAGCACCTATGGTATTGAAGGTCATTTTCTCGTGTTTTCTTCATTTGTTCTTTGACACAGTTCGTGACCAGACTTACTGGGGTGCTACTGATGGTGATGATGTCCCATCTGGAGCAGCCACTGCAAGGACATCGGCTATAGCAGGTGTTGAGGGGCATGGCAGGTGCTGCGTGCTCTGCGGAGCCAGCAGGAGCTGGGGCAGGCAAGGGCCCTACTCCTTACTGAGTTGGCAGGGCAGGAGCATGTGCTCCCAGGCACAACCACAGCCACCCAGCAGCGGCTCCAGACCCTGGCATCCCTGCACTCTCGGCGGCCCAGGAAGCCCCCTGTCCCTGTAGACTTGAAGTGCCTGCTCCCACTCCCTGGCCTTTCCCCACTCCTGGCACCTACTCTGGGTAAGCAAAGTTGTGGCTGAGCCTGGGCACTGTCGCAACCTGGCTGGGTGTGCACACACTCAGGGTGGCACTGACACACCAGCCCCCTGCCACCTCAGCCACTTCCAGACTTTGGACACCAATGAGCATGGGAGGGGGCTGGGGCACTGAGAGCAGCTCAGTGTGGACCTGCGGGCACCCATCGCTACATACAGCCTGGGTGCTGCAATGGCATGTTGATGGCTGCAGGAAGCAGATAGATTCCTAGGTGGGAAGGAGTAGGTCCCTAGTGAAACCTCTCCTTTAAGCCAGGAATGGCCTGAAGCCTGGGAGCTGGGCTGCCAGTTCCAGGTGAAGTTAGTAGCCCAGAGTGAGAACTTCATTGGTGACCATTTGGCCAATCAGATGGTGCTTTTTCCAGGCCTGCCTGTGGCCACCCATGGACCAATCAGCACACACTTCCTCCATTCTGAACACATAAAAACCCCAGACTCAGGCTGACACACTCATTGGGATGATCTGCCTGTGGAAATGGGCTACCCACCATGGGTCTCCTCTCCACTGAGAGCTGGACACTAGTCTGGATGACCTGCCTACAGAAGGGGCTATCCACTGTGGGTCTCCTCTCCACTGAGAGCTGGACACTTATTGGAACAAACTGCCCGTGTAAAGGAGTTAGCCACTGTGGGTCTCCTCTCCACTGAGAGCTGGACACTCATTGGGACAACCTGCCTGCGTAAAGGAGCTACCCACTGCAGGGTCTCCTCTCCACTGACATCTAGACACTTATCAGGGCAACCTGCATGCAGAAATAAGCTACCCACCTCAGGTCTCCTGAGAACTGTTCTGTTGCTCAATGAAAATCCTCTCCGCCTTGCTCACCCTCCAGTTGTCTGCATACCTCATTCTTCCTGGACGTGGGACAAGAACTTGGGACCCACTGAATGGTGGAACTGAAAGAGCTGTAACACAAACAGGCTGAAACATGCCCCCCTCTGCCCACTTCTCACCTTGTTGCAGGTGATGAGAAGGAGAAAAGAGCTGCAGCCCTTCAGGGAGCCCAGACCTAGGGGCTCTCTGAGCCAGGGCTGTGACACCTCTTTGGGGCTCTGTGGTTCCTGGCATCTCTAAGCTTCTGGGTGCCACTGCATTCCCCTTGTCCAGATGTAGGTGCCCTCAGCGGAAGCTGCTTGTGTTACATCTGATCCAGCCACAGCCTTTCATGGAGCCAGCATCTGTGCTGGTGCCTCTTGCTGCCTGCCCCACTGCAGCAGCTGGCATGCCTGGCTAAGTGCAGTGGCCGTACCTTGTGCTTGCTCGCTCACACACCCCTCACCATTCTGCGCCTGGCTTGCTCTTGGCAGGCATGCAATCCCGGCTGGTAGTGTGGCTGAGCAAAGCCTGCTTGACCAAGTGGGTGGAACAGGCCCAGAAGGCCTAAATAAAACTTGGGCAAATGTGCCACCAGCCACAGAGGTTTCTGGCTAGAAAAACAACACCCTAAGGATCCTGTGACCCTGCATGGCCTGCTGTGCTTCTATTCTGGGGGTGTACACAGATTCCAGTGATCTGTGGCACCACAGAAAGCCTACTTTCCATGGTGTATATGTGCCACATTTTCTTTGTCCATTCTACCGCTGATGGACATTTAGGCTGAATTCACGTCTTTACTATTATGAATACTGTGCAGCTCCTTTGCAGGGACATAGATGAGCTGGAGGCCATTATCCTTCGGAAACTAACACAGACACAGAAAACCAAATACCACATGTTCTCACATAGAAGTGGGAGCTCAATGGTGAGAACACATGGATACAAAGAGGGAAACAACAGACACTGGGGCCTCCTGGAGGCTGGAGGGTGGGAGGAGGGAGAGGAGCAGAAAAAAATGACTATTGGGTACTAGGCTTAGCACGTGGGTAACAAAATGATTGGTAAAACAAACCCTTGTGATGCGGATTTATCTATATAACAAACCTGCACAGCTACCCCTGAACCTAAACTAAAAGGTAAGGAAAAAAAAAGACTGGGCATGGTGACTCATGCCTGTAATCCCAGCACTTTGGGAGGCTGGGGCAGGCGATCACTTGAGGCCAGGAGTTCAAGACCAGCCTGGCCAAATGATGAGACCCTCCCACCCATCTCTACCAAAAATACAAAAATTAGCCAGCTGTGGTGGTGGATGCCTATATTCCCAGCTACTTGGGTGGCTGAGCAGGAGAATCGTTTGAACCCAGGAGGCAGAGGTTGCAGTGAGCTGAGATTGTGCCACTTCACTCCAGCCTGGGCAAGACAATGAGACTCCATCTCAAATTAAAAAAAAAAAAAAATCCTTCTCTCTTCAATGTCCCTGTTCCATGAGAGCTCTTTGCTATAAGCTCCTGAGAAGGCCTCCAATGGGCAGCATGTCTGGCACTCTGTCCTTCCCTCTGGCCCTATGCTGTCTCTGTTACAACGGCCCCATCTCTGCAAGAAGCCATGGCTTGGGGAGAAAGAGTAACCCTTGCTGCCAGTTCAAGCTCCTACTATGCAGCAAGATGTTGGCCAGGTGCTTTCTGACAAAATCCTTTATGCCCTCCTGGCACTATGAGAGAGGTTTTAATACCCCCACTTTATCAATGAGAACATGGAGAATTTGAGCGTTTATAAACTTTTCCCAAGTTTTCATAACTGCTCAGTGGCATAAAGATAAAATTCCAAACCAAGTTTACTTAATTCAAAGGAAATAATTAGAAAAACCTAAGTCTAGACTAGACTGTGAATGATGCCTGTGATCCAGGTAGACATACAAATGGAACTAAAGACATTATGCATTTTCCTTTTTCTGTTTTTGTTTTGGTTTTTGTTTTGAGATGGAGTTTCACTCTTGTTGCCCAGGCTGGAGTGCAATGGCGCAATCTCAGCTCACCGCAACCTCTGCCTCCCGGGTTCAGTGATTCTCCTGTCTCAGCCTCCCAAGTAGCTGGGATTACAGGCATGCGCCACCACGCCCGGCTAATTTTTGTATTTTTGGCAGAGATGGGGTTTCATCATATTGGTCAGGCTGGTCTCGAACTCCTGACCTCAGGTGATCTGCCCACCTCAGCCTCCCAAAGGGCTGAGATTACAGGCAAGAGCCACCACACCCAGCACATATTCGTTTTTCTACAAATGTGAGAGCAGTCCTCTTACTTCACACACACCTTGGTGACACTCTCAGGAGGCGACCTAGAGGAGCTACTGGCTTAAGGGGACAGAAAGGAGGGACAGTCCTCTGGGGGCAGGTACCCTCATTCTCCTCCACGTAGTGACAAGTTCGCCTTGACATGTCATTTCCCAAAAATTCGCATTCCGAACACATTCTCATATTCAGACGCCTACCTGTTGCACAGAAGACTAGCGTTAGCTTTCCCTGCAGGGAGGGTTACCTTTGAAACGTTTCCCCCAAAGTGACCTCTAGCAAAGTCATTCGAATCTCCTGTCTTGGGTTCTTGTCACTCTGCTCCAGGAAGGGGGAACAGCCAAAATTTACTGCACTGAATCCTGACCACCTGGGAAGGAAGAAGAAGAAAATGTAGCTTTCTTCAACACCCCAGGCTAATTAAAAAGGAATTGCCAGGGCCGGGCGCGGTGGCTCACGCCTGTAATCCCAGCACTTTGGGAGGCCAAGGCAGGCGGATCACGAGGTCAGGAGATCAAGAC
>NW_012118487.1:4224514-4241330 GCF_000951035.1 Colobus angolensis palliatus | reverse complement strand
AAAAAAAAAAAAAAAAAAAAAAAAAAAGTAGGACAAAATGAGAGTATCATCTTCAAAACTGCAAATGAACCCAGGTTACCCAGATATTCAGCAGAAATCAATAAACCCATAAACCCATGACTGCTCATGACAATCAGTTTGTTTTTTGTTTTAAAACTGGCAGTGGCTTTCATTCTCTATAAAGCTTTAGTCCTGCAGTGGACTTTTTTCCTGATACTTCAGAAGTCATCCTGGGAAATAAAGCTGCCATACCTTCCTACGGGCCAGGAGTCAGACCCCGGATTCTGACTTCCTGAGAATGATGGAAATTCGGATCCTTGCTGCTCATCGTGGATCGTATCCCGCCTGCACTCAGCAAGACAATGATTGAATTTTCAGGTGGAACTAGAGCTCCAAGGAGTGCAGGGGCTGGGAAAGGGATGCATCCCACTGGCCCCAACCCTATTTCAACCCCTCTCCTGGCTCCAACGAATGCCCAGGTTCTGGTATTTGCTACACATACCTCACCTTGTGGCCCCCCAGCCTCTCGGGATGCCCCCATCTTTTGACCTGGCCTGACCTGGCCTGGTTCCTCTCTACTACTTTGGGATATTTACCAAGTTTTTCATTCCTTACGAGTCCTAGCTCTGCGGCAAATAGTCTGGCTCTCTGGCTGCAACTCAAGAAAGGCTCTCACCCACCTACACAACTGCTGGGTGACCTGAATGCACCCAAGTTTAGGTAACATGCCAGAGATGGAGAGACAATTAGTTAACTGTAGGACTGTATTAATCAGTCTCTCCAAATGCAGTTGAGGCACAGAGCCAAGGGTTTTTAGCCCTTTTTGATTGTTTGCATCTAAATTAAAGTAGTTGCTACTTTCATCAATAGCAATTAATATTTCCTGAGTGCTTCTCAGTAGCATAGCATTGCATTAAGTCTGCCTAGGGCTTTTCACTACATAGAGGATGTGAAATTTCTGGTCTCAATGAGCATATAATAATAAGCAAGACATGACAATTAATTAGCAAATATTTACAGAGTGCGTATTTAGCCTAGGCGTTTTGCTAGAAGCTTATACACCACAACTCAATCATCATAGAAGGGACCCGCAAATAGGGAGAGGCTGTCTCCAGAGCCCCAGCTTCACAACGGCGTGGGAGAGTTTGCTCTCACACTCTGGCCCCAGACACCACCAACGGTTTCCAACCATGAGCAGTACCTTTCTCTCAGGGAGTGCCTGGAAATGTATGGAAGCATTTGTTATTTGCCTTAGGCTACAAACTGGCATTTACTGCGTGCAGTACAGGGATGCTGATGTTCAACAATGTGCCAGACAGTCCTTCACAACTGAGAACTTTCCCACTCAAAACGCGTGTAGGACCCCTGTTGAAAGCTGACAGAGTAAAAGCTGTGAAAATATTCACAGGGTTGAGGAGTCCTCTGGCGATTTTCCTCCCCCGTAGTTTGAGAAAGCCTCTTTTGGAAGGGGAATGACATTTGGAAGGGTGAGGGCCAGGTTAGCCCAAACTCTCCGGGAGTCTGACTGCTTCAGGCATTAGAGAGTAAGCCTCAGTGGTCTGTTCTGCTAACAAGTCCAGAAGATCGTATTTTTCACTGTTATGGCTGAGTTCTCTTTTTGGAAGAAGTTAAGCAAGATTCTACGTTTGGAATATTATTTGGTCCTCGTTTTCAACTCAACAGTCACATCACAGTGACATTTCAGGGTAATGTTTCTTAATAATTGCGACCAATTAAAAAAAAAAGAAACAAGGAACATGAAGTGTAAAAGGACTAGTGCCCTGTAGTAAAATGCTCATCGGAGACCCTGTCACCACCTGAGCCCCAGGCTTCGCACGATGGTCTGCGTTGTGGTCGAGCTGCCCGCAGATTTGCAGCAAGAGGCCAGTGAGGGGCAGCCTGAAACCACAGAAAGAAGTGGAACAGGCCGGGCACGGCGGCTCATGCCTGTAATCCCACACTTTGGGAGGCCACGTTGGGCAGATGACCTGACGTCAGGGTTTTGAGACCAGCCTGGCCCACGTGGTGAAACCTGGTCTCTACTAAAAATACGTACACAAAAAAAAGATTAGCTGGATGCGGTAATGGGCGCCTGTAGTCCCAGCTACTCGGGAGGCTGAGGCAGGAGAATCACTTCAATCTGGGGGGTGGAGGTTGCAGTGAGCCAAGATCACACCACTGCACTCCAGCCTGCGTGACAGAGCAAGACTCCGTCTTAAAAAAAAAAAAAAAGAAGTGGAACAATCAGTCAGTCAGTGGACTGACTCCGGGGCAGGCTGTCGGAGAGAGTAGCAGGGACGGAAAGGAGAATTGACACCCAGCGGAAGCAGACTGTGGATGAGCCAGCCTGAATCTGCAAGGGGGGCAGGGCACGTGGGGTAAGGCACCAGAGTTCCAACCCACTCGCAGCAATGCTCTTCGGAAACAGACTGAAGTGTGGCCTTGGAGAGTGGCATCTGGCTCTGAAGAAGGCCACTGACGCCTTCGGGAAGGTGAGCCAAGTCTTCTTTCACTCACAAGAACAATTAAGGCACAATTTCTTTTTTTAATTAATTAATTAATTTTTTTTGAGACAGGGTCTCACTCTGTCGCCCATGCTGGAGTACAGTGGCGCCATCATGGCTTACTCCAGTCTCAACCTCCTGGCTCAAGTGATCCTCCGCCTCAGCCTCTGGAATAGCTGGCACTACAAGCATGCGCTATGATGGTGTCTAATTTTTTAATAGAGAGCAAGTTTCCTTATGTTGCCTAGGCTGGCCTCAAACTCCTGGGTTCAAGTGATCCTCCTACCTTGGCCTCTCAAAGTGTTGGGATTACAAGTGTGAGTCACCGCGCCTGGCCTTGGGGTTTTCCTTTAACACTTATTACCACTTCTGTTTTCTAAGAGATCCTTTTGTACGTACAGCCCAAGACAGCATCAGTCCTTTTTTGCAATGGTGATGTTATGGGCTCATGTGTACCCTAAGTAATTACTCACCATTACTCCTGCTTCTTTCCTACATTGCTGTTTCTTAAATAGCAGCCTTCCCTGTTAAATATTTGTGGAATATTATTTCTCCCCAGGTTTTTTACCTTACATTAACCTATACACTTATGCTAGGATTACTTTATCCTAAATCAAAAGTGCATTTTTTTATATAAAGTATTTTCAAGTTACCATGGGTTTACCTGGATGTAATCTCACGGTAAGTGGAGGAGCTACTGAATGCATATTGCTTTTGCACCATTGTGAAGTTGAAACTTATAAGTCAAACCATAGTAAGTCAGGGACTATCTGTGTTAAATCTAATCTCATTCACTTCATTTCCTCACTAAATTTGCCAGATCAAACTACAATTTAATCCGTGTTTTTCTGTCTCCCTCCCTCCCTTTCTTCCTTCCTCCTTCCCTCTCTTCCTCTCTTCCTTTCTTTTTCTTTGTCTTTTCTAATTTAGTAGGACAAATCCTTTTCCTCCTTCTCGTTGGTAGGTAAATTGTGGTGTAAAGGTCTTGGCCACAATGGATCCCCACCGTGTTACAGTCTCCGCCTCCCCCTTCCAAGAGCATTAATAATCAGTGCTTATTGTTGCCAATCTGATTGTCAACAGTTTGCATTTATCATGAGGGTTGGCAGTAATGGCTGTGGATTTGGCTTTACTGGAGGGGGATTAGTTGTGGAGTCCTGATAAGATAAGTAAGCAACAAAGAGGAAGGGACCCCAGGTAAGGAGGGGCCCTAGCTGGGGAAGAATAATGAACAATTGCTCTGAGAAACAGCTAATCACAACTCATGGGTACAATGACCTCATTCCATGGGCACAATGACCTCTTTCCATGGGCACAACGACCTCTTTCTGCAGGTAGCTCCTCCATTGCGACCCTATAAAACTTCCCTCCAGGCTCTGCCTCTTTGCAGACAGCCCCTTCTCTGCTGTGCTGCCTGTTGCTTCCTTGCAACACATTTTCATACTTTCTCTAATAAATCTGCCTTCTTTACCTACAACAGTCTTGGGAAATTCCTTCACCGCCCTTACCACTGGACCCAGCTAGTCCTGCCCATGACATTAGTGTCATATCTTGAATTCTTAACTGTTGAAATAATTCTTTTCCTTTGCAGATTGACCTGGCTTTCCTGCTCATAGTTAGCTATTGGACAGTCAACAACCTTGCACTTCCTTTTCTCTATAATGTAGGCATTGATAGGAGGGGACTCATATTCAATCATACTTGCATGTGCACACTACACTCTTATCCCATCGTTACTTCTCCAGGCCACAGCATGATGGCAGCTTGGAAGAGCAGCCCTCCATGGTTGGCCACTTGATTCTGGGTCAAGACTCCTGCCTTCTAGTCCCACTTAGTCACAACTTTGGCTGGTATAGGACGCCCAGCCTCTCTGTATCTTGGTGTTCTCTGTCTATAAGATGGAGAGCACCTCACAAGATGTGGGATGTGTGGGAACAAGCCAGTGTCTGGGGATATTTTTAGGAGGCTGGGATTTTAAATAGAAATAAATAAATAAAGCTTCAAAAGTCAACATCCTAAAAAAGATCATAACAAGAAGAGATCACCTATATAACTGGGATTGCAGGATTTGAAGCAGAGAACGCAGGATTCAGGTAAGTTGGCTTTCTGTTGTATCTCTGAGGTATGACTAGGTCCTCATGCAGCTCAAAAGTTGGGGAACTAGGTGTGGGTCTGTACACGCAAATGCAGCCAGCACCATCTCCAGCACCTTTGAGTTTCGCATCCTCCCATATTGCATGGATGCATATGACTTTGGAAGAGATGCTGGGTTCTAGGGATAATCCCAGAATCAGGTAAATCTGGGCTACACTGAGTATCCAAGTTCATTTTTCAATCATTCATGTCAGAGAAACTAATGAAACTCTGTCATTTTCAAAATAGGAAGTGACTTCCCCAGGATCACATGGTTACAACACTTCTAGGTCGAGACCACACTCCAGAGTGCAATTCTGTGTGGTGGTTAGGAGCACAGGCTTTGGATCTGACAGATCTGGGCTCCAGAACCCATGGAAAGCAAGCAGCACATCTGTCATTATTTGCAGTCTACCTGGGAAACCCAAGACAATTGGTCAAAAATGTGACCAATTTACCAGTCATGTCTTCTGGTGAATATTGTAAAATAATAATGATTCTTAAATTGATATTTTAGATTAAATTCTAGAGTCAGAACACATAATAACAAATCAAATTTTGTAAATGAGGGCAGACATGTACTGAAAGATATCTAAATACATATTATATATTAAACACACGTGCACACATAAGGGTGTGATACTTGCACAAGAGTGAACAGACAAACCAGTGGGAGGAAGGGTGAATTATTCAATAAATAGTGCTACAAAAAAAAAAAATTGAAGACCCATTTTTTTCCAGGTAAATTAAGGCAGTAAATGTAAAAAAAAAAAAAAGTCACAATAAGAAAACTAGGGGAAAAAAATAGCTAAATATTTATGTGACCTATGGCTGGGAAAGAACTTTGGAAACATTGAAAGTACAAAGAAAAAGATAATTTGGCTACATAAAAATGTAAAACGTAGGCACATAAAAATTAATTTAAAACACAATAAGCTAGAAAATGACAGACAAGGAGTTAATGTTTCTTCTTTCATTCGGCAAATTTTTTTTTTTCTTTTCTCTTTTTTTTTTTTTTTGAGACAGAGTCTCACTCTGTTGCCCAGGCTGGAGTGCAGTGGCGTGATCTCGGCTCACTGCAACCTCCACCTGCCAGGTTCAAGCAATGGTCCTGCCTCAGCCTTCCGAGTAACTGGGACTATAGGCAAGTGCCACCATGCCCAGCTAATTTTTTGTGTTTTTAGTAGAGACGGGGTTTCACCATGCTGGCCAGGCTGGTCTCAAACTCCTGACCTCCTGATCTGCCTGCCTTGCCCTCCGAAAGTGCTAGGATCACAGGCGTGAGCCACTGCGCCTGGCCTTGCCAAATATTTCTTGAGTACCTACTATATGCTAGGTACTTGCTATGTGCTGGATGCGCAGCAGCAGACAATACAGCAAAAGCACCTGTCCTGAGGGAGTAGACAGTGGATAAGTTGTTAAGAGGGGCAGCAAACCCCAACAAGAAAATGGACACAGCATATGAGCAGACAATTCACCTAAGAGAAAAACTGAGCACATAATCAACTCCTGTATGGTGCTTCCCTGAGTCTAGTGTTAATTCTGCAATCGGAACCTAGATCCTGTATCAACTGCTCAGCTCCCGTTTGGAAGCCCAGCCTCCCTCCTATTCACTGCACCAGACCTTTGCCAACACTGGCTTCTCTGTCCACACTCTTCAGCCGGGCCTTGCCATCCCTGCCACCCAGCTGGGATTCCAGGCTCCCGGGAATGGTTTGGGATCCCAGCTCCTCCATGTAAGACCTGCATGACCTTGGGCAGGTCACTTACCCTCTCTGTGCCTCCGTTTCTTCATCTATGGATTGCTGATTAAAGTAGTACCCGCCTCTTAGTGGTGAGGATCAAAGTCCTCGGGACGGCCCCCTGGGCAGAGAGGCAGCTCTCAATAAACAGCCGTGATTATGGCTCTCCTTTCAAGGTGGCCCAGAGCCAGGTCTACAGAGGGGCAGCTGTGCTGGGACTGGAGGAAAAACCCACTCCCCACAGGCCAGCAGGAGTACTGCCTCTGTGCAGGGCTGGCCCTGCGTCGAAGTTTTACAGCAACTGCCCTCACCCTAACGGCAGCAAATCTCTCCTCTGAGCCAACTCCGGGTGCGCAAGGCTGGGGAGAACTCAGAATCAGGAAACTCTCGCTTCTCGCTGTTCTTATGGACATGTTGTGGGTCTTTATCTGTGATGTCCAAATGCATTGCATTGCAGGACTACCCACTGACTCTTCATGAACTCACCTGGGATGGTTCACCAAGTCCTAAAAAACTCCTACTTGGCCTGTCTCTTGAGCCAATGCAAAGCACTGGAAAAAGACATGAAAAAAGGTCTCCTTGAACGCCCAAGTAATGAATGAAAACTAAGAAATCTTGCTAGCATTCCTCCTCCGATCTTGTCGAAAACAAACCCTACCCTATACATGTTTATTCTTCTGCCTGGGCTTCTTCAGGTATCCCCGCGAGGAAATGCTACAATCCCGGGGTTGTATTTCAGCGTGGTTCAGTCCTGCCTTGGCAGTGACACAAGATAGCAAAACTACTGTTCTCCAAGGTAAGAGGGAGATTTAGGGTTCGTATTCCAAGTGGCTGATGTGAAATTTCAGGGGCTCTGGGATTCTTGGCTTGGGAGCAAGGCCATGAATAACTAAGACTTTCAAAATGTCTTTATTCCCCCTGCTCCCTTACAAAGCACCTTAGGAAGGAGAAAGTGCTACATGGAGAATTCGACAGTGGAACTCGAATGAGATCCTGTTAGAGATTTAATTTTGACTGTACCAGCGCCTGGTTTCACCTTTATTTTTCCTTAACCCATGTTGTCTATTTCACAACAAAAGGAAACTTCTCATAAAGCGTTGAATTTGAAGATACAAATGTATTCAAGAAAATAACATTGATAACTTAAAGTGGAGATTTTATCTAAATGAGACTGATCACTGGAAACTGTGATGACACACAGAGGAAGTGTAGAATGTTCTAGTACCTTCTGAGTCAGGCTAGCAGCATGGGCAGGCTAGCACACTGTCTTGATTGAGGGTTTTTCATGATGCTATATCACAGACCTATGAGAAGATGGGTTTCAAAGGACAAGTCATAGGTAACCTGTAAACAAGTAGTTAAATCCACTTTAGCACTGAAAGTTCCTTGAAGCACAGGTTAAATTTGTTCTGGGTAAATTGCTTCAGATTGAACAAGCTGACACTTCCCACTTCCTTCCTGTTTCTGTTTCCATTTTCTGTGTCCTAACTTTCTTCTTCCAGATCAGTTAGTTCTTTCCTCCTCCTGGACCAGTTTCATCATATCTATCATACAGGCAAGTCTTCTTGATTAATTAAGATAATTGTTTTGGTTTGGTTCTGAAATGCATCATCCCACCTTCTTAGTCTACTTAACAATGTTTTTCTTAGGCTAATGTTAAAATTGGTCTAAGGAAACTATGCCTCCTCATTCTCCCACCCAGCCATGCCTTTCTCCTGCTACAGAAACTCCCATGCACAGAGACAAGGACAGCCAAGGTCTGGAAGTGCCAGGAGCCATTTTGGGATTTATGACAGGTGCTACACCTGTTCTGGGGGCTGACGATGGAATGCACTTCTGGTCTGCTCTGCCTTAATTTGTTTTTCTAGACATGTTCAACAGCTTGACAAGATCCCTATGATCCATTAGGCTCTGTGCCCTCGAAACACTCACACAAACAGCTGGAGAATCCCTGCAGGCTCACACTCCCCATGGCAGTCCTTAAGAAACTCAGCTTTCCCATGCCAGACATCTAGAAACAGAATGAGTGAGGCAGGGGAGGGGTATGGTGTAAGAAATGGAAGGAAAATTCTAAATGTAAAGAAAAAAGGAACCCCCCAAGGTCAGGCACTGTATTTGGTCCTGTAGATACAAAGATCAATATAGTGAGATATCTTACTAAGATCATAAAATAAATAAGATGTGGGATCTTAGAGTCTAGAAAATGGAACAGACAAGTAACTCAATAACTACCAATTTAATATAATAACAGTAATAGAATGTACAGTCCTCAGAAGATGTGCAGAGAAGCAAGAGTGAGAAACCCTATCTGAGGGCATAGGGACAGGTTTTGTTGTTGTTGTCAGGTTTTTTCTGAGACAGAGTCTCACTCTGTCGCCAGGCTGGAGTGCAGTGGCGTGATCTCAGCTCACTGCACCCTCTGCCTCTGCCTCCCAGGTTCAAGTGATTCTCCTGCCTCATCCTCCCCAGTAGCTGGGACAAGGACAGGTTTTAAAGAGAATTTAGCCACAGAGTTTTCAGGGAAGAGTCGACTAGAAAGATTCAGTGGGGCAGGGTGCTCTGGGCGCGATGGAGATGGACATATACAACCTAATGAAGAAGACAGGAACGACCTCCTCCTGCCCTCCAATAAAGACACGCGGCCAGTTTCCACCCCTAACATACAGGCATGTCTGCTTAGTGGACACTGAAATGAAGAGGAGGCTCAGAGCCAAGCATGTTAGACTGGGGCGTTCAGGAAAGAGCAGAGAAGTTTGCTGCTCAGGAAAGAGGGGAGAGGGCGACCCCAGGCCACTGCGAAGGCTCCAGAGGAGGCAGAACTTGCAGACACTGTTGGGTTCTCCGAGGGGGCTTGGCAGCCACGGGGACCAGGGAAGCGTGAGAAATGAGGGTAGTTAGGGTAATTAGGGCAGGGCCCCCTGAAGGAGCGCCTTCCGGCCCAGGCTGCCTCAGGAGGATGCACTTTACCATCCAAACCAAGTGGGGAAGAGGAAGAGAGGCGATCAGTCGCTGCAACAAAAAAAGAAGTGCTCCAGGTGGGAGGATTACTTGAGGCCAGGAGTTTGAGACTAGCCTGGCCAACATAGTGAGACCCTGTCTCTATTTTTTTTTTAAGGCAAAATTTAAATTAAAAAAGAAAGAAAGAAGAAAAAGAGGAAGTGCTGGCTGTGCAGCACAGCAGAAAACTTGGGGCAATGATGACCACGTGGACAGAGGCTGCAAGTGTCGGGAAAAGAGGACAGGCCGAGAACCGCTGGTTTGCAGACCTCCAACTGGCCCCCGCAGCTGACTCCCTAAACTCGGAGGAAGTGCCAGTTGGCCAGGTGCTGGGCAGCCCGGGCGCTGGCGCCGCTCCAGGTCTCCGGGGCAGGGGTGCAGGCCCGAGCACCTGCACGTGGCGTGCGCCCCTAGCTCCTCCCGGACGGCAGCTCACCAGCCCCCGCCTTAAGTTTCTGGCTTCCACCCAGCCAAAGCCAGGAAATCTCTGTCCTTAAGCCTCGATTTGTTAATTATTCAAGCACTCTGTGTGAGAGAGAGAGCGTGTGTGTTTAATTTCCTTTATCAAAAAGCACGCCGAGCCCACTGGGACCGCGGTGCTGAAGAGGCCGCCGGGCCGGGAGAGACTGCATTCTGAGAACCAGCCTGCAAGCCCCGAAGTCGGAGATCGCAAGGTCCTAGTGGCAACAGAGCCTCCTAGCGATGAGAGTGAGCCTCGCCCCGGCTCCGGTGAATCTTCCCCAGCTCATCCCGCCACAGGTCTGGCGTCGCCCAGGTCCTCCCCGGCCGGCCGCGGGCAGAGCTTCTCAGCCCGCCCGGCACCCCTGCTGAGGCTCCATCCAGACCCTCCCGCTGCCAGGAGCCGGGACCGGGGACGCTGGGCCCCGGATTCAAGCCTATCATGGTGGATCATAACATAACATAACACAACATAACACAACACACGGAGCGTTTAGATTCAGCATGTACTCTGGGCCAGGCTCAGCTCTAAGCTGGTGTGGATCACCACGATGACCTTGGCCTTCCAAAGTGCTGGGATTACAGGCATGAGCCACCGTGACCGGCCAGGAGGGCGTTTCTCACCTGTAAAGTTTGCAACTGTGAGTTCACATCAATTGCCCCACTTTCAGTTCTGCACCTGAGACTTCAATCTAGTTTTCTTGTTTTCCATAATTATAACTGTTCTGTCTAGTAGTGAGAAACCCAGCTCCCATCACCCTCAATATATTTACTTACAGAATCCTCCTCCTCCATGTATCCAGTCTCCCACTCCCTCTACCCCACTATCCTACTACTTGGACTTGGGTACCCTTCTCTGGCTGCTGCCTCCACTGCCCCTACACAGATGCCCCCTCCGACCACGTGGATTCTGCCACCCTACTGTGTCCTCTCTCCTCCGCCCCCACATGGACACCTACCTGACGTTGTTGGCTGTACACTCCCCGTGGGTCTTCCCTTCCATGCAGGTGCCCTCCGTGCTTGGCCCCTCCTTTAATTCAGACATTAAAGATAAATCCGGCCAGGTGTGGTGGCTTAAGCCTGTAATCCCAGCACTTTGGGAGGCCGAGTGGGCTGATCATGAGGTCAGGAGTTCAAGACCAGCCCGGCCAACATAGTGAAACCCTGTCTCTACTAAAAATACAAAAATTAGCTGAGCATGGTGGTGGGCACCTGTAGTCCCAGCTACTTGGGAGGCTGAGGCAGGAGAATCGCTTGAATGCGGGAGGCAGAGGTCATAGTGAGATGAGATCATGCCACTGCACTCCAGCCTGGGTGACAGGGTGAGACCCTGTCTCAAAAAATAAAATAAAATAAAATAAACAAAATAAAGATAAATCCACTTGCATGGAATGATTGGCTCAAAGGCCACACATCTTTGAATACACATTGCCAAACTGCTTTCCTAAATGTTCGTGCCAGTTTATCCTGCGCTGAGAATCGCATCTGAGTGCCTGTTTAACGACACCTTTGCTGGCATTGGATATTATATATATTTTTCCAGTCCCTTTTTCTTTTGGTTTCCTTCATAAGGGCTGTGCCCAGGACAGAACAAATTCCAGAGCTCTTTATGGAGCCATCTCATCCAGCTGCCTGACTCACCTACGTTCATACTCTGATTCGTTTTGATCACCAGTTTTGATCTGATTAACTGGTGAACTGCAGAGAACTAAACCGTTGGTATAGTTACCACATTTATTTAATGAGTTCATGCTCCCCTCATTCAAAAAGCAGTGACTGAGTAGCAGTATGATGTGCTGGGTTTTATAGGCATTTGCAAAGATGTGTAAGTTACAGTCTCTGCCCTCAAAGCTCTTGTATTCTTGAAAAGGACAGATATTCAGATGATATTATGAATACAGCATTCATGTGATAAGAACTCCAACATCCCTTGGGGTTCAGGTTATACACCTGGAAAGTGGTGCGTCCAAAATCTTCCAGTGCCAATATTCAGAGTGATTCCACAGTCACACGCCACCACCCTTTAAACTGACCTCCCTCTCCTTCCCAACACAAGCCCTGTGCCCTCACCAGATTAGTCTCCTGGCCTCCAAATACACAAATACACTGTGTTTACTACTGATGGCATATCTTATCAGAACCCCTCTCACTCCTCAAATAGCTGCATACATACGTTCTCTCATTTAACTCACACAGCGGCTCTGTTGAGGCAGTAATTTTAATCTCCCCTTCTTAGATATTGACACAGACTTCAAAGATGGTCTTGAAATGGGGCAGAAAATGGGGCAGAAAGTTGAACCTGGGGATGTCAGACCCCAAATTGTGTGGGCGCCCTTCCCTGCCACAGGCAGCTTCATTTGCCACAGGCAGTTTCATTGCCAGGGCATCCTTCTCCATGTCCTGCTCTTCTTCCCACAGGGACCACCCTCCCTCTCTGCCCAGTGCCTGCCTCTTGGTTTTATCTAGGTCCTATCCATCCATCAAGGTCCAACTAAAAAGCCCACGAAATTTCCCAGATCCTCCTGGCTGAGATTTCTCCAGGGAAGCTGAATCACAGCCTTTTGTAGACTTTTCACAAGGTCATCTGGCCAGTTTTTGATGGAGATAGATGGGATCTCCAAAGGAATAATTCCTGGGCCCCAAGCTGACTTCTAGTGACATCCCGAGTCACGTATTTCTCTGGGTGAAAACTCTTTTAAAACAAATGTTCACCTTATTCACTGGGCTTGATAAATTCTCCCTGGGTGAAAGCCATGTGGAGCCCTGGTCTGATGGGGACAGGAGGGAGTGTGTGTGAAAAGAAAATTAATTCGATGCTTGCAAAAGGAAGATTCTATCAGGAAATATACCTAATTGGTGTAAAAGGCCACTGTGGTTGTTGGCACTGAGCCACTCTCACCCTGCCAGCCTCAGTGCTTCATGTATTTATGTCCTTTGTCACCTTCCTAATTGGAAGGAGTCACGCTACTGACTCACCATCTTTCCCCTGTTTATGGAAGAGCCGAGGGAGGTGGTGTCACTCAAGGTCAAGGGCTCAGAATTGGTCTGGGTCTGCAGTGAGACGGTGTCATTACCCTGAGAGCTGCTTGGCAGTGTTTGGAAGGTAAATTAGTGTCATCAGTTGAAGACTTGCTGCACAGATGGCCACCTTAGTTGGCATGACATCTCACTTCCTTGTCTCCCCCTCAGAGGAAGATGCCTGGGCTGGCTGGCCTCGTGACTATGAATTTCCATTACTCCTTTTTCTTTTTTTTTTTTTTCCGAGATGGAGTCTCGCTCTGTCGCCCAGGCTGGAGTGCAGTAGTGGCGTGATCTCGGCTCACTGCAACCTCCGCCTCCCAGGTTCAAGCGATTCTCCTGCCTCAGCCTCCCGAGTAGCTGGGACTATAGGCACCCACCACCACGACCAGCTAATTTTTTGTGTTTTTAGAAGAGACAGGGTTTCATCATGTTGGCCAGGTTGGTCTTGAACTCCTGACCTCGGGTGATCCACCCACCCTGGCCTCCCAAGGTACAGGGATTACAAGCATGAGCCACTGCACCTGGCTGAATTTCCATTACTTTTGAAACACAATAAAATAACTAGAAAGAGAAGCTTAAAATCAGCCCAGTACTAAGAATGTACCCATGAGGACAACAGAGGCAGCAGGATGTCGACACTGTTCTTGGGAAGCAGGCAGCTGGGCGGGCGCTCAGACACGCTGACTCAGGAGCCCAGTCCGCCCCTCGTCGCTCTTCCCTTCACTTGGAGAATTCTCTTGCCCCCAAATGCAAGTGTCAGGCTGCTGAAAAACTCCTTGAAGCTCAGGCATTTAGTCTTTCTATTCTCCTGTCCACCCTCCTGGCAGGGGCAATGAATCAAATTTCTAACAGCCTTTCTTTCCTCTGCAAGCTTGGCCATGTCCAAAGGGAAGTCGTCTTAAAGCTGGGATGGAGAAAGAAAAAAGGTTATAAGCCATGCTGAGAACCTTCTGGGCTCAATTCTAGTGTCTGTTCCCACCCAGCCCCAACCTGAAAAGACCTAGACTGAGAAAAGCCAAGCAGATCATAGAAAAGCCCTCGGGGACAAGGACCAAGGCCCTTGGCCCTCAGCCTAGCTCGAGCTCCCAGCCAACAGCCAACTCCAATTTCCCAGCCACCACCCATCTTGTAAATGGATCCTCCAGCCCCCGGTGGAGCTACGCTGGGGCCCAGTCAATGCCATGTGGACCTGATATGAGCCTTCCCTCACCCCATCCGTGTCCCAGCTGCAGATCTGATGATCTGCTACTTCAGTGAAGCTTTGGGATGGCTTGCTACGCAGCAACAGATAACTGGAGCACCAGGGTTCCAGCATGCCCTGAGGGAGCCCAGAGGGATACTGACCGCTCAGCACAGCCCAGGAAGGGGCCACTGGCCAGCCTCACACAGGCAAGACGATACGAGCCTATGAGATGGCATCTGAACGGCAAGCCCAGCGCTGAACACCTTTCACACACCTTTCATGCTTTCCAGCCTCCTCTCCCGCTACCCCTCACCCATATCCTTTGATCTTGGGAACCTGCTCAGTACTCAGGAGACTTGACCACAGTTGCTGTAACTTAATGAATATAAATGGGGAGTAGGAACCCCAGTTACCTTTTCTCCCAAGTCCAAGTCCATTACCCCCGCTGCTGTGGGGCCTTGTGTGAGCTCCCTTCCACACCCAGCATGGTGCTTTGTGGAAAATGGATCCCACAATGGGAACAAGGGGGGTTTGGGGTCTAGAAGGAAATCCAAGGGATATGATTGCAACAGGAGCCCAGGCAGGAAGGAGTTCAAGGAGATCAGGACCATCAGTATCACATAGAATAGAGAGGCCATGCAAGAAAAGAGACTAAAGCATCTTCTGGATTTGGGAGAATGGACATGAGTTTCAAGAGCAGGAAGGACAGAAACTTACTTGGGGCAGCTTAGAGTGAGTAGGAGGGAGGAGGTAGAGCCAGTGGGGGCTTGCAGGCAAGCCCATCCTAAAGCTTGTTGAGAAGGGAAGGGAAAAGGTATGAAGTAACCAAGGGGGAAGGTGGAGAGGCTAGGGAAGATCTCTAGTTTCTAGGCTAGTTTGGTTTTTAAGAATGAAATTGCTGGCCGGGTGCAGTGGTTCAAGCCTGTAATCCCAGCACATGCCTGTAATCCTAGCACTTTGGGAGACTGAGGCAGGCAGATCACAAGGTCAGGAGTTTGAGACCAGCCAGGCCAACATAGTGAAATGCCGTCTCTACTAAAAATACAAAAAATTTGCTGGGCATGGTGGTGGGTGCCTGTAATCCCAGGTACTTCGGAGACAGAGGCAGGAGTATCGCTTGAACCTGGGAGGCGGAGGTTGCAGTGAGCCGAGATGGTGCCATTGCACTCCAGCCTGGGTAAAGGGTGAGACCCTGTCTCGAAAAAAAAGAAAGAAAAGAATGAAATTACTAAGCAAGTTTATTCAGGAGAACAGCTGAGGGGAGGGGCTGACCCTAAGGCCTGGTCCCTGGGCCATGTGCTGGTTCAGAATGCAGGAGCTGTCCCTGAGCAACTGTGGACATGCTGGGGGCTGAAGGGGCCCACGGGATGCAGGGAACCAAGCAAGGATGGAAGTGCCTAATCAAAGGACTGCGCCAGCTCCCTCCGTGCCTGCGTGCCTGCGGGAGGGACTGTGGGGCAGCAAGCGGTCGCCAGGCCACCGGCCTGCAAGCCACATGTGCCTGCAGCTGAGCTCTAACTCTTAACTCAGGCGGCCTTCCACAGACCCATAAAAATAGCATTTTCCAAATACAGGTTGATTACCCCTTATCTAGAATGACTTGGGCCAGAAGTGTTTTCAATTTTGGAAGTTTTTTTGATTTTTAAATATTTGCATATACATAATGAGATATCTTGGGGATGGGATCCAAGTCTAAACTCGAAATTCATTTATGTTTCATATACACCTTATACACATCACTTGAAGGTAATTTTATAAAATATTTTAAAATAATTTTATGCAGGCCAGGCATGATGGCTCACACCTGTAATCCCAGAACTTTGGGAGGATGAGGCGGGAGAATCGCTTGTTCCCGGGAAGCGGAGGTTGGAGTGAGCCAAGATCACACGTCTGCACTCCAGCCTGGGCGACAAAACGAAACTCTGTCTCAAAAAATAAGATAAGATAAGATAAGATAGATAAGATAAGATAAAATAAAATAAAATAAAAGGTAGCTTTTGGCTACTCTGGGCACACTGCTATGGGGTAGCCCTGCTCCTCAAGGGGCAGTTAAAAAGAAAAAGAAAAAGAAAAACAAGATGTGCTCCATTCTTTCTTTATGTAAGAGAGAGTAAACCTGGACTATCCAGGCTGCAAGTGGCTGTGGAGGGCCTGGCCCGCTCCCCTTCCACGCAGTCTCCTCCCGCATCACCTCTGCCACTGCTGTGCCCAGTCAGGCCCCGCAGAAGCGGCAAGCGACGTCCTCAATCGCAATCTCGGCTCCTCGGGCGCCACCCAGTGGCCTCAGGGCGGAATCTCGGGCGAGCTCGGAGGCGCTCCGGGGTGGCGGGGCGCAGCGCGGCGCCCGTAAAACAACCCTTTGTCTTCAGAAGGCGCTCGTCCTGCCAAAGCAAAGCACCGTGCTTTACAGCCGCTGGAAGAGCGGTCCTGAGAAACAAAGCCGCGATTTTTTATAGCCACCGTGGAAACCAGACCCCACTTCCTTCCTGCTGGACCAGGGTTTTATTGATGCGGGTCCTCTTGTTTGAGGGCTGACCTGCTGCCATCTCTCCTCGAGAGAGAGGAGAAAGATTGAAGTTCTCTCAGGGAATTTATCAAAGGTTTTTCTGTTCGGGTTACCAAACTGTCACAAATAACTCTCTTAGAGATCTCCTTCTCTTTCTTTTCTTTTTTCTTTTTTTTTTTTTTTTTTTTTATTATACTTTAAGTTCTAGGGTCCTTTCAGGCCTTTCCTCTTGCTGTTTCCTCAGTCTAGAAATTTCCCTTTTTTTTTTTTT
>NW_012118487.1:4212327-4223641 GCF_000951035.1 Colobus angolensis palliatus | reverse complement strand
TTTTTTTTTTTTTAGTTTTTAAATAACACTGAGCGTGAACTGCCCTTCCCTGCACAGCTAAGAGGAAGAGGCTTGGGGGCACGTGATGAGTGACACCTTCTGTGCCCTCCTGTCAGGGAGGAAAACAGCTTCTGCCTCTGGAAGGGAGATGCCAGGAAGCTCAGCACCGGACCAAAGGGGATCCGGGTGAGGAGGGTGTTTGGGGCGGGGAGCTGGTGGGCACCATGGGCCCTGGTCTTCTTCAGGCCTCAGTGCCCACAGTTCCCCACTCCCCCAGGGAGCCGTGCATCCAGGTGCTGTGACCAACTGAGGCAGGACGGTGGGTGCTAGACCATGAATTCAGTTTCTCATAAAGGAATTCAGGAGAAACCATGTCAGAATAAAGTTTTCGCCAAATTCAGGAATGAAAATTCCATAACCAATTATTACCCGAAGACGGATGATGCGGGGAAGGTGGCCTTCCCAAGCAGGGGGGTCTGCATTGAAAGTTCTGCTGTGAGTGATCAAGTTACTTAACCCTTTGAGACTCAACCTCCTCTGCAAAGTGGGGACGTCAGTGACACCCACTTCATAAGACTATTGGGAGTTTGTATTGAGGTGATATACATTTAATGGTGATAAATTTTACTCATAGACTTGGAGTATTAAAAAAAAAAGTGCCACATTCAGATTGTTCCCAAATCATATTAAATCAGCTTGCCTCTATGGTGAGAAATTCAATCCGTTGAATTTGAGGTCTCGTTTTTGTCTCTAGGATAACATGAGAGGCGCTGGTAACCTTGTGGTGTCCAGAAAGCCAGTGCTGGGCCTTTAGCCCTAGTCCATCAGGGTGATGCCAAGCCCTCGCCGTGCCCAGCTACCCTGTCCCTAAGACTGTCACCCACGGAGGGCAGGTCCAGGCCTCCCAGGGCCCCCTCCCAGCCCAGCTCTCTGGGTTCCTTCCTCCTTCCTGGGGGGCTGAGTGTAGGCTGATGGAGCAGGGCTTGTCTTTATTAGCGGCAGAACACACACACACATGCACACGCACACACACACACACACGCACGCATCTATTCCGCTGCCAGCCTTGGGAGCTGTCTCCAAGCCTCTGGCACTCTGCACCCTCCACCTCTTGCCCTCCAAGGGCTCTGTCTTGTGCCCTGAAGGAGAGATTTCACACAATCCCCAGCATGAGACTAGAGAGCCCAATACTTGGGATGGCAAAGGAGAAACAAAGACAACAGCAAGAACGACGACGTGGAAAACACAAATTAATTCCTCAGTGAATCGCCCTGTACAACCGTAGCACACGTACAAGGCAAATCCTCAGTAAGTGGGAATTGTTGTCATCGATGTCCGAGGCTGGATTGGGGACACATAAGCTATTGTCGTTAGTGCTGTATTATTGCTGTGCTGTGGCCTACTCGGCTTTTCCTTTTGTTGTATGAACCTACCTGCCCATTGGTGCCCTCCTGGTCTGGATGTAGGCCGTGGATAGCAGAGAGCAGCTTGCTCAGAGCTCACTCAGGGGACCTGCCTAAGCCTTTGCTATGTGAGTTTCTGGTGTGTGTGTGTGTGTGTGTGTGTTTTCAGTATCTACAGAGGTAAATCAGTTCAAACAAACCATGCTGTGTAAGTGAGCTGCCCTTGGTGAGCCCTCACTGCAGATTTGGTCTTTCAACCACCAGAGAGAGAACTGTGCTCCAGGGGAGAGAACTGCATCGGGTCAGGAGGTCTGTGCTGTCCTTCAGCCCGCGGTGGCTCTGTGCTCGGCCTCTGCACTGGGACCTTGACGTTCACTATCTTGGGTTTCTCTCCTATCATGGGAGATGGGGATGGGGGCAGGGGATCCCACCTTCCCTGCCTACTTCCCTGGGATCAAAAGAGGTCACAGGATGTTCAGTGGACACATTCTGAAAAACACTTGTCAGACGAGGTAATTATATTTCAGGTGATAATGTGAGCAGGGAAACGCCAATGCCTGAATCCCTATGTCACAAAATAGCTTCATACTAGCCTGATACCCAGGCGCGACAGCAACTCAGAGTCCTTGCCGCTTTCCGGCCTCAAGCCTGCATTCTTCCATGGGGCGTGACCGAGCCAACCATCTCTGTCATCTATTCCCAGCCTCCTGCCACTTGCTGAGAGTGGGGGCTGTGGAACCATCCCTTGGGGCCTCTGGACCTGTCTCCATCCCACCTTCCTCCTCTTCCATAAACAGCTTCCTGGCCCTCCTCCTTGTGGCAACCCTGGCCCCTCCTCGCTGACCACTCCTGCAGAGGAGAGAGGGCTGAGCCTCGCAGAGAAAAAGCTGGCGTTTCATGAACGTGTGTCATGAGCTGCATCATCTCATCAGAACTCGTACAACCCTCTGACTTGGCCTTTCCATTTTTACAGATGAGGAAATTGAGGCTCAGTAACGTGTTCAGCTTTGTGCCCAAATTCACACAGCTAAGAAGACACAGAACAAGGCCCTGCACCTTGGTCCCTGGAGCCTGTCTCTGCAGCGCCAGAGGGGCTCCGAAGCCCAGCTTTCCACCCCATTCTCTGCCTCTCCTAAAGGGACTGATTCCCAGCTTGGCCATATAGTGTGGGCAAAACACTGCTGGCCCCACTCGGTCGCCTCTGAAGAGCTTTCCCAGCCCAAAAGGAAGACACCCAGCTAAGCAGACCAGCTGTCTGCAGAGGCTTTGGGGAGACGGTGGCCCCAGGAGGGGTTCCCGTCGATTCTATTTAAATAAAGGAGATGTAATAAGTATTTTTTGTCACAATGGTCAAAAGATAAAATGACAACAAATTTAGTTTAAAGATCTTAATTGTGGTCAGGCATGGTGGTCCACGCCTGTAATCCCAGCACTTTGGGAGGCCAAAGCGGGTGGATCACTTGAGGTCAGGAGTTCGTGACCAGCTTGGCCAACGTGGTGAAACCCTGTCTCTATTAAAAATACAAAAAAAAATAGCCGGGTGTGGTGGCGTGTGTCTGTAATTCCAGCTACTCAAGAGGCTAAGGCAGGAGAATGGCTTGAACCCGGGAAGCAGAGGTTGCAGTGAGCCAAAATCGTATCACTGCACTCCACCCTGAGCAACAGAGCGAGACTCTGTTTCCAAAAAAAAAACCTTAATTGATTATTTCTTCGTGATTTCAGAATCAGGCAGCCCCTGTACTGGAATAGGTTCACAGCACCCTGGCCAGACAGCACGGTGGTCAGGCAGCAGCTGAGGATAGAAAGTGGAAGCGCAGCCTAGCGCTGAATGGTTGCAGCTGTGCGTTTGCCTAAGTTGGCTCAGTTGGCCACCCAAGGTTGACTGGAGCTCAGCTGCTGCAATGAGTTGAGGCTCAGCTGTTCGTTACAGAAGTATACTCCTGTGATAGGTTTTCAGTTAGTTTCTGAACTAAGCCAGGCTGCAGTTTGTTATTTCAGGGTTCGAGTGTGGAGGCGTCCTTGGGCCAAGTTTAGGTTAATTTAACACCACTGAGAGACCATGAGACGACAAAGAAAAACCCAGCATTGACAAGGCACATCTAGACATTTCACAATACTTCTCAGCCTCCATGACTCTTGTAAATATTAATTTAACCCTCTGGGTAAATGGGTAATAAAATTCTCTTTGTATTAAGGCAGTGGTAAAAGTTAATAGGCTGTAAGCCAGAATAATTCCTGGGAGGTTTTACTGCCGAGCGTGCGAGTACCTCGGATTGTACTGTGAGGCACTGAGTTTCTATGCCACACTCCATGACTTGAATAGCATTATCATTGACTCATGTGGCATTCCCGTGATGGTTATGCAACCTGGTACAAAGTAGGTGTTCAATAAACATCATTATAAGGCCAGATGCGGTGGCTCACTCCTGTAATCCTAGCACTTTGGGAGGCCGAGGCAGGTGGATCACCTGAGGTCAGGAGTTCAAGACCAGCCTGGCTAACATGGTGAAACCCAGTCTCTACTAAAAATACAAAAATCAGCCAGGTGTGGAGGCACATGCCTGTAATCCCAGCTACCTGGGAGGCTGAGGCAGGAGAGTCGCTTGAACCTGGGAGGTGGAGGTTGCAGTGAACCTAGATTGTGCCACTGCACTCCAGCCTAGGTGACAGAGCGAGACACTGTCTCAAATAAAATAAAATAAAATAAAGGCAAACATCATTGTAATAAGTATTGAACTCAGCACACATAGCACAAAACAAAAATCTAGGGGCTACAGTTAATATTTTTTTAATGTCCATGGTTCAGGAATGGATCTAGAAACTTCTTCCTTTAGTGCCCTAAAACAGAGATCCTAAAAAACTAAGATGCTTTAGTTTGGGAAGTTTCCTGATCCCTTGTAGAATCTTCCTGATAGCTGACCCCAGTGCTCAGAACCATAACAAATTCTGAATTTTGTACAGGAAGTGTGAAAAAAAAACAAATTTTACCACTGACCTCAACAAAAATAACAACCCCAGTCAAAGGTCTAGTGACACCAGGGTATCTTTTCAAAATGCCTGCAGCCTGGACGCGGTGGCTCATGCCTGTAGTTCCAGCACTTTGGGAGGCTGAGGTGGGCGGATCACCCGAGATCAGGAGTTCGAGACCAGCCTGGCCGACATGAGGAAACCCCGTCTTTACTAAAAATACAAAATCAGTCGGGCATGGTGGCAGGTGCCTGTAATCCCAGCTACTCGGGAGGCCGAGGCAGGAGAATCCCTTGAACCCGGGAGGCAGAAGTTGCAGTGAGCCGAGATCGCAGCATTGTATAACAGCCTGAGCAACAAGAGCAAAACACCATCTCAAAAAAAATAAAAAAAAAATGCCTGCTACCTGGTCACTAAACCTCAGGAATCCAAGGCCCAGCTCACTCGGTGCTCACAGTTTGAGGGTGACATCTACCTGGTCTCTCTAAAAGAGCAAAAAATCATTCCATAGCATCACTGTGAACAGCTGGCCTTCCCATCATTCTCCTCACTTCATCCCATGATCAGTCAAGCCAGGAAGGAAGAAGTCAGTAAGACACTGACACCTTTCCTGTTAGGCAGGAAGACCCGCGTTTCATTATCACACTGTAAATCAATCCTGACACCTTCTCTGTGATCCTGTCTTCCTGCGGCATTCACTATTTTGTTTATGTCCTTTTGCTTTAATTCAAGAGCCTGTGACCACATCGTGCCCAGATCATGCTCTATATTAGTAAAATTGTGGCAGCTGTGGCGTTCGGGTGTTTTTCCTGCCCTCGAGTTTAGCTCAAGCACTGGGGCTTTCACGTGCAGACACACAGTGATGGGTGAGCAAGGATCTGGAGGAGCCTGGAGGGTCTGGCGCTGGTGGGTGGTTCTGGAAACTAACAATTCTAGTGCCCCACCATTCACCTGACTCTGCCACTGTCTCCATCTCTTTTTCTTGTGATGCTTCTCACTTCTCCTGCCCCCAGGCAGTCGCTGCACTGTAATCTGCTTGTCATTGTCTATGCCTCCTGCCCAAAGGAAGCCTTATCCTGCAGTGATCCCTCGTAGCCCTCCTGCTTCATCGCCTTTCCCACGCAGGCTCTCAGGAAAGTCAGGTTCCACTGCTGCCAGCCTGCCTCTGCATATTTCAGAAAGGTGACCTGGTGGGCGCTGGCAGAGCTCTCTGGGTCAGGCCCCTGCAGGGCCGATGACAAGCCTACCACATGGCCCAGAATAAGACACCACGTGCCCCCAGCAGCCTGGGTCTGCGCAGGTGCAGCTGTGTTTCAGGAGCAGGCTGATGTGGACGCATCCAAGACAACAGCCCGGGGCACAGGAGCCTTTCCTCTGCCTCTCTATTTGGGTTTATGTATCCCTTCATCTGGTCTACTGGGGGTCACCAAAGTCCTCTGTGTTGTTGAGTCCGATGGCCAGTTTCCAGGCCTGGTTCTCCCTGACTTTGCGCAGGCTTCCGACTATCTGACTCCCTCTCCTCCTGGAAGAAACTCGGCCCCGGGACACCACACTCGCCTACCACCACCTGACTCCCCTGGCAGCCCCTTTCTTGGTCTCCTTCACTCTTCTGCCCCTCCCTTTATCATTCCCTAAGCAAGGGTTACAGATTCCTCGATTCCCTCATCGATGTCACTGGTCTGATCGCTTTCAATACCATCTCCACGCTGACGACTGGAATTTCCACCTCCATCCCAGGCCTCCACCTGAACTCCAGCCGCAAACTCGCAGCTGCCAACCTTCCACTCGGTTGCCTAATACTCACCTGAAACCTACAGTGCTCAGACTCCTGATATCCATTTCTAAGTTTAGTTTAATTTTTGGACATTAAAAAATTTAGGCCAGGCACAGCAGCTCATGCCTGTAATCCCAGCACGTTGGGAGGTTGAGGCGGGAGGGTCACTTGAGTCCAGGAGTTTTGACCAGCCTGGGCAACACGTTAAAACCCTGTCTCCATTAAAAATATATATAAATTTAGGCCGGGCGCAGTGGCTCACACCTGTAATCCCAGTACTTTGGGAGGCCGAGGCGGGTGGATCACCTGAGGTCAGGAGTTTGAGACCAGCCTGACCAACATGGTGAAACCCTTTCTGTATGAAAAATACAAAAATTAGCTGGGCATGGTGGCATGTGTCTGTAATCCCAGCTACTAAGGAGGCTGAAGCAGGAGAATCGCTTGAACCTGGGGGTTGGAGGTTGCAGTGAGCTGAGATCGTGCCACTGCACTCCAACCCAGGTGACAGAGTTCCATCTCAAAAAAAAAATACACACACACACACACACACACACACACACACACACATATGTATATATACACATATATATAAATTTAATAAAAATGTTTCTGTGGAGAAACATCTTGGTATGTTGCCAAGTCTAGTCTCCAACTCCTGGCCTCAAGTGATCCTCCAGCCTCTCAAAGTGCTGGGATTATAGGCGTGAGCCACCACACCTGGCCTGATAGCCATTTCTATCAACTCCCATGATCCTTCCCAAAAAACCCCTGCTCCTCTGGGCTTTTTTGCAAATGATGACTTTATTCTTCACGTTGCTCAGACAAAATCTATATATATGATAAAATATCTTAAGAGATATATTTGATACAGTCATCTTCAACTTCTCTTTTCTCTCACTCCCACTTCCAGTCTTCAGCAAATTCTGTCAGTTCCGCCTTCAAAATGTGTCCAGAATCCACCCTCTGCTAACCCACTCCCCGGCTCCCACGATCCTCCTGGCTCGTCACCCGCTTCCACCTTTGCCTGCTGCGGTCTCTTCTCAACTCAAGTCAAGCCACTCCGTTCAAATATGATTAGATTGCTGAGGAATTCCTCAGCTCCAAACCCTCCAATAGAGAGTTTCTGAAATTCAGTCTGTTTCTGTTACTGAAATTCAATCCAAGGCCATACAAGGTTCGCAGGCCCATGGTACCTGGACCCTCCCTGAATCTCTGACCCTTCTTCCTCCTTCTCTTGGTTCTCTTGCCCCACTTCCTCCAATACCCAAACATGCCCCAACTGTGGTGGCCTTTGTTCCTGAGAGATACCCTTATGGCTGCCCCACCATCTCCTGCAGGTCTTCATTCAAATGTTGCCTTCTCTTGAGGCCTTTCCTGGATACCTCAGCTAAAAACTGCCACCCATTCCCTGTAGAGCCCCCCTCCCTTCCCTCTTTAGTTCCCCTCCTGAGGACAGAACACTGTCTAACACCCCACATCCTTACTGATTTATTATCTGTATCCCCCATTGAACAAAGTCTCCGGGAGAGCAGGCATCTCTGTCTGTTCTGTTCTGTGCTGTATCCCTAGCACCTAGAAGAGTGTCCAACATGACTTTCCATGAATACGTCTGGAATTCGCGAACCCGTGAACATTGCCCTGTTCACCAGTCTTTGCGAGGCAGCTGCTGTCCGTGTGTGCACGCTTTCTCATGGCTGGTGGCTAGCTGTCCTTCAGCCAAAACAGAACCTTTCCAGGGCACAGTTTGCCTGGAGAATGCATCATTCACTTATGTGTTGTAGATCGACTGAGAGAGGGATTTTTTTTAAACAATTTATTTACTTTTAGATGGAATTTTGTTCTTGTTGCCCAGGCTGTACTGCAATGGCATAATCTCGGCTCAGTGCAACCTCTGCCTCCTGGGTTCAAGAGATTCTCCTGCCTCAGCCTCCTGAGTAGCTGGGATTACAGGTGCGCACACCACCAAGCCTGGCTAATTTCTGTATTTTTAGTAGAGACGAGGTTTCACCATGTTGGCCAGGCTGGTCTCAAACTCCTGACCTCAGGTGATGCACCCGCCTTGGCCTTCCAAAGTGCTGGGATTAGAGGCATGAGCCACTGCACCTGGCCGGATTTTTTTTTTTTTTTTTTTTAATTCACAAGACTTTGTTACTCTGTTCCTTCATTGGTACAGTATTAAAAAATTAAGAATATTCACTTCACCCGATAGTCTCATTTGCAACTAAAGATGGTTCTATATGACATGGGCGCTATAAATGTTGGAAAGGCAATAGAAGAGTTTTTGTCAGAGGCCCTTGGTTACTCACTATCAAAGCCTCTAAGCTTCAAGAAGCTGGACTCTCAGAGAAGGAGGGCATTCTTTGTTGAGGGCCAGGGAGGGCGTGTATGGGCGGCTTGCTGACATTGCATTTGTAGATCTAATTAGGAAACTGCCCGATCACCTGTCAAAAAGCAATTATTTCTGTGTCAGTATTGTTCCAGCCACATGATAATCTGATGATAATCATCATGAGGTCATTTAAAACTATGTCAGAATGACATTTCATTCATAATCCCTGAGGTGAAATGTAGGAGGAAAAAACTTTCTGTAATTTAGTTTAAAATGTCCATATATTGAAATGAACAGTGTTCAGTGTTCACTGCATGACACTTCCTCGCTTTCTCTTGTATACATTTGTCATGTTATATGTTAAAGTATGAATGATTGTCAGGCTCTAGCTGAAAAGAGAGGGCTGTAACAAGTCACCTGGGGTTCTGATTCCTTTCTCCATTTATTCCAGTCACCCCACAGTTGACGACGTCTAGTCCATCCGGCAGGTACAGGGGCAACTATAAAATAGGAAGAGGTTTCTATTACTTTCCAGTCCCGTTCTAAATGGAGCTGGTAACTGCATTAGCCTGTCAACCTGCTGGTGATAAAACCTTTCAAATAAAACCTTCTCTTCTGCAAAGATAAAGAAAACTAGATTCAGAGTCTAATCTCCTTGCCTCTTATAACCTTCTTCTTCTTCTTTTTTAAGAGCCGCTGTGAACATTATTTTTAAAGCCAACAATGAAACTCTGTGCTTCCACAATACAACTTAGACCTTCAAACACACAGATGCTGCTGCCTTTGAATTACGGCCTCACTCACTTCCCTCAGTCCCGGCAAATGGAGCAATACAGAGGAATTGAATTGAGGCCCATGTCTATCCGCCCTGCATCTCCTCTACCTTCCAGGCTGTGTTGCTGAAGGAGGCAGCTCACGGGGGATGGCATGGACGCATGCTGGAGGATCGTGCAAAATTCCAACCAGCCAGCTGTGAGGCCAGCGGCGCTGACCCTCTACGCCAGATGGGAAGGCAGAAACACAATCTGTTTCGCTCCGCAAACACCTGGGAACAAAATGGTCTGTCCACCCGTGCAAAATACCACCTGTAAGCAGTATTTCCAATTGTTCTTTTCATGGGCTGTCTTTGCACACACTCGGTGAGGCCAGCGCAAGTGGTTACTACTATAGTCTGTGCTTTGCAACCACACCCACACACAGAAAAAGAAAGAAGGCTTTCCAGTTCATTTCTTGATGTCAAAACAACTCTGGCACCAACACATCTGGCAAATACCTTGCTGCGGGCACACCCAAACGAGACCAATATCATTTATGATAGATGCACACATTCTAAATAAAATACTAGGCCAGGTGAGGTGGCTCATGCCAATAATCCCAGCACTTTGGGAGGCCGAGGAGGGTGGATCACCTGAGGTCAGGAGTTCGAGACCAGCCTGGATAACATGGCGAATCCCTGTCTCTACCAAAAATACAAAAAAATTAGCCGGGCATGGTGGTGCATTCCCATAATCCCAGTTACTTGGGAGGCTGAGGCAGGAGAATCAATTGAACTCGGGAGGTGGAGGTTGCAGTGAGCTGAAATCGCACCACTGCACTCCAGCCTGGGCAACAGAGCCAGACTCCATCTGAATAAATAAATAAATAAATAAATAAATAGTAGCAAACATATCTTGGACGAGAGTGAAAAATAGTGCAAATGAGTCCTGTCTTGGTCTGTTCCTGCTGCTGTAACAAAATAGCTTGTATTGGGCAATTTATAAACAACTGAGGCCCTGAACTCCTGGCCTCAAGCGATCCTCCTTCCTCAGCCTCCCAAAGTGCTGGCATTACGGGCATGAACCACCATGCCTGGCCTGGAAGATGTTTTTGTGACGGAGGAGTCTTTTAATAGAAAAACTCCTCTCGTGAATTCCTCAATTCAGGCCCTCCCACCCTCACCCCTAAAAATAAATAAGAGAAAAAGAAACTCCCCTGGCCACACCGTCGACAGGCTTCATGGCAATCCGGAATGTGCTGAACTCCAGGTCTTCGCCTTGGCGGGTGGCCTGTCCACTCCCAGGACCACAAGCTGGTCTCTCTGGTGTGGCTCTAGGGCCAGCTGCTCCGGGGCTTCGCGTTCTCTTGTTCCATCGTTCTCACATCGCACGCAAACACGGCCTCTGCTGGGCTTGGACTCCATGCAATTGGCCTCGGTGGACATCGCAGTGTCCTCCAATCGGCAGGAAGGGGTGGGCATTCAGGGCTACAATCCGGGTTTGCCCTGGCAGGGCCAGGTCAGCCAAAGTCTCATCCACCATGGCCATGAGCACGTGGTACTTGTGCTGGCGCAGAGCACCCTCCGTCACAGGAAGGGTGTTGGTCCTCTTCTTGGTCAAGTGAATGAAGCAAGGCCAGAGCGGTGGGAGGGCTCCACGGCCTAGACTAGACCACCTGGGCCCACAATGTCGGAGACACGGGAGACGGCGTTGTCCGAGGCAGCCCCGAGGGAGAGCGCCTGGGCCCTGGCTTGATGTGGAAGGGGTTCCATGCTTGGGACTGCGTGCTGCCATCTCCCAGTGAAATGGGGATTCTCTCCTCTCCATAAACTGATTCTCCAGGGACCAGATTGTCAGTGACTACTGCATAATCTGATCCTTTCCTCCACAGTGAGGCAGCTCAGCCCATATGGATCCACTGTCACATTCTTCCCAGACTGCTTTCCTCCTTCTCTACCCCACCACCACCCCGGTGGCCACCAGAAGGGAATCCACCACCTCTTCCTCCTCCCCCATCTCCTCCTCCACCCCACCAGCTCTTCCTCCTTCCCCCACCACCTCTTCCTGCTCCTCCCCCATCTTCTCC
>NW_012118487.1:4203839-4212081 GCF_000951035.1 Colobus angolensis palliatus | reverse complement strand
CCTCTTTCTCTTCCTTCTCCCCCTACCCCCTCTTCTTCTTCCGTTACTGCCTCCTCCTCTCCCCCATCACCTCTTCCTCCTCCCCACCACCTCTTCCTGCTCCTTCACTTCCTCCCTCTGTTCCTTCACCTCCACCTGGACCTCAGTCCTCACCAAAGCCTCCTTGACCCCACCACAACTGCCATGGTCACCAATGCCCCCTCAGCTGCTGAAGCTACCCCACAAAGACTAAAACCTGGCTTCATGGTGAGCCCTGACTTGTGCAGTTCCAGAATCCACAACTCCACAAGTCTGGGACTTTCGCACACGGGAAAGAGTGGAAGACATTTTTAAAACAGGAGTACTGAGGAGAGAATTAGGGCACCACGCAGTTCAGTGTGTCTTTTAAAGAATGCTGCAGGAGCTATGCAATTTTAGGAGTAAAAGCAGTTATGCAATTTTAGGAGTAACTATATCCAATAACTGTTAATGCTAGTAATGCATTTTATTAAACTACACAAATACTTAATGAAAACAGTAGTACTATTGGATTATCCAACAAGCAGATCAATGAAACAAAATGTATTGAATGACAATTGAGTACGTTGGCCAGGCACGGTGACTCACACCTGTAATCCCAGCACTTTGGGAGGCCGAGGTGGGCGGATCACCTGAGGTCGGGAGTTTGAGACCAGCCTGACCAACATGGAGAATGGAGAAACCCTGTCTCTACTAATAATAGAAAAATTAGCCTGGCGTGGTGGCACATGCCTGTAATCCCAGCTACTCAGGAGGCTGAGGCATGAGAATTGCTTGAACTCGCGAGGCAGAGGTTGCAGTGAGTGGAGATCACACCACTGCACTCTAGCCTAGGCAACAAGACTGAAACTCTGTGTCAAAAAAATAAAAAGAAAAAAAGAAAAAAAAAAAAAAGAAAGAAAATTGAGCACCTAATATGTTCCAGGCACCAGGCACTACAGAACGCATGTTTGCACGTGGTTCCTGCCTGTGAGGTTATGCTATAGTGGAGACTGACCCTCAGTGATGCTGCAGTAACTAATGACCATAGTGATGGGGAGTTGGGGAAGGTGTGATGCGTAGAATGGTGCCCCTCAAAAAGATCTGTGCACCTGAGACCTGTGAATGTGGCCTTATAGAAAGAGTCTTGGCTGAATGCAGTGGCTCACATCTGTAATCCCAATACGTGGGAAGGCCAAGGATCGCTTGAGCCCAGGAGTTTGAGACCAGCCTGGGCAACATAGCAAGACTCTATCTCTAAAAAAAAAAAATAAGAAAAAAATTAGCTGGGTGTGGTGGTGCACACCCATAGATCCAGTCACTTGGGAGGCTGAGGTGGGAGGATCACTTGAGCCCAGGAGTTCCAGGCTGCAGTGAGCCGTGATTATGCCACTGCATTCCAGCTTGAGCAACAGAGTGAGACCCTTTCGCAAATAAAAGAAAAAAGAAAAAGAAACACTGAGTGTGCCTAAGCCCCTGAGTGTGTATTCGGTCATGCCTTTCCCTCCAGAAGATAAAGTTTGATAGTAGAATTGTTGTAGATTTCTATCCTTGGATAAAATGCCCAGAGATGTGCCTGCTCACTCCGGGGCCAATCCCCGAAGAGAAGGCTCAGCCTCCCGACTCTCCCTAGACCAGAGTTTCTCAGAGTATGATAAACACGGCACCTGAAAGCCTATGTTAAGGTTTAAAATCCAAGACCCACGCCCAGATTTCCTGAGTCAGAGTCTCCTGGGGTGAGGTCCGTGAGTGTGCATTTTGAAAGATTATCTCACGTATTTGGAGGCACACTTAAATTTGAAAACCCCTGCATTCATGCATCTGTGACACCCCTTCTGAGCTCTAAAGCATCTGACCTACACTGCATTCTTGATTCTGTTCCCACCTATCAACTGAGCCTCCAACTACCCATCTAGAAAATAGAGAAAAATCTTATCTGCCATTAGGTCCTTGTCTAGCATTCTTTGAAATCCTGAGATCAGAGGGTCCAGACAAAGGAGCACTATTATTTATCCACCCTTCACTTACAAGAGACAGCCCTCAGCGTTTTCCTTCCCTATTTGTGCTGGAATTTGCCAAAGTCGGAAAGGCCTGGGAGCCTGGAAGATCTTTGCTTCTCTCTCACTCCACGTATGTGGCAGGTTAACAGAGTCTTCCTCTGTCACCCAGGCTGGAGTGCAATGGCCCTGTTTCGGCTCACTGCAAGCTCCGCCTCCCAGGTTCAAGCGATTCTCCTGCCTCAGCCTCCCGAGTAGCTGGGACTACAGGTGCGTGCCACCACGCCCGGCTAATTTTTGTATGTTTAGTAGAGACGGGATTTCACTGTGTTGGCCAGGCTGGTCTCAAACTCCTGACCTCGTGATCCGCCCGCCTTGTCCTCCCAAAGTGCTGGGATTAAAGACGTGAGCCACCATGTCTGGCCAACAAGGTAAGTTTCAAGGGCTTCTGATGTCTCTTGTTTCCCCTTCCTTGAAATAATTTGAGTCAAATCTGGAGACTGCCCTCAGGCCCAGTTGAGCCCCGAGGAGTTTGAGCTAGTCAAGTCTCCAAAGGACTCATAGCCAATCTCTGAAACTAGTTACTCCACAGCAAAGCCCAGCACCTCCCAGCACCTCAGGGGCCCACAGTGCAAGCAGGTGAGCTGGCTGCATGATTGAGTGGCTGCTCAGTACATGGGGTTCTTCGTTTACCACTGCAGCAACCCCACGAGCTGGGGTTCATTCTTTTCATTTTTGAAACAAGAACAATGAGGCTCAGAGAAGTTAAGTGGCAGAAAGTCACACGACTGCTAAAGTGGCATCGTTGTGATTTGTGGTCGATAGCATCCTGTCTGTGGACAGGAGGCACGCTCTGGCACTCAGCATTGAGTAGTCCGGGATGCAGGGCCCTGCCCCAGGCTCCAGCCAGGTCATCACCGTGATGAGTACTGGCTCGTTCCTGCTGGTCCTGCAGGCTCAGGGAAGGTGCTCCACAAACATTTGGTGAGAGCATGATGCCTCTACCTAGGAGTGGCTGCCTGTTCCTGAACTTGAGCTGACTTCTCTCTTACAGGCTGCCTGACCCCAGAATGTGCTCTCTGAAACTATCCATCCCGCAAGGCCCACTCCTCTGTCCCACTATCTGACGGGACCCTATGTGTATTGGAAACCCCCTCCACTTCCCCACCAACTGCTTGGCTACGATACCAGCTGTTTTCCAGGCAGGTGGATTCCAAATATTTAGTTTGCTGGACTGAATTTCCCTGTGGTCCCTACAAGTGAAGATTTATTGTTTTTCGAGGGCCTGACCCATCTCACTGTGAGGATCTTTGTCAAGGGCTGGGCCTATTCCTCCCACCATTTGACTGTGGCTAACCGTCCTAGGCGCTGTTACATTCTCAGACAGGTCAAGGTGCTGGATGGCTGACACTTGTGCAGGGACTTACTACCTACAGAGACCACCAGCCTTCTGAGAGTCTATATTCCTTTTCTCCTGGGATCCCATTAAAGTGATTGCGAGTAACAAAACAGCACTAATCCCACAATGCCAATGATACAGAGGTGCATTCAGCAGGCTAGGTATTTCAACACATTTAGAGAAGATGGGAAGGGTCTGAAGCGATGCTGGGAAAGCTGCCCTCCAGAGGGGACGTGTGGGCGAGTAGACGGCTGAGCTGCCGGGCACAGCGCCAGAAGCCCCAGGTGTACACAGCTCAGGTGTGACAGAGGAAGGAGGTGAGAGGAGAGTGAAAGAATAAAATGCAATGCAATATATATATATATATATATATATTTGAAATGCAATGCAATATATATATAAATATATATATATATTTGTATATTTCATTTTCTTACAAAAGTCACACATGCTTCTGTAAAGATTCAATTAATGCTGGAATGCCTAAAGTAAAATGAGTCATCTTTGCCTGTCACCCTCCAATAGTTGGAATGTACTTCCTTGGCATAATTACGGTTAACAATTTTTTTTTGTGGTGGGGGACAAAGTCTTGCTCTGTCACCCAGGCTGGAGTGCAGTGGCACAGTCTCAGCTGACTGCAACCTCCACTTCCCGGGTTCAAGCAGTTCTCCTGACTCAGCTTCAAGAGTAGCTAGGATGACAGGTGCATGCAACCACACCCGCCCCCCGCCCAGATAATTTTTGTATTTCTTTTAGTAGAGACGGGGTTTCCCATGTTGCCCAGGCTGGTCTCGAGCTCCTGGCCTCAAGTAGTCCACCTTGGCCTTCTAAAGTGCTGGGATTACAGGCGTGAGCCAATGTGCCCAGCCGACTGTTAACAATTTTTTTAATCTCTATCCCTGAATTTTCGTTTATTTTTTGAAACACACGCAAACACATGGATTTGTAGATTTTGAAAACATAAAATAGGATTACACTATATGTTTTAAAATGTAGGTTTCATTATTATTCGGGTATGGTGAGGCCAACTCATCAGGAAACAACTGCTATTAAAAACATAGTTTTGGCCGGGCACGGCGGCGCGTGCCTCTGATCCCAGTGCTTCAGGCGGCCAAGGTAGGAGGATCACTTGAGGCCAGCAGTTTGAGACAACATACTGAGACTTCATATCTACAAAAATAAAAATGAAAATACTTAGCCAAGCACGGTGGTGCACGCCTGAGTCCCAGCTATTCAGGAGGCTGAGAGGGGAATCACTTGAGCCAGGAGTTGAGGCTGCAGTGAGCTATGATCACGCCACTGCACTCCAGCATGGGTGACAGAGCGAGAGCCTGTCTGTCTCCAAAGAAAAGAGATAGTTTATTATTCCCATTTCCTGAGAGGAGAGGAACACTGTAACAGTCAGGGCCCCTTGGGGAAGTGCCAGGGTCAATCAGGAGTCAGCAGGAGTGAGGGCAAAGGCTGGCCAAGAGCCTTTATTGTGGTTTCCCGGAAAGAAATGGGCAAGGCAGCATCAGCAGGACAGGCAGGTGCAGGAGTGCCTAGTCTGAATAATGGATATAGGCACTACCCTAGTTGCTTGTGCCTGGCCCTGGTGTGATTAGAGCAGAGGGACAGTGGCCCAACCTGGCAGAGGTCAGTAAAGGAGGGAGGTGGCAGGGATGGGCTCTGGATTCGTGAAAATGTGAAGTGCATTCCTGGGGAGTTGTTTGCTATTGTAGGAATTAGCCAGCCCTGGGAGGGTCGGTTTCTCCATGATCAGCAATGCCTTAAGATGCCAGATTAGCAAGAGTACAGAAAATTAAAAAATAAAAGTAAAAGGTTAATATGGCATATCTCTAACTTTTAAGCTAAATGATGTATTCAGGCTGGGCACAGTGGCTCACGCTTGTGGTCCCAACACTTTGGGAGGCCGGGGCGGGCAGACTGCTTAAGGCCAGGAGTTGCAGACCAGTCTGGCCAACATGGTGAAACCCCGTCTCGACTCAAATACAAAAATTAGCCGGGCATGATGGTGCACACCTGTAATCCCAGCTACTCAGGAGGCTGAGACAGGAGAATTGCTTGAACCTGGGAGGCAGAGGTAGAGGTGAACCGAGACCATACCACTGTACTCCAGCCTGGGTGACAGAGCAAGACTCCATCTCAAAGTATAAATCAAAGTAAATAAGCAATGTATCCAGAACAATAGTACATACATAATGGCTTGTTCTTTTTAATAACTTCGTCATATCCCATAATTTGGATGTTTCCCATTTGAATGTGAATCCCATGAAGGGACAGTTTTGTCTCCTTTTGTCCAGACTCAGAGTAGACGCTCAAAAATATCTGTCAAATGAACAAACAAATGGCCCACAATGGACTCAACCATTGCCTTATCATCACATATTCAGATTGTTATTTATTATTATTTCATACAACACTTCAATAAACCTATCTGTATCTATAGTTGTCACTCAGTATCCATGGAGGGTTGGTTCTACAATGCCCCAAGTCAGATATGAAATTCCCTGACATAAAATGGCATAGTATTTCCATAGAACCTACACACATCCTCTTGTGCGGTTTAAATAATCTCTGGACTAGTTATAATATCTAATACAATGTAAATGCTACATAATTTACTGTTTTACTGTATTGTTTAGGGAATAATGACAAGAAAAAATCTGTATATGTTCAGTTCAGACACAACCACCATTTAAAACACAAAAAATTTCCATCTGTGGTTGGTAGAATCCGTGGATGTAGAATCCAGGGATATGGAGGGCCAACCCTACATCTTTATGCATTCGAATTAGTTAGGACTGGGCTTGGAGAGCAAAACAATGACCCAGATAATTGTGGCTTAGCCAAGATAGATTTTTAAAATGTTTGCATTCATTTATTTTTATTTCAATAGTTTTAGGGGTACAAGTGGTTTTTGGTTACATGGGTTACATGGATGAACTGTGTAGTGGTGAAATCTGGGTTTTTAGTGCACCCATCCCTGGAATACTGTACATTGTCCCCAACAGGTGATTCCTTATCCTCACCCCTCCCACCCTCCCCCCTTCTCTGTCCCCAGTGTCCATCATACCAGTCTGTATGCCTTTGCATACCCATAGCTTAGCTCCCACTTACAAGTGAAAACATCCGGTACTTGGTTTTCCATTTCTGAGTTACTTCACTTAGGATAATGGCCTCCAGTTCCATCCAAAGTGCTGCAAAAGACGCGATTTCACTCTTTTTTATGGCTGGGTAGTATTCCATGGTATACATATACCACATTTGCTATATTCATTCATTGGTCAGTGGGTACCTGGGTTGGTTTGATATCGTTGCAATTGTGAATTGTGCTGCAATATACATAAGTATGCAAGTTTCTTTTGATATAATGACTTCTTTTCCTTTGGGTTGATGCCCAGTAGTAGGATTGCTGGATTGAATGGCAGGTTGATCTACTTTTAGTTCCTTGATAAATCTCCATACCGTTTTCCATAGAGGTTGTACTAATTTACATCCCTACCAATAGTGTATAAGTGTTCCCTTTTCACCACATCTGTGACAAATTCTTTCTTTAAAAAATTTTTAATAAGGGCCATTCTGATTGGGGTAAAATGGTATTTCACTGTGGTTTTCATCTGCATTTCCCTGATGATTGGTGATGTTGACCATTTTTTTTCACATGTTTGTTGCCAAGATAGATATTTCACTGTCTTATGCTCAAGAAGTCTGGAGGAGGTCAGGTCAGGACTGGTCTGGAGCTCCCTGGATTCGGGGCTCAGGCTCCTGCTACCTTGCTGTCTCTGCCCTTCACAGCTTCCACTCCCAAGAATCCTGCATGGCCCATCTTGCTCCCAGAGCTCCAGCCAGCAGCCTGTATTACAGGAGGAAGAAAGAAACAAGTCCCAGAGAGCATCACTCCTCCTTTTAGAGGTTACTTCCTGGAAGCTGCTACTTCTGTGTATATTGTATTGCCAGGACTGCAGTGCAAGATCAAACCTAACTATAAGATGTGATGGGAAACATCATTATTCCAGGTGACCATGTGCCCAACTCAGCATCACAGGCTCTGTTACTGAGGAAGGCAGGGTGGATGGATATCAGAAAACAACTTGCTTTTATTTCTGTCAGATAAATTTCCAGAAGTAAAATTGCTATGTTGAAAGGTACATGCATTAAAACATTTTTAATAAACACTGATAGATACTTTCAACAAAGGCTTCAGTAATTCAATCCCAGCAACAGTGAATGAGAGGATCTATTTCCTTACTAACATGGATGCGGGCAAGATTCTTTTTTTTCGGCAGGGAGGGGAACGGGTGGCGGAGGACAGAGTTCTTGCTCTGTTGCCCAGGCTGGACTGCGGTGGCTCAATCTCAGCTCACTGCAACTGCCTCCCAGGTTCGAGCAATTCTCCTGTCTCAGTCTCCTGAGTAGCTGGGATTACAGGTGCTTGCCACCACACCCGGCTAATTTTTGTATTTTTTTAGTAGAGATGGAGTTTCACCATTTTGGCTAGGCTGGTCTCAAACTCTTGACCTCAGGTGATCCACCCACCTTGTCCTCCCTAAGTGCTGGGATTACAAGTGTGAGCCACCATGCCTGGCTGAGATGCAGGCAAAACTTTTTTCTTTTTTTAGATGGAGTCTGGCTCTGTTGCACAGGCTGGAGTGCAGTGGCGCAATCTCCCCTCACTGCAAGTGCTGCCTCCCGGGTTCACGCCATTCTCTTGCCTCAGCCTCCCGAGTAGCTGGGACTACAGGTGGCTGCCACCACGCCCTAATTTTTTGTATTTTTAGTAGAGACGGGATTTCACTGTGTTAGCCAGGATGGTCTTGATCTCCTGACCTCGTGATCCACCAGCCTC
>NW_012118487.1:4202289-4202864 GCF_000951035.1 Colobus angolensis palliatus | reverse complement strand
GGGAACCCGGGAGGTGGAGCTTGCAGTGAGGGGAGATCGCGCCACTGCACTCCAGCCTGGGTGACAGAGCGAGACTCTGTCTCAAAAATAAATAAATAAATAAAAGAAAAGTAACTCAAAGCAATCCTACTCAAAAGATGCAAAATGTATCAGGCCCAGAGACGCAAGAGTATGAGACTTCAGTCATGCCCCTGCCATGCCCTGGGGCCCTCGTTTAAAGACATTTCGTCCTTTTTCTTCCTTGTAGTTTCCAGACTAGCTGAGAAATGGCCTAAAATGTTATTACAGGCCCGGTGAGGTGGCTCACGCCTGTAATCCCAGCACTTCGGGAGGCTGAGGCCGGCAGATCACTTGAGGTCAGGCGTTAAGACCACCCTCCTGGCCAACATGGTGAAACCCCGTCTCTACTAAAAATACAAAAATTAGCTGAAAGTGGTGGTGCACACCTGTAATCCCAGCTGCTCAGGAGGCTGAGGCAGGAGAATTGCTTGAACCCGGGAGGGGATTCCTGTGGTTCCAGTGAGCCTAGATTGTGCCACTGAACTCCAGCCTGGGCGACAGAGGGTACTCTGTCT
>NW_012118487.1:4190575-4201529 GCF_000951035.1 Colobus angolensis palliatus | reverse complement strand
GCCAGGCTGGTCTCGAACCGCTGTCCTCAGATGATCCACCTGTCTCGGCTTCCCAAAGTGCTGGGATTACAGGTATGAGCCACTGTGTCTGGCCCCTAATATATTTCTAATTCTGTTCCTTTCTCTTTAATAGAACGTATCACTATAAGAACGAACTATAGGTCTACATATCCATCCATGCGTGCATCTACCCATCCATGGACCCCATCCATCCACCCACCCACCTATCACGATGTCTTGGTGTTTTCTTCACCAGAGCTTCACAAGGACTGAGACTTGTTCACTGCTGAATCCCGGTGCCTGCACAGAGCAGATGCTGACACCTGACCCTCGCTCTCTCCATTTCTGGGTTCTGTAGCTGCCTGCTCCTTCACGACTGCATTCCACACTCTGCATTCTGTGCATCCAAAGGATACACACATTCTTTTCCTGGTTGCTCCAGCAAAAGTCTCACAATTGACTTTCAGTGACCAGGCCTGGGTGACGTGTCCCCTGGATCCAGTGATTGGGGCCAGCCCCATACAGACCACAGGGACTGCGAGAGGGAGAAGAGCAGAATCCTGGGGAAATCAGAGAACTGTTATCAGACGAAGGGGGACAACAACACAGACCCATTCTTCGGTCAGGCTGCTTCAACCATTTAGGAAGAGGTCAAGGAAATGTATAGACACAGACACACTGAGGGCTGTAAGAATTCACATGTGACAAACGTTACGGTGAAACAAACAGGAGAAAAGCACAACCACTCGGGCGCATCCTTCACCAACGATTTCTTCTTTCGCAAACGTTCTAGGTGTTTGTTTTCTTTCTCACTGTGATCTCCTAAGTCCAGCTGTTGTCAATACACATCCCTTAATCGAATAAAAATGGTTTATTATTAACAGTAGTAGTATTTATCAAACATCCACAAAATGCTAGGCCAGATGCTAAGATATGCATAAGGATTATCTCATTTTTAAATTTATTTTTTATTTTTATTTTGAGACAGGGTCTCACTCTGTCGTCCAGGCTGGAGTGCAGTGGTGCAATCAAGGTGTGCTGCAGCCTCAACCACCTGGGCTCAAGCGATCCTGTTACCTCTGCCTCTCGAGTAGCTGGGACTACAGGCGTATGCCACAATGCCTGGCTAGTTTTTAGATTTAACAATCCTAAGAGGAAGTCACCACTGTTGTCGCATTTTACAGATGAAGCAAGCAAGGCTCAGAAAGGCTCAACTCCCTTGAGGTCAAACAGCTGGCGCTGAGAAGGAGATCCTCGTAAGGGCAGAGCAGGCAGAGCAGGACTGGCTTGACTGTGGGACAGCAGAGAGAAGGAACTCTTAAGACACAGGGCTGGGTAGGGTCTGCACCAAGAAGGATGGCTTTCTCAGTCCCCCAGGAGCAGGGGTTTACTGGCCAGAGGTTTACTGGCCTCAGGGGGAGCTCAGGGCCTGGTCAGCAGACTCGAATGCAATCCCTTAGGAATGCATAGCGTCCCCCACTACCTCTCTCCTCCCTTCTGAATCCAGAACTGTGAGAACGACCAGGAGAAATGGACTGAGCCCCAGGCCTGAGCTTTGGAGAGGCTGCCACGGGTGTGACTTCCTTTGCCCTGCTTGGGCCTCTGGCACTTCCTGCCAGACAGGAGATTTCTTGAGACTTCAAAGGCAGCACCCAAGAGGAGCGTTAAGCAGATTGAGCACTAATAAAGAACTGACGCCTAGAACAATCACAGCTTCCCTGTGATTCCTGAGAGCGGCGAAAGCACAAAGAGGAAATGAAAGTCTCTCGCTAACCTTGGGAGAAGCTAAAACATCCAGGAGCAGATTCTAGACGCAGTAACGTGACAGAGTTCACAAAAAGTTTATATTCACATTCGAAGCTACCGAGGCCCATGCTCAGCTGCATTGAGAGAGGTATCACCATACCCAGAGAAAAATGGCCTCCTATGGAAAAAGCTAAAGTAATATCATGCATATTATTCTGGAACAAAATAAGTAGAATAATATACCTTTTATTTCTAGAGTGCTTTTACTTTTTAAGAATTTTAATACCAGAGCAGCCAACATTATCTTGTTGCTTTCTCACATTTCCTTTATAAAAATTTCCTTTAATATGTTCAAAACCACCTTCTTGCTTCCAGAAAGTCATAAGAATAAAATTGCATTTCTCTCTCTCTCTTTTTTTTTTTCTTTTTTGCGACAGCTCTGTTGCCCAGGCTGGAGTGCAATGGCACCATCTCAGCTCACTGCAACCTCCATCTCCTGGGTTTAAGTGATTCTCATGCCTCAGCCTCCCGAGTAGCTGGGATCACAGGCACCCACCACTGCACCTGGCTAATTTGTGTGTGTGTATATATATATATGTATATATGTAAAAAAAATGTATATTTTTAGTAGAGATGGGGTTTCACCATGTTGACGAGGCTGGTCTTGAACTGCTGACCTAGGTGACACGCCCGCCTTGGCCTCCCAAAGTGCTGTGATTATAGGCATGAGCCACTGCGCTGGCCGAAATTGCATTTTTAAATGTAAAAGCCCCTAGACGGAAGGAGACTAAATACAGTTCCCAGGCTCCACGCAGCTCTCCCCACAGTCCTAAGTGGGTCTCCATGCTGAAACCTCAGGGTGAGGGGGAGGGCTGGGGAGGGAGTCACACATCAGCGGCCAGTGTGGCGCTGAAGGAGGTGCTGCTATGTGGTTAAGACTCTTCACATTGTGGTATGTACAGTCTTGTGTTGTTTTCTTCTTGCCTTTTCAAGCATTGTGAATTCCCCAAATGAGTTTAACTGTAGATCAACTTGGATCCTGGATCCTTTCTTTGTATCTGACTAAGGGACTTCAAGTGGTAGCCTTGACTAGCCTTTTCTCTTCTGGAGACCAGGGCTCGTAGAAACAGTACTGACCTGGAAATTGTGTTAGTCACTGCTAAATGGCCTCTCTGAGCCTCAATTTCCTAATCTTTCCTAAATGTCCTAAAAATGAGGAAACAGCTTCAGTTACCCCTAAGGAACCTGCCTATAAAAGAATTCCATGAATCCATGATGTCATAAGACAGCAGCCCCCTACTTTTTTGGCACCAGGAACTGGTTTCATGGAAGACAGTTTTCCACGGATGGGGGATGGGGGGTGGTTTGGGGATGATTCAAGCGCATCACAGTTGTTGTGCACTTTATTTCTATTATTATTACATTGTTATATATAATAAATAAGCATACACTCACCATAATTAGAATCAGTGAGAGCCCTGAGCTTGTTTTCTACAACTAGATGGTCCCATCTGGGGGTGATGGGAGACAGGGACAGATCATCAGGCATTAGATTCTCATAAGGAGCACACACCCTAGATCCCTCACATGCGCAGTTCACAATAGGGTTCTCACTCCTACGAGAATCTAATGCCGCTGATATGACAGGAGGTGGAGCTCAGGTGGTCACACGAGCAGTGGGGAGCGGCTGTAAAGACAGATGAAGCTTTGCTCATTTGCCAGCTGCTCACCACCTGCTGTGTGGCCCGGGTTGGTGGGGGAACCCCTGTTATAAGAGAATTGAAGTGTTTAGAATTGAGTAATTCGATTTGAATTACTTTCCAGGTTTTTCTAATAGTTCTTCCCTCCATCCCCCAATGGGTATATTACATCTCCTCTCTCTGAACCAGTAACTCAAGCATATATGAGCTCTGTCTTGAAAGACAACCAATGGTGATGCTAAGTCCACAATGCTATGATCCAGAGCCCCTGAGGCCAGGCCAGCGTCCAGTGAGCAGCGGGACAGTCCACACACATCAAGCTCCTCTCGTGAGTCTAAGCTGAAGCCATCAGCCGCAGTGTCTGACTTTACCTACTTGCTTACTAAAACGTGCCACCAGAGGTCTTTCCCCGTGATAAGAAGTAAATTCACAGCCTTGGGAGTGATATAACCGTGTTCTTTTCCCTTCCTTTCTAGTCCTAGTTTCAGGTGGCAGTGATAAAAGGAGGGTTCTCCTCTTAAACGCTAGATCAGAAAAATAAATGAATGTGAATAGACATCCCCTACTCTCTTCATTCTGTATCAAAGCCCTGGGGAATCCATTTTTACCACACTGAGTCTCACTGAAGTCAACAGCGTAAGCTCCTGCATTCATTTCCATGGGACTCGGCATTGTGAAAATAATTGGACTGCACTGCACCCTAACACTCCTTTCAGGAAACAGAAAATGCGCCTTTGCTAGTAGGTGAGGTGAAAACTCGTCTGAGTGCTGGTAGGTTTCACCCTGTGTTTTCAGTATTGTCTTGTCAAGAGCAGCTATTATCAAGTCCCAAATGAGCCTGGCAGAACAACCCTCAATGAGGTGTTTAAAACTGCCTTCCCTACTGAGAAAGAAAACACTGCTTTTGTTCCCGTTTTTTTTTTTTTTTTTTTTTGAGGCGGAGTCTCGCTCTGTTGCCCGGACTGGAGTGCAGTGGCCGGATCTCAGCTCACTGCAAGCTCCGCCTCCCGGGTTTACGCCATTCTCCTGCCTCAGCCTCCCGAGTAGCTGGGACTACAGGCGCCCGCCACCTCGCCCAGCTAGTTTTTGTATTTTTAGTAGAGACGGGGTTTCACCGTGTTAGCCAGGATGGTCTCGATCTCCTGACCTCGTGATCCGCCCGTCTCGGCCTCCCAAAGTGTTGGGATTACAGGCTTGAGCCACCGCGCCCGGCCTTGTTCCCGTTTTTAAAATTAACTGCACAGTATTACCACTATCAATGAGGTGTTTAACATCAAAATTGTCTTCCCTGGTGGGAAGAAAAACACTTACTTTGTTTCCTTTCTTAAAATTAATTGAGGTTTTAAAAAACTTATCCTTATTCAACCAACAGTTGCATAAAAGGGAGAAGAGAGGAAACTGGGATTTTAAAATGTTGTCTTTGGTGGCCCATCCAGATTGTCAGCACATTCTTCCTGCTTAGGCCACTTGCTGAACACTTTTCTTTGCCTTTGCTTCATTTCTCCCCCCATTATATTTTATAACTTTGGCCTCATCGGTGTAGTCCTTGGTAGGGAGCTAATCATGAGATCTTTGCAGGAATGACTACATTGATCCACGTGTTGGTTTTTGTTTGTTTCTTTGGTTGGTTGGTTGGTTTTGAGATGGAGTCTTGCTCTGTCACCCAGGAGTGCAGTGGTGTGATCTCGGCTCACCTCTACCTCTGCCTCCCGGGTTCAAGCAATTCTCCTGTCTCAGCCTCCCGAGTAGCTGGGATTACAGGCACATGCCACCACACCCGCTAATTTTTGGTAGTGACGGGGTTTCACCATATTGGTCAGGCTGGTCTCAAACTCCTGACCTCGTGATCCACTGGCCTCGGCCTCCCAAAGTGCTGGGATTACAGGAGTGAGCCACCGCGCCCGGCCTGATCCACATATTCTTTATTAGTTTGCAAACTTTCCACAAGGCTGCTCTAATTATTCTAAAAGGTTAAAGAAATTGCTTATGAAAAGTTAAAATCAGCCTATAGTATTAATATCTAAGGGGGCTTTGGCAGATATGGCTAACGATGACTCAACAAGACCAAAGAACTCCCAACAGAACCTTAGGACGTTGGCAGAAACTACCAGAAAAGAGAAGCTCTCTTGCTCCTGAAGCTGCTGAGCTATGAAGAATGTATGCTGTGAGCTAACAGGAACCATTTTGCCACTCTAGGAAGAGCTTGCCTGAGACTGTTGAGACAAGAGATACAGGTTTCCTGACTATATTGTTTCAGTATCTGGATCCCACAGTCTACCTCGGGACTCTCAATAACACGGCCAATAAATTCCCTTTTTGTTTCAGCACAAGCCATTTTAAATCATAATTTTTTGTCACTAGCAACTGAAATTAATCAAATGAGAATGTGTGAACCTGTAGAAAAAGTCCATAGTTCTCTAACTTCACATCAGTAGATGCCCAAGGGGCCTTTCTGTTTTTCGTTTTTGTTTTTTTGAGATGGAGTCTCACTCTGTCACCCAGGCTGGAGTGCAATGGTGCGATCTCAGCTCACTGAAACCTCTGCCTCCCTGGCTCACGCAATTCTCTGCCTCAGCCTCCCGAATAGCTGGGATTACAGGGGCTCGCCACCACGCCCGGCTAATTTTTGTATTTCTTTTAGTAGAGACGGGGTTTCACCATGTTGCGAAGCTGGTCTTGAACTCCTGACCTTAGGTGATCCACCCACCTCAGCCTCCCAAAGTGCTGGGATTACAGGCATGAGCCACTGCGTAGAGGTCAACTGTGATACTACAGGAAAGGAAGGTAAAGTGGAGTCACATCTGATTCCCTTTTACATGCCGGTTTTAGAAACTCACCCCCAAGAAAGGTGTAACTTCACAATCTACTTAATCCTCACAGCAGCAAACAAATTTATTAACATTTATTAATGTTAAGGCTTAATGTAGAAACAATGGCATAAATCCTGCAGATAAGTAGGAAAACTTCAGAATTATCCATCTGTCGTCAATTTATCACGAGAGATTGGATTTTATCCTAAAGGCATATTTTGGGAATATCCAAATATCCGTAATATAGTCTCTCCTTCAGAATTTTCTTACATGATGTGGAAATCAAGAGCTATCTGCCTGAAGTTGACAGATTAAAAAATGATGATTAAGTATAATATTTGAATTTATGACAGGTAGCCAACGGGAAAACAATAAAAGATAACAAAAATTACGAGAAAAAAGGGGTAGCATAAATGATATGGATTTCTCAGCTTCAACATTCAGGAGTGAAATAAGTACCGCTTAAAGTTGAAAAATTAAGAAATGGAAGTACAAGCATTTAATCTGGAGTTATGAAAATAATCACCCAAAGAAATCAAGATAGAAATGACATGAATGCTGATGTCCACCGAGTGGGACCAGGGTGAGTGAGGGACACTGTTTGCTTTCATTTATGCCTCTTTTTTTCTATTCTGATGTCTCAATTTTGTTTATTTTATTTTATTTTTTGAGACAGTCTCCCTTTATCACCCAGGCTGGAATGCAGTGGTGCGATCACAGCTCACTGCAACCTCTACCTCGTGGGCTCAAGTGATCCTCCCACCTTAGCCTCTCAAGTAGCTGGAACTAGAGGTATGTACCAACACACCCAACTATGTTTTGTATTTTTTGTAGAGGCAGGGTCTTGCCATGTAGACTAGGCTGGCCTTGAACCCCTGGGCTCAAGTAATCTGCCCACCTCAGCCTCCCAAAGTGCTAGGATTATAGGTGTGAGCCACCACGCCCAGCCTGTAATTTTAAATTGGCCAAAAAAACTATGTTCATCTAGGCAGCCTGCTCTTCTGCTCTCTAAAATATCCATTGCAAGCATTCTCTGCACCATCAGCTGGCCTCCTTGTCAACTTCCCAGTTCCAAACTTACAAATGCCTTCTTTTAAAATAGAGGAAGTGTCTGCCCACCTAAGGTTAATCTCTCCGCCTGTGTGTGAATCCCAGCCACACCTATGTCTTCAGAAATTGCTAATTACCCTCTTTCTCTTCAGGATCCTCAAACTCTCCTTTTCTGTGAGCTGCCTTCAAGCAGTGGAGGACACGCTCAGGCTACTCCCATCTGAAACTGAAAAGCCACCTTGACCCCATGACCCTGTCCAGCTTCCTCTCTCTTCTCCCCTTAACCAGCCAAATATCTCCATTTCCGACTCCTGAACTCACTGTGATACGGAGTCTGCCTTCATCACTGCAGTAAAACTGCTTTTGCCAAGCTCACAGGTGGCTCTAATCCCTAATCAGACTGTCACTACCAATCTTCCTCCTACTTGATTTCTCGAAGCTTCTGACAGAGGGGATCACGCTTTTAAATTCTTGCTTTCATTTTCAGGACATCCCACCTTATCACTGTAATTTGGCAGATTTGTGTCCTCACACATCATCAGCATAAAAGATTTCCCCTCACCATGAAGTATTTCTCACATCCAGTCATAACCTTGGCCATAACTGGAGTATTTGCTCCTCACAAGCCTCTGCACTCCACATGCAGATCTTCCTGCCAAAGGCTTTCTTGCTTCCACAGTGACATCCAGGAACAGGGGCAATCCCTTCATGTTGCTCCACGGGAAAGCCATCTGCAGAAAGGCCAACTTGCCGCTGGAATTTTTATTGGATGTCTTCAGAGAGATACGCTACAGCACGTTTCAGTGAATGGGCTTCCACTAACAGCAGAAAATTTAATCTTGTGAACTCAGTCACTTGTTTGAAACTCAATTTGGGATGATAGTGGCTCTTTCTCAATTCATTAGAATTCTCTCCCTGTTCTCCTCTGAGTAGATTTCTAGTGAGGGCAGTGGAGGGGAGAAGCTTGGTTATCATCCGAGCATTGTCTGGTGCTTTCTTCCCTGTGGACTCTGCTGAGAGTGTAACTGCCTGATCTACCAGCACAAGCAAGGCAGACTGATCATTTCAGGAGAGGTTGAGGGTCCTCTCCTATTGATGTGGCCTGATGGGCACTCATCTGATGACTTGCTAAAAACTAGTTGCATCTTCCTTTGCCGACAGGCTGACCACCCCCAGCCTCATTCAACTTGGACCCTGGTGCCTGGTAGGCACTTCACCATTCAACTCTTTCTTGGGAACCTTTTGGATCTCCTCTAGGCCCTGTTGGATATATGTGAGTAAATGCGCGAGCGCGCACGTGTGTGTGTATATATATGTGTATATATACACATACACACATATGTATATATACACACACTTCTGTGTTAGGGGCAGAGGAGGGAGCCGTAGAGTTGGTGATCAAAGCTACAAAAGGCCCCCTCTATGTTCATCTCTAAAGGCCAACGCATACAGGCTCAGAGCACTATTGGACTGTCTTCTGTCAGAAACTTGGGCAGAGCCAAGTCCTTCTACTCTTAGACCCAAAATCTACCCAGCAATTTATAACAGCCAACACTTCCCTCCCTGCATCTTATTCCCTAATCCCACAGATTTTCTAGCTATCACCTAAATTCTTCTCTCACCTTCTCTCTCAGAACATCTCCCCCAGCTCAGAGAGGAATTTGTCTCTGTAGGTGGGAGGGTCTTTAAAAAAAAAAAAAAAATGAGGCGGGGCACAGCGACTCATGCCTATAATCCCAGCACTTTTGAGAAGCTGAGGCAGAAGGATCGCTTGAGATTAGGAGTTCAAAACCAGCCTGGACAACATAGCAAAACCTTGTCTCTACAAAAAATAAAAAATTAGTCTGTCATGTGGTGTCCGCCTGCAGTCCCAGCTACTTGTTCATAGTCTTTGAATCTTTATATGCAAAGTCAACTTTTTAAGAATCAAAAAAGAAAAATACATGTATCTTTTCTGCCAAGCACCTGCTTTTTGCAAAAGAGTCCACCTTTCAGACTCTATTGCTTTTATTATAATTTAAAAAAAATTTTGAAATTCAGGCTCAATTTGTTCTCCCTTCAAGGTAATGAAGCCCATGAGTGGGAGGAAGACTATAGGGCAAAAAGAAAAAAAGTGAGAACATTATTATTATTATTATTTGAGATGGAGTCTCACTCTGTGACCCAGGGTAGAGTGCAATGGCGTGGTCTCGGCTCACTGCAACCTCTGCCTTCTGAGATCAAGCGATTCTCCCGCCTCAGACTACCCAGTAGCTGGGACTACAGGCACGTGCCACCACACTCTGCTAATTTTTGTATTTTTAGTAGAAATTGAGATTGGGTTTCACTGCGTTGGCCAGGCTGGTCTCAAACTCCTGACTTCATGATTCGCCCGCCTCAGCCTCCCAAGGTGCTGCCATTACAGGCGTGAGCCACTGCGCCCGGCCGTGAGAACATTCTTGATTTAAAATTCACATACATAATCTAGGTATGCGATCATAGCTTCTTTTACTTGCTATGGTCCATGAAAGGAGAAATCATAATTTCTCCACTTTTTAAATAGCCAGATTTCTGCAATCCGTCCACCCCCTCTAGATTTTCAGCAATTATCTGTGAAAAGGAGGAAAGAATAGCAAACTAGAAGCAAAATCATAAGCTTCAAAATTTCTTTGTGCCTCCGTTTTTATGCAGTTTCTTTTGGTATGGCAGGAAAATGGGCAATATTGTTTTCATACAATAGCTGTATTTTGTTCCAGCACGCACATAAATTACAGTTAACCTTATCTGACCTTACCTAAAGTGACCTTTTTTTTTTGCTTGATTATTCTGATTCATGCATTGTTACATCAAAGTCTACATTTACTGAAAGAAAAAATTCATAATTTATATCATTTAACGTATTGATCTTAAGAGTGCATGTATACCTGGAATGGGAAACGTTAACAGCAAGCTAGCAGTTAAGAGTACGTAACTGTGGGAAACGTAAAGTGGAAAAAAATATATACAAGGAAAAAATAGCTCTAACAGGAGAGGTTTGGGGCCCCATAGATAAATAGGCACATTTCCACTCCACCTCCGGACATCTGCCGGTTGGTGGTAAAGTTGCTGATTTTAGGAAATTCTGGAGACAGAACGTTGTCGGGGTGGTGGTGTGCTATTGACCAAAACAGGAAGGCAATGCCTGGATTAACTAGAGACCTAAGACACTGCGGGAACAAGCGCAATCGCTGCGGGGCCAGGACTAGCTTCGAAGGCAGCAAGCCTCACACCAACACGGAGCCGGGTCCTCCTGTGACCTTGCTATGTAAGGAGACCGGCACCCTCGTCCTCTTGACGGCGCCGAGACCCCGACGGCCTCGGAACGCTTCGCTCGGGCACAATGAAAGCAGCGCGAGACGCAGTTCCCGACATTCTATAAACATGGAGGCCGGCTTTTGTTTGTTTTGGCCCCGCTCGCACACAGGCGTCTCAGAGCCGAGACCATAGGCCCCGCGGCTGCTGGCGGCTCAAGGTCCCCCGGGACGCCGCCCTGGAGGACTTTGCCCGCCGCGCCCGGCTGCCTCCCTTGTTCTTCCTCCCTCCCCACAGGACTCAGACAAGGAGACAAGGAATTGGCCGACAGGCACCGCTGTGTGGTCGTTCGCCAGGATGGTCTCGATCTCCTGACCT
>NW_012118487.1:4176768-4190458 GCF_000951035.1 Colobus angolensis palliatus | reverse complement strand
AAGGGAAGAAGTCGGCGGCGGGCGGAAGTGGGCGGTTCGGCTGCTCCGAGCGCTGTTGTTTGGTCTTTGGGCCTGTGGAGGGGCGTTATCTGGAGCGCCGGCTCGCGCCGGAAGAACGCGAGGGCGCGCGGCGGCGGCGAGGTTATAAAAGGGAAGAAGTCGGCGGCGGGCGGAAGTGGGCGGTTCGGCTGCTCCGAGCGCTGTTGTTTGGTCTTTGGGCCTGTGGAGGGGCGTTATCTGGAGGGCCGCCCGTGCAGGCCGCAGTGACAGGGCCGCTCTCCCCGTGCTCCGTGCCTGTCTCCCGGTGCAGCTGTGCTCGCGGCCTCCGCGGCCTGCAGGCCCAACATGGCGCAGGAGGTGTCGGAGTACCTGAGCCAGAACCCGCGGGTGGCCGCCTGGGTGGAGGCGCTGCGCTGCGACGGCGAGACTGACAAACACTGGCGCCACCGCCGGGATTTTTTGCTCCGCAACGCCGGGGACCTGGCCCCCACTGGCGGCGCTGCCTCCGCTAGCACGGATGAAGCTGCCGACGCCGAGAGCGGGACCCGAAACCGGCAGCTGCAGCAGCTCATCTCCTTTTCCATGGCCTGGGCGAACCACGTCTTCCTCGGGTGCCGGTGAGTGAGGCGGCGTCCCTAACCAGCACGCCCCGTTTTGTCTGCCACCTGCAGACCGGCGCTCGGCGCCCTCCGCGGGACCGGCCTCGGCGGGGAGGGGAAGTTGTGAAGCGCGGGAATCCGCCGCCCCGGCTGCCCTCTAAGGGTGAGAAAGGTGTCCCTGCGAGGAGCCGACATGATTCCCGGACGTCTGTGTGCCCCGTGGTGTAGGGGGAGCTGCTGGTAGGGTTGCTGGTGTTAGGGGACAACGCTCTTGGGGACGGGTGCTAGATTTAAGATGAGTGAGGAGGTGCCCTGCCTCCTAGACCCTGGGGCACTTGTTTATGGAGTTCCAGGAAACAGTTCTTGGCGGTTGGTACACTTTCTTGATTGCAGCCAGGAAATGCAGTTCCTGTGGCCTGTTTTTTGCAAAGCACAAATAGGACCTTAGAAAAAGCGCTTTTTTAAAAATGACTTTTCCTTCTTTTTCAGATATCCTCAAAAAGTTATGGATAAAATACTTAGTATGGCTGAAGGCATCAAAGTGACAGATGCTCCAACCTATACAACAAGAGACGAACTGGTTGCCAAGGTGAAGAAAAGAGGGATATCGAGTAGCAATGGTTAGCAGATCATAGATGTGAACATACATAGGAGTTTAGAGCATAAGTTTGATATAATTAGGAATTATCGTTATTAATTTTTTAACAAGCCAGAATTTTTGTTATCAATAAGTAATAAAGTTGGAATGTTAAACCTAAACTATATGTCTTTAGACTTTGAATTTGATAGTTTGCTTTGACTGCTTTAGATTTTGAAGTGTCCATTGTTGTCTGATGCTGTTGTTTTTTAAAATATTAGACATTCATGATGTTATTCAACACTGTTTTAAGAAATTAATGACTCCACACTTTTTAAAGAAACGATTAGTCTTGAAATATTTTCACTTTGTGCCTTTATTTTAATGTGTGTTTGTCTCATCACCCGTTTCATACGAGGTATTCTTAGTCATGTATCTATGTTTTTCTTCTTTTTAGAAGGGGTAGAAGAGCCATCCAAAAAACGAGTTACAGAAGGGAAAAACAGTTCTGCAGTTGAGCAAGATCATGCAAAAACAACTGCCAAGACAGAACGTGCATCAGCTCAGCAGGAAAACAGTTCAACGTGTACAGGGGCAGCCATCAAATCAGAGAGTGGGAACTCAGCTCGGAGCTCTGGCATCTCCAGTCAGAATAGCTCTACAAGTGATGGAGATCGATCTGTCTCCAGCCAAAGCAGCAGCAGCGTTTCCTCTCAGGTAACAACAGCAGCATCTGGGAAAGCTTCTGAAGCAGAAGCTGCAGATAAACACGGTTCTGCATCATTTGTTTCCTTGCTGAAATCCAGTGTGAATAGTCACATGACCCAATCCACTGATTCTAGACAACAGGGTGGATCACCTAAAAAGAGTGCTTTGGAAGGCTCTTCAGCCTCAGCTTCTCAAAGCAGCTCAGAGATTGAGGTGCCCTTGTTGGGCTCCTCAGGAAGCTCAGAAGTAGAATTGCCACTATTGTCTTCCAAACCTAGTTCAGAGACAGCTTCAAGTGGATTAACTTCCAAAACTAGTTCAGAGGCAACTGTTTCATCATCAGTTGCTAAAAACAGTTCCTCATCAGGCACATCCTTACTGACTCCCAAGAGCAGCTCTTCAACAAATACATCGCTGCTAACTTCCAAAAGCACTTCCCAGGTAGCTGCATCACTTCTAGCTTCCAAGAGCAGCTCCCAGACCAGTGGATCACTGGTTTCCAAAAGCACTTCCTTAGCAAGTGTGTCCCAGTTGGCTTCTAAGAGTAGTTCTCAGACTAGCACCTCACAATTGCCTTCTAAAAGTACTTCACAGTCAAGTGAGAGTTCTCTCAAATTCTCTTGCAAGTTAACCAATGAAGATGTGAAACAGAAGCAACCTTTTTTCAATAGACTGTATAAAACGGTGGCATGGAAGTTGGTAGCTGTTGGTGGCTTTAGTCCCAGTGTGAATCATGGTGAGCTCCTAAATGCAGCTATTGAGGCTCTGAAAGCAACACTGGATGTATTTTTTGTCCCACTAAAAGAATTAGCAGATCTGCCTCAAAATAAGAGCTCTCAAGAAAGTATTGTTTGTGAATTGAGGTGCAAGTCTGTGTATTTAGGCACTGGCTGTGGAAAAAGCAAAGAAAATGCAAAAGCGGTTGCATCAAGAGAAGCATTGAAGTTATTTCTCAAGAAAAAGGTGGTGGTAAAAATATGTAAAAGGAAATACAGAGGCAGTGAAATAGAAGATCTAGTACTCCTTGATGAAGAATCGAGGCCTGTAAACTTACCTCCAGCATTAAAACATCCTCAAGAATTACTATAATGTGTCCAAAATATCACTGCATACAATACCTGGTATTTGAAGAGAAAAACTGACTTTTGTACAGCATAAAACACAGGCTTTCACAAATTTTGTATTGCTTTTTTTCCAGTTTTGCAGAAAATTTACATTCTAGTTCTCTTCACACAGTAGAAGTTGTAAATAATTTATGAATGACAGTACACATTAAAAGGTATGCATTAACAGCATATCAGTATGCTGTTTTATTTGCTGAAGAAATACTGTCTTCTATTTTTAATGATACGTTAGGTACGACGTGTAGTTCGGTAGAGTTCTAAAATTTTTGTACTACTTTCAATTTGGTGAAAACGTATTAAGTTGTCTACCATGTTTTCTTTTCTAGCTGAATAAACCACATCAAAGAAAAGGGACCACAGTATTTGAATGTTTGAAAGTCTGTAAAGCTTAAGGTTTTAAAAATGTTGCCCGTAATGTTGAACATGTCTGTTAAAAAATAAAAGAAAAAATAGTTGCTTCAAACTATTTTTATGAGAAGTTGTAAGCATTTTTTAGATATTAAGCAGTATAAAGTACTTATTGTTATTTTATTCTGAAGTTGTTTAAAATTCACCATGACTTTGACCGCTGCAGATTCTTTAAGCGGGTTAATTTATGTTTTGAGGTGGAATACAATTTACACTTTTTCTTAAAGACATGAATGTGGGTTTCTATATTAAGCATATTTTGTGACTACTATTAACAGATTGATTTGTTTAGATATTAAATGCTTTAAGCTATTTTACCTTTTCAAGAAGTTGTGTTTTTTTTCTCCAAGTCAGAACCAATTCCTGTAAATAGGCTTCCCACGACTTGTCATTATAAATTAGACAACCAGGTAGTTGTGTGATATACATCTTTATTATTATTATTTTTTTTACAGCAACCCCCTGAGCCAGAATAGATGCAAAGCAATTCCCTTCAATTTTCAAATCTAGAACTGGATGGTTTTTGTGTGTACGAATCTTTTAGAATCCTGGAAAGAACAGAGAGCCATGTTCAGCTCTTGATAATGAGCCTATTCAATTTAACTACATTTGTTAGTAATGAAGTGGAATTTTGTTTTTGTCTTAGGTGATTCTGTCTGTGTTTGTCATTGTATATTCTGTTTACTTTGCTTCAAACTGGCCCCAAGATGTTATTTTTGTGGTTTCTGGCTTTCTAGATTCTATTTTTAGATACTGCACATTGAGCAATAATGGTGATAATATACAGAGAAAAGAAAGACCTTTAATGGGCCAATCGTGTTGGAATAGGAAAATTGAACGTAAGCTTAATTTAAGCATGTAGCAGTTACTCCTATTTTGTATTCTAGTAATAAAAACGATACTTTTTTTATGCTTGAATTACATAATCAGATGTTTTTATTTTACCATATAACCTTTAAAAATGATTCATTTTTGAGGATATTTAATTGGATACCAAAGCTAAAATCTATATACTGTAAGTGGGTTGCTTTTATAGATTGCAGGACACAATAACATGAATGTATTGTGAAAGCACTTTTAGTTACCTCACTTTCCTCAGTCTCGGAAAGCGTATTTTGTGGGATAATGATTATCAGAAAAGCAAAAATTACAAAGAAATAAATTTAATATATCTAATTAGGTGGTTTGGTAAGTTTGTAAATTGGCTTGTTTCAAGTTAATATGAAGGTTATTGAAAATATTTTATAGTGACCTTTGATGTGGAGGAAGTTGTTTAGTGTACATTTATGATAATCCTGTTTAAAACCCTAGAAAAATACTCTTGGTTAATAACATTTAAAGAATCCTGATTTAAGAGAAATGCATATTTTAGAATTCTGTTACCGAGAGTGAATCCTGGCTCTGCCTCTTACTAGACGTGTAACCTCTGGGAATTTAACCTTTTAACCTTACTTCATCTGAAATAGGACTAATAACGGTCTCACAGAGCATGACTGTTAGATGAGATGATATATTTAAAGTGCCCAGCAGGGTGCAGGTATCCCATGGTTTACTTATGTATTCTCATTTCCTCTTATGAGGAGCTCTTCTTATTTGGCTTACTTTTCAGATGGAGAAGCTTACACAAAGTAATTTGGTCAAATAATTCAAGGCCACATCTGATTTCAAAACCCAAGTTCAAGTATGTTGTATTGTTTATTATCATCGTCACTTCTCTATATGCTGAAATTTCTGAAAATGCCCCCCCAGAACGTGATTTTCTACCAGATTAAGTGACTGCATCTTTCTAAAGCCTCCTTGAAATGAGTCACTTCAGAGGCTCTTTTATTATTAATGCTTCTAATACTTGCATATCTTGAATATCCTCAACTAGTGAATCATCCTATATGGATGCAGTTGAACTTTGTAAAAAGACCATACACACACCAAGAAATCTGCACATAAAACACCCCAAAACCAAAAAACCAAACACACCAGCCTACAATAATGTATAATCAAGTTTAGTGAATAAAGTTGGTTACCAAGATGGGATATACTATTTTTTTCAGATGAGTGAGGTGAGACAGTTTCCTGAGACATCAAGATTTTTCTTGATGCTAAAATGAGAATTTTTTTTTAATGGTAAAATTAGTTGACTTTGAAGAATGATATTGTCATAAGTTTTTGACCTAAATTCTTAGAGCCTGTCACTGCTGTCATTGGCTAGGATAATTGTCATAGGGATATGTGTAACTTTAAGGACTTTGATATGTATTATCAAGAGCCTGCTCCAATTTGAATTATTTTCCCTGTCGAGTGCTGCTTTTTTTGGTACAAATTTCTCCTTGCTGTTTAGATTTTTGAGTAACAACAGTGAGAAAGTAACAAAAGCAAAGCAGCAATTGGGAACCAGGTCAGTCCTACAGGTACTGTGTTACTACTTTGTGGGCTTTGTCCTCAAAAATTGTGCTAAAGTCCTATATTGACCTGCTTTCTAGACATTGGTTATCCATTCCTGCATGATTTTTGAGTAATATTTTCAGTGATTGATGAATAAATAATTTCACTCTCTACTAGAACAGAATGTTCAAGTTGAATGAAGGGTTGTCAAGCCATTTATTGTCCAACTACTCCTCCCCCAAAAAAATATCAATCATATTTCTTTGGCGTCCCTGCACACAGCTTAGTTGCTATCCAGTTAGAACCATTTCTTACTACCAACTTCAATATCTCTCGATTTTTCTCCTTTTTTTTTTGAGACGGAGGGAGTCTTGCTCTGTCGCCCAGGCTGGATTGCAGTGGCGTGCTCTCGGCTCACTGCAACCTCAGCCTCCTGGGGTCAAGCGATTCTTCTGCCTCAGCTTCCTGAGTAGCTGGTATTACAGATGCGTGCCACTGCACCCAGCTAATTTTTTCACATTTTTAGTAGAGGCAGGGTTTCACCATGTTGGTCAGGTTGGTCTTGAACTCCTGATCTCATGATCTGCCTGCCTCAGCCACCCAAATTGCCGGGATTACAGGCGTGAGCCACTGTGCCCGGCCGATTTTTTTTCCTTTAAAAAAATTATCTGAAAATTATTAGTTTTTACAACAAGTTCTTCTTCTGTTCCTTTGCTATTCATCTAGCAAGAAAAATAGTAGACAAGGCCCCAAACTAAATGAACTTTAACTTTGAAGGGGGAAAAAAAGTAATACTAGGCCGGGCACAGTGGCTCACACCTGTAATCCCAGCACTTTGGGAGGCCGAGGCAGGCGGATCACCTGAAGTCAGGAGTTTGAGACCAGCCTGGCCAAAATGGTGAAACCTTGTCTCTAAACTACATTAGCCAGGTGTGGTGGTGCGTGCCTGTAATCCCAGCTACTTGGGAGGCAGAGACAGGAGAATTGCTTGAACCTGGGAGGTGGAGGTTGCAGTGAGCCATGATTGTGCCACTGCACTCTAGCCTGGGTGACAGAGTGAGACTCCGTGTCAAAAAAAAAAAGTAATACTAAACACAAAAGGTTGGATACAGGACATTTTTAGTAAAAACTAGAGATTTCATATGCCAGTACTTAAGAAGCAATCAAATACTTTGTGACTTTGAAACTTGGTTGAATAGAATCAGAATCCTTGGAGGTCTTAGGAAGCAGCCAAACTAAACAATATAAGCAGCAAATACACTAAAGACTACCATTTTATTGAAGTTTGACTGTTATGTGCAATGTATATAACTTGAAAAGGAATGTAGAGACAAATGTACAAAAAGGTGATTTGGAAGGGAATCACCTAGTGATTTCCTTATACTGTTTTCAGTGTACCAGGGCTTAGACACTTAAAAATGATAAAACCCAAGTTCTGAATATGTGATCAGTGGTTTTCAAACTGTATTTTAGCCATATTTCTTCAAAGAAAAATGGGGGCATTGTGTATGTAAAACAGAGAACTACTTTGGTCAAAGGAGGGTGGCCACACCCCACAACTGAATTATATGTTTGGTTCTTAATTCCTTTTTTTCTTTCTTTTTTTTTTTTTTTTGAGACAGATCTCGTTCTGTTGCCCAGGCTGGAGTGCAGTGGTTCACTGCAACCTCTGCCTCCCGGGTTCAAGTGATTCTCCTGCCTTGGCCTCCTGACTAGCTGGGATTATAGGTGCAAACCACCACACCCAGCTAATTTTTGTATTTTTAGTAGAAATGGGGTTTCACCATCTAGGCCAGATTGGTCTCAAACTCCTGACCTCAGGTGATCCACCCGCCTGAGCCTCCCAAAGTGTTGGGATTATAGGCGTGAGCCACCGCACCTGGCCCTCTGTTCTCAGACTCAATTTCTGAGTTACCTCCTGGACTATGAGCAGAGGGGATGCAGCAACTAGGAGGCTCAGTGTAAACAGCCAGCCTCTTTCTGCAGCAGGTATTAGAGTGGATGTGGGTCGAAGCTGCTAGTTTACTACAAAATTGAATTAATTAGTTTTTTAAAGTAGATGCCATATTAAAGTTTACCTGAGTGGGGACTCAGGTCAGGTTTAAGGGATTGTTACATAAATTAACATTTAAGTAATACTAAAAATAGCTGCCTTTTATTTCTTTTAATTGTGAAATACAATTGCAAAAACCCATAAAGTCCACCCATGTAAAGTCCAACAATTGAGTATTATATACTCAATGCCCATATAATAATTATGTAGGCCAAAAAATAAAACTTTATCAGCACTTCAGGGACTCAAATCCAGTGTTCTTACAGAAGACTTGAACAGTGATTTGGTTCCGATTTGGGGCACTGAATGTAAATGCCAGTGAGACATGCTGTCCCATGATCCTTGTTTCCTGTATTCTGGAAAACAGTAAGTGAAATTCACACTTTGAGGAAAATTTGAGAAGTTTTTTGTTCAACTATTTAGGAAGCTTCTAAAAAAGTAAACTTTAAAGAAAAATGTGATCTGAATCATTAGAAAATTTTTCTAGACAATCTATTTGTAGAATTCAAGGACAATTTACAGAGCAATGATATAACCAATGCATCGAGACGCATGATGTATCTTAGGAATGCTGTCTGTTACTCTTCACCATTTGCATATTATTAAATAATTTTCTATACTAGCTAAGGAAAAAATGATTCTCATGAAATAAAATCTAAGAGAGTTCCTGGGAAGCATTTCTAATGTATCTTACTTATGTACACTGATAGTGGATCATATATACTTAATGCAGGAGTTTATCATGAATGCTCAACCTGCAGTTTGGAAACTAGTATGGGGTAGAAATATGTGCACCTTTCTGTCTTTGTTTTTTGTTTCAAAATGATATTAAATGTGATTAGCAAGATAAATAAGATGGGGTAAAATAAGGATATTATTTTGAAAATATTCACTCCACTACCCTGTGATTTGCATTCTCTAGCAATCATTCTGCCACTATGGTTCTCATAGGGAAGGATGTCAAGGAGAAGGTTAAAGAGGCAGGCATTGGAGACCTATGGGTCCTGACCTCTATGATGGTGGTCCCCAAACTTTTTGGTCTTTCCCTTTCAGGGAAGACCATTTTTCCACGGACGGTGGTTAGGGAATGGTTTTGGTGTGATTCAAGCACATTACATTTATTGTGCACTTTCTTTCTTTTTGAGACGGAGTCTCACTCTGTTGCCCAGGCTGGAGTGTAGTGGCGCCATCTCAGCTCACTGCAACTTCTGCCCCACAGATTCAAGCGATTATCCTGCCTCAGCCTCCTAAGTAGCTGGAATTACAGGTGTGAGCCACCATGCCTGGCTAAGTTTTGTATATTTAGTTAGTTTTGTATATTTAGCGTTTCACCATGTTGGTCAGGCTGGTCTTGATTGAACTCCTGACCTCACATTACCTACCTGCCTCGGCCTCACAAAGTGTTGGGATTACAGGCGTGAGCCACCACGCCCAGCCTGTACACTTTATTTCTATTATTATTACTTTGCAATATATAATGAAATGATTATACAACTCCCCATAATGCAGAATCAGTGGAAGCCCTGAGCTTGTTTTCTACAACTAGGTCGCATCGGGGGGTGATGGGACAGTGACAGAGCATCCGGCATTAGATCCTCATAAGGAGTGTGCAGTCTAGCTCCCTCACATGCGCAGTTCACAATAGAGTTTGTGTTCCTTTCAGAATCTAATGCCACTGCTGATCTGACAGGAGGCGGAGCTCAGGCGGTAATGTGAGCAATGGCGAGCAGCCGTAAATACAGATGAAGCTGTGCTCGCTCACCCGCTGCTCACCTCCTGCTGTGTGGCCCCGTTCCTAACAGGCCACAGACTGGTACCAGAGGCTTGCGGGTTGGGAAGCCCCTGCTCTATGGTGTAGCATGAATTTCACCTGTGTCAATATAGCAGCGATGAGCGTGATGACAATTTTCATCCAATGATCCTGCTTCTTTTATCCCCTGGCTATAATTAAAGAATGCATCACTTCTTAGGAGGTTCCAAAAGAGCAAAACAAAGAGGGCTTGAGTAAGAAATAGTGAAAGCATCAGGACCTTAAATACAGAGCCACCGAGCTGTACACACCAGGGGGAGCCATTCACAAGCAATGTAATAGACGTCATTTACTACAAAGAGTGGTGCCCCTTGAAGTTGTGGAAGAAGGTGGCCCTTTTTGGAATCCCTGTGATTGCTGTATACAGTGAACTTATTTTTAAAACCTTACTTTAAAAAGGAATTTGATTCTGTAGTATGGAAAGAGCTGCTAAATAAAAGTTGAAAAAAAATAGTATTAAAGTCTATGAAGCATTGATAGCACATAAATTCTAAGAAACTCTTCTTGGAAGTATCATATATGCTAGTTATGTGCTGATGCTGGAGGCACTATTTATAATTGGTCATGAATTACTTTGCCCAACACGTTCTTCTACAGGAGGGATTATTTCAAGACTGTCCTAAAATAAAAGAATATGAAATAATGTAAGGCTACTTGGGTTATATTTGTTTTGTTTCTATTCCCAAACCTTGGGGGAAATTCAGGAACAAGGCAGATGAAGAATTGTGTTGGCTCAGATATGGAATAAAACTTGAATGTCTGCTTTGTTTTCTCTCCTACAAATAGATAATGTCCTTTATCACATCACTTGTTTCTGAACATTTCGTGTAAACCTACCATTTCTTGCCCAGTTTCATTTTCATCTATTGCTCCTAGCTTCCCCAAGATAACATGGCCTGAGCCAAGAACATACTTGCATTCAAAGCTATGAGACCAGAACGGAGGTTGGTTAACTTATCTGTCCCTGGGCATTGGACAACAGACCCTTGATCCAGCTAAAGCGCCTATCCTGAGCTGGGCACCTTGACTGCCATCCCCACTGAGACCATATGACCTGGGTATGGGTGGCTGGGCAGTAGTGGTGGTGGGGAGAATTCCTGAAAATTCTCACTGCCTCAGGGATGACTTTCCAGAGGGATGTTTTAACCATAAAAGGAAAAAAATGTGCTGGGCAGGCCAAAATAGATGTCCTGTGGAATGACTCAAGGTGAACAAACAGCCGTTGAGACCTCCAATAAGTTCTTGCCATGGTCCACGCTGTATGAAGATGGTCGTGAAAGCCATCCAGCACTCCCAGGTCCTGGAGCACACTCTCCCCCTCCTCAAGGTCTTTCTTCCAGCAAGTTCCCCAAACACTGTGCCTCAGAAAGAAAAATGGTCAGGAGATTTCCCTCAGAAACTCAAACAACTGATCAGAATAGGGTGACGCTGGTGCCCTCCCACAATGGATTTCCTCCCCCTGGTTCCTGTGGTTTTTCATTCTACTGGTCTCCAGGCTGCCATCACATCCAGCCAAAGCAGCTCTTTGCTACCAATGCTGCTAATATGGGCAGCTTTTTCACCAGATGTCTATCGATTAAAACCATTGGTAAGGGCTGCTGAACGATGCCAACAATCTTATCTTACAGTTGACTTGGTCTCTCTTAGTTCCCTACCCTAATTTTTTGGTTATCACTACCTTCCTGGGAAAGCTGTTTCCACTAAGATAATCTCTTATGTTTTGTTCCTTCCAACAGTTAGATGGATGGTCATCACAAATACAGTACGTGCCTTTAAATCTGATATAATCTGTAAAAAGAATAGATCATTCAATCTTCCTTATTCTATCATTAGCAAAAAATTACTTGTGATATCACTTACAGCCAACAGGTGTCACACTGATGAAAATGAAAATTGCTGCCTCCTCAAGAGATGAAAGAGCCAGACTCAAAGCATTATGCCCTTTCAGACAAAGTCTATCACAGGAGAGCCTGGTAGCGGCATAGCTCTTTGGTTTTCTTCCATCCTCTAGGAGAAATTGTTAGTATTCTAGCAACACTGTTTTCAGGAGCTGGCTGGAATACTTAGCAGGCAAAAAACTGGCCACTCTTGGGTGTTCATGAGGCTCACGGTATGTCAGTACGTCATAACTGAGCTCAGGGTGCCTGTCCTAACATCAGGCATATTCACCCATGTCCTCCAAAATACTTAATCTATCAAAAAATCCCAGAAACCTAAGAGCCTGCGGAGCCCTGAGGTACACAGCAGGCAGTCTCACATTGTTAGACCCTGTGGGCCACATCATGAGCCAACAACGTTAGTCTGAAAACTGGGGCCAAACATTACTCCGTGAATTAAAAACGGCAGCAGCAACTTTAAACAGCAATCAGTTCTATGAAGGAAGAGCTCAAAGCAGAAGTGTAGTAGCTCAGGGAAGAAAGAATTCGCAACAGGAATATATAAAACGGAGGCTGGAGGGACTCGGGAACTGAGAGGAAGCAGTAAAGTCAGCAAAGAATTGAAAACGAGATCGGAAGCAGCATACGCAGAGAAGATGCTGCTGACGACACAGGAGCAGCGAGTCGAAAGCAAAAAGTGGATCAAAGGAAGTATCAGTTTGGGATTTTAAAATTAGAGCCAAATGATAAAGAAAATAGACAAATGAGATGAAGAGCATAATTGGAGTCTCAAAAAATAAAGTTCAATTACTGAACAGGACAAATATTTAATAACACTTCAAAAAATTTTATAAAATAAAAAATAGGATCAACATACAAAAAGAGGACACCATATTTCAGGGAAAACTGGCCTATAATACTGAATATTCACATATATATATTTTTTTCAGATGGGGTCTTGCTATATTGCCCATGCTGGTCTTGAAATCCCGGGCTCAAGAGATCCTCCTGCCTTAGCGTCCTGAAAAGCTGGGACTACAGATGCATGCACCATGCCCAGCTCTAAATATTTACATATATCTTAATAAATTATTGGACTTCATTGATTTTAGAAGGGATCCGTTGGGTGTCCAGGCAAAAAGATGAAGTAATATATAAGAAAAAACTCAGGGTAAACTCTTACCTCTTCATAGCGACACGAAGCACCGGAAGACACTAAGAAAAAAATGTGAAGAAGAATTTTATATCTAGGCAAACAATGATTCCAATACAGACACAGTTTTTAACACCAAGAACTCAAGGATATTGTCCCATGAACTCTGCATAAGTAAAGAAGTTTTAACCAGCAAAAGCTGACTGGGAAAGTTAGTGCAAAGGGATGGGAAGCAATCATTGACTATTTAACAGTATAACCAAGATGAAAGCAAACTCAGGGATTAAAGTGACAGAAAAGAAAGTAAATTTTATATTTTCTCATAATGTAGAAATGATATAATAAAAGTTGGGGCAGAAAAGAGAAGGTAGGTAGAAATAAGTGTGCAAATTTACTCATCTTTAATAGATGAGGTCAGCGTTTACCATTCAACGCTGGCAATTCAAATAATAGAGGGTTTTAGGTTTTTTTAAAAAAAAACACTGAAAGGTAAACAATGAGAAAGATAATCAACTGCATTTGGGAATAGTATTGATACGGTTTGGATGTTTGGCCCCTGCCAATGTCATGTTGAAATGCCGTCCCCAGTGTTGGAGGTGGGGCCTGAGTTCACATGAGATCTGGTTGTTTAAAAGTGTGGCACTGCCCTCTCTCTCTCGTCCCCGCTCTCACCATGTGACACACGGACTCCCCTTTGCCTTCTGCCATGGTAGCAAGCCTCCTGAGGCCTCCCCAGAAGCAGATGCTGGCACCATGCTTCCTGTACAGCCTGCAGAACCGTGAGCCAATTAAACCTCTTTTCTTTTCCTTTTTCTTTCTTTCTTTTTTTTTGAGATGGAGTTTTGCTCTGTCGCCTAGGCTGGCCTGCAGTGCTATGATCTCGGCTCACTGCAACCTCCGTCTCCCAGGTTCAAGCCATTCTCCTGCCTCAGCCTCCCGAGTAGCTGGGATTACAGGCATGCGCCACCATACCCAGCTAATTTTTGTATTTTTAGTAGAGAC
>NW_012118487.1:4162754-4176557 GCF_000951035.1 Colobus angolensis palliatus | reverse complement strand
AGCTGGGATCACAGGCACACGCCACCACGCCCACCTAATTTGTTTGTATTTTAGTAGAGACAGGGTTTCATCATGTTGGCCAGGCTGGCCTTGAACTCCTGACCTCAGGTGATCCGCCCGCCTCAGCCTTCCAAAGTGCTGGGATGACAGGTGTGAGCCACTACACCTGGCCTTAAACCTCTTTTCTTTATAAATAACCCAGCCTCAGGTATTCCTTTATCACAATGCAAGAATACATAAATAGATATTCTCTAAAGAAGTGAGAGATTAAAGGCACAACATAAAGTCACACTTATAAGGGTAACCTCTGGGAGGAAAAACCCAAATCTTACTACTTTTCAAAAGACACACACGGCCGGGCGCGGTGGCTCAAGCCTGTAATCCCAGCACTTTGGGAGGCCGAGACGGGCGGATCACGAAGTCAGGAGATCGAGACCATCCTGGCTAATACTGTGAAACCTCGTCTCTACTAAAAAAATACAAAAAACTAGCCGGGCGTGGCGGCGGGCGCCTGTAGTCCCAGCTACTCTGGAGGCTGAGGCGGGAGAATGGCGTAAACCCGGGAGGCGGAGCTTGCAGTGAGCTGAGATCCGGCCACTGCACTCCAGCCTGAGCGATAGAGCGAGACTCCGTCTCAAACACACACACAACACAGAAAATAGGTCATACAGCGACATCTTTTAAAAGATGTAAAAAGAGAAAGCACAAAATAAAGTAATAGGACAGAATCAACACCAAATGTATGTGGTTCATCAAAAGTATAAATGAATAAACTTACCTACATAAAGAAAACAATTTTCAGATTGAATCACAAAGCAAAATACAACTATATGCTGCATTCATGGGACACAATTAAAAATACGCAAAAAGTTTGAAAGGATAAGCAAAAACATATCATTAAAAGTAAAAAGTATTAAATGAAGTAACGTGTAGAGTGCTTACAACATTGCCTTGTACCTATTTTAACATGTAGTATTAAAATATTGACCAAAAATAGACAAACTACTCAAAAAGAAAGCAGGAACTGAGCTCTTACTCTTAGGCAAGGTTGAGTTCAGCTTCAAAAGTAAGAAACAAAACAGAATGGCGCTTCATAATGGCAGAGGACATAATTCACAATATACATCCAATAGTTACAAACAATTAAGCACCAAATAGCAGAGCATTAATATTCAACATTCAAAAGGAAAAATTATAGGAGATACTAGAAAAACAGATATCAGTGCATTGATGACTTTCAGTCACCTCTCAAGGTCCATGACAGATCAACTGGACAAAAATCAAGGCTACAGAGGAGCTAGATAATACAGTTAATGAAACAGATCTCAGTTATATATCCAAATATATATCAAATGATGATTGCTGAAAAAACGGCAACGGTTTGTTTTTACAAGTACTCATGGAACATTCATAAGAATGAAAATGTATAGACAACAATCTCAATCACAGTGCAATGAAATTAGGTGGTAATAACATCACCCAAAACAAAAACTATCTGCCATCTGGCAACTTTTCTTAACAGCTCTGGAATTCAAGATGAAATCAAAGCAGAAACTGCAAAATAGCAAATAAAAATAATAGAAAATATTACATGTTTGTATGTATGGGATATGAAGCTTAGCTACAAAGTCAAAGCAAATAAGAAGGAAAATACAAATTAGAAGAATAAAAAATAAACGTAAGGAAAGAAGAAAGAAATGAATAATGATAAAATCACAAGTTCATGAAATAGAACAATTCTTTAAATCCATAGAACTGGAAAATAAATTTGAAATCTTTTTTTAAACAATATAGGCGAGGTGCAGTGTCTAATGCCTGTAATCCCAGCAGTTTGGGAGGCTAAGGCAGGAGGATTGCCTGAGCCCAGGAATTCAAGACCAGCTTGGGCAACATGGCGAGATCCTGTCTCTACAAAACATATTTTAAGAAATTAGCTGGGCATGGTGGCACATGCCTGTAGTCCCAGCTACTCAGGAGGCTGAGGCAGGAGAATTATTTGAGCCTGGGAAGTTGAGGCTGCAGCGAGCTGTGATTGCTCCACTGTACTCCAGCCTAGGTGACAGAGCGAGACCTTGTCTCAAAACAAAACAAAAAACAGTAAAATGGACAAGCCATTGCTTAACCTAATGAAGGAGAAAAACAAGTATGCAAATAAGAATTTATTGAAGCCGGCTGTGGTGGCTCACGCCTGTAATCCCAGCACTTTGGGAGGCCTAGGCGGGCAGATCACCTGAGGTCAGGATTTCGAGACCAGCCTAACACAGTGAAACCCCATTTCTACTAAAAATAATAAAAAAAAAATTAGCCAGGCGCGGTGGTGCATGCCTGTAGTCCCAGCTACTTGGGAGGCTGAGGCAGGAGAATCTCTTGAACCTGGAAGGGGGAGGTTGCAGTGAGCAGAGATCAGCCATTGCACTCCAACCTGGGAGACAGGGAGAGACTCTGTCTCCAAAAAAAATTTATTGATAAGAGGAAAATAATCACAAATATAGTGGAAATCTCACATAAAAATGAATAAAATTGTTTTCTAGAAAAGTATCATTCACCATAATCGACTGTTTTTTTTTTTTTGAGACAGTCTCCCTCTGTTGCCCAGGCTGGAGTGCAGTGGCACCATCTCAGCTCACTGCAACCTCTGCCTTCTGGGTTCAGTGATTCTCCTTCTGCCTTCTGGTGATTCTCCTGGCTCAGCCACCCAAGTAGTTGGTATTACAGGTGTGCGCCACCACACCTGGCTAATTTTCGTATTTTTAGTAGAGACACGGTTTCACCATCTTGTCCAGGCTGGTCTCGAACTCCTGACCTCAAGTGATATGCCTGCCTCGGCCTCCCAAAGTGCTGGGATTACAGGCATGAGCCACTGTGCTGGGCCCACAAACGATTTAGAAGAGAAAAAAATTTAAAAACATAAATTACTATAAAAGAAACAGGAAGTTGTTAAAAAAAAAAAAAGGACCCCTCAAATTCCAGCAGTTATAGAGGAATTCTGTAAAATCTTTACAGAAAAGACAACTCCCATATCTTATTTTAATTTTTCCAGAGCATACAAAAAGAGGTAACATTTCCAGTGTTTAGTTAATGAACCAAGTATATTTCTACAGAAATCTATTGTTATTAATAGGTATAAGAAGAAAAATTATATACAGATAAGTATCACTGAATGATTGAGATATGCTCTGAGAAATGTATTCGGCAATTTTGTCATTGTGCAAACATCATAGCATGTAATTCCGCAAACCTAGATGGTAGAGCCTTCTACACACTTAGGATCTATGGTGTGGCCTAATGCTCCTAGACTGCAAACCTGTACAACATGTGAGTGTGCTCAAGACTGTGAGCAACTGTAATACAATGCTAAGTATTTGTATATCCAAACATAGCTAAACATAGAAGAGGTACAGTAAAAATATGGTACAAAAGATAAAGAATGAACGCCTGCGCAGGGCACTCACCATGGAGGGAGCTTGCAGGACTGGAAATGGCTCTGGGTGAGTGAGTGAGTGAGTGAGTGAGTGAGTGAGTGAGTGAGTGAGTGAGTGGGGAGTGAGTATGAGGGCCCAGGACATTACTGTGCATGGGTGTAGCCTTTATAAACACTGTACACGTAGGCTACGCTAACTTTATAAGCAATAATTTTTCTTTCTTCAATAATAAATTAACCTTAGGCTACTGTAACTTACCTTTTCAAGTTTAATTTTTTAAACTCTTTCATAATAAGAGCTTAAAACACAAAAACATTGCATAACTATGCAAAAATATCTATACGCTTTTTCATGTTTTTAAAATTTATTATTATGATTTTTACTTTTAAAATATTTTTTTGCTAAAAACTAAGACAAACACACACATGAGCCTAGGCCTGCACAGGGCCAGGATGATCAGTACCACTGCCTTCCACCCTACACTTTGTCATCTCCTGTAATAACATGCCTTCTGCTGGAATAACTCCTACAGGGCCTGCCTGAGGCTATTTTGCAGTTTTCTTTCCTTTTTTTGAGATGCAGTCTTGCTCTGTTGCCCAGGCTGGAGTAAGCGGTGCGATCTCAGCTCACTGCAACCTCCACCTCCTGGGTTCAAGCGATTTTCCTGCTGCAGTCTCCCAAGTAGCTGGAACTACAAGCACACACCACTACACCCGGCTAATTTTTGTACTTTAAATAGAGATGGGGTTTCACCATGTTGGCCAGGTCAGTCTCAAACTTCTGACCTCAAGTGATCCGCCTGCTATGGCTTCCCCAAGTGATAGAATTACAGGCATGAGACACTACGAAGCAGGAGTACACTCTAAAATAACAATGAAAAATATAGGATAGTAAATACATAAGCCAGTAACATAGCCCTTTATTATCAAGCCCTTCATTATGTGCTGTACATGATTGTATGTGTTATACTTTTAGACGACTGGCAGTTCTGTAGGTTTCTTTCCACCAACATCTTCACAAGCACATGAGTAATGCATTGCATTATGATGGCTATGATGTCATTAGGAGATACGAATTTTTCAGCTCCATTATAATCTTATGGGACCACCATGATATACATGATCCATCGTTGACCAAAACATCATTATGTGGCACATAACTGTACTCATGTCTGAAAAAGCTATCAAAGACATTTGAAAAATTCCATATTAAAAAAAAAATTCCATATTCATACTTGATGTAAGTTCTTAGCAGGAGTATACAAATATGTTCTTAGCATAATGAAGTATATTTATCTCAACCACAAAGAATCTGTTTAATATGGAAACAGCATGGGTGTAATATTGAAACACTCCTGCTAAATTACGGACAAGATAAGCACCGTCTTTTGTTCTGGCGGGGGATGGAGCCTCACTCTATTGCCCAGGCTGGAGTGCAATGGCGCGGTCTTGGCTCACTGCAACCTTTGCCTCCCAGGTTCAAGCAATTCTTCTGCCTCAGCCTCCTGAGTAGCTGGGATCACAGGCACACGCCACCACGCCCACCTAATCTTTGTATTTTCAGTAGAGACGGGGTTTTCACCATGTTGGTCGGGCTGGTCTTGAACTCCTGACCTCATGATCCGCCTGCCTCAGCCTCCCAAAGTGCTGGGATTACAGGTGTCAGCCACGGTGCCTGGCAAGTACTATCTTAAACTGAGGAGAGAGGCCATTTCTCTTACTGTCTCCTGTCTCTGAAGAGAAGGAGGAAGTAAAAGCTGAAAAACAACAGGAATGAAGTCAGTGGCAAAACTAACAGCACCACTGACCAGGCCTGAGGTTAAAGATTAACCCCCTACTCTGACCACATGTGTTACCTATAGATCACTTGCCCAATCTATCACGGCTCTTTCACATGGACCCCCTTAGAGTTGTAAGCCCTTAAAAGTGTGTCCTGAGTTGGTTCCCTCTGGTGGGTTCTTGGTCTTGCTGACTTCAAGAATGAAGCTGTGGACCTTCACAGGGAGTTTTACAGCTCTTAAAGGTGGTGCAGACCCAAAGAGTCAGCAGCAGCAAGATGATTTATTTTGAAAAGCGAAAGCACAAAGCTTCTACAGTGTGGAAGGAGACCCGAGTGGGTTGCTCCTGCTGGCTGGGGATGGTCAACTTTTATTCCCTTATTTGTCCCCACCCACATGCTGCTGATTGATCCATTTTACAGAGTGCTGATCGGTGTATTTACAATCCCTTAGCTAGACACAGAGCACTGATTTGTGCATTTTTACAGAGTGCTTATTGGTGCATTTACAGTTCTTTGGCTAGACATGGAATGTTGCTTGGTGCATTTTTACAGAGTGCTGATTGGTGCATTTACAATCCTTTAGCTAGATACAGAGTGCTGATTGGTGCGTTTTTACAGAGTGCTGATTGGTGCATTTACAATCCTTTAGCTAGACACAGCGCACTGATTGGTGTGTTTTAACAGAGTGCTGATTGGTGCATTTATAATCCTTTAGCTAGGCACAAGTGCTGATTGATGAGTTTGCAATCCCCTAGTTAGACAGAAAAGTTCTCCAAGTCCCCACTCGACCCAGGCAGTCCAGCTGACTTCATCTCTCAAAAGGGCCAGGAATTTTTTCTTCTGGGAGCTCAGTTCTTGAGACACAAGTCTGCCAACGCTCCCAGCCAAATAAAGCCTCTTTCGTCTTTCACCCGGTGTCTGAGGGGTGTTTTCTGTGGCTCATCCTGCTACAAATCAATAGAATTAAATGAGAGAAAACCAGCCTGGCCCACATGGTGAAACCCTGTCTCTATTAAAATACAAAACTTAGCCAGGCATGGTGGCAGGTGTCTGTAATCCCAGCTATTTGGGAGGCTGAGGCAGAAGAATCGCTTGAACCTTGGAGGCAGAGACTGCAGTGGGCCGAGACGGTGCCATTGCACTCCAGCTGGGCAACAAGAGCGAAACTCCATCTTAAAAAAAAAAAAAATTCAATGAGAGAAATATATGTTTAAACATTTGAAAAAAGGTAAAATCATTGTTATTTAGATACAATTGTATACTAGAAATTCCCATCCCTAATCAATTTAAAAATCTAAATAAATAAATAAGTGAATTCAGTCAAGTACCTGGGTATGAAATTAATGCCAAATACCAATACAAATCTGGTGCTTTAGAATATAAAAATAACCAACCAGAAGATATAATAGAGAAGACCTTATTTACAATAGCAACAGAAAATAAAATATTTAGTGATAGAAAAGCATTTAAAACCTACATGCAGAAAACCGTGAAATACTAAGGGACAAGAAGGAATTTTTCAACAAACAGGAAAACACATAAAGCTCTTAGATACAAAAACTAACTTCATAAGTGCAACAGTTACGTTTGTTTCTCTATATTTTAACATGATCCCAAGAAAAATACCAAGAGGATTTTTATACTAGATAAGCTGATTCAAAAGTTTGTAGGAAAAAAAATATAAGTAGTCAGGAAAATTCAGAAAAAAAAATGAATAATGAAGGGGTATTATCCCCACCTGATATTAAAACATATTTTAACCCTATAAATAGAAATATATTTTAACCCTTGGAGTCATAAAAGTCAAAATTGTATAGTACTGGAGCATAACAAGGTAAAAGATAAATGGGACAAAATAGAAAGTTCAGAAATAACCCAAATTTTCTAGGGAATATAAAATATGATAAAAACAGCATTTTGAACTAATGGGAGAAAGATAGCTTAATCAATAACTAAAAAGTAGCAAATTGAAAATGAAATTAAGATCCATCTCTGCTTTCCGACTTACACCAAGATAAATTCAAAGACTTAAATATAAAATGTAAAACTATGAAAGTACTAACATGAGCAAATTAATCTTGAAGCATGGTGCAGTGGGTGCTTTCTAAATACAACACAACATTCGGAAGCCATTAAAGGAAAATGCCAATCTGCTGATATGTTTTGGTTGTGTCCTCACCCAGATCTCAATGTGAATTGTATCTCCCAGAATTCCCACATGTTGTGGGAGGGACCCAGGGGGAGGTAACTGAATCATGCGGGCCAGTCTTTCCCTTGCTATTATTGTGATAGTGAATAAGTCTCACGAGCTATGATGGGTTTATCAGGGGTTTCTGCTTTTGCTTCTTCCTCATTTTCTCTTGGCGCCGCCATGTAAGAAGTGCCTTTCACCTCCCACCATGATTCTGAGGCCTCCCCAGCCCACATGGAACTGTAAGTCCAATTAAACCTCTTTTTCTTCCCAGTCTCAGGTTATGTCTTTATCAGCAGTATGAAAACAGACTAATATAGTAAATTGGTACCATCAGAGTGGGGTGTTGCTGAAAAGATACCTGGAAATGTGGAAGTGACTTTGGAACTGGGTAACAGGCAGAGGTTGGAACAGTTTAGAGGGCTCACAAGAAGAAAGGAAAATGTGGGAAAGTTTGGAACTTCCTAGAGACTTGTTAAATAGCTTTTCCCAAAATGCTGACAGCGATATAGACAATAAGGTCTAGATTGAGGTGGTCTCAGATGGAGATGAGGAACTTGTTGGGAATTGGAGAAAAGGTGACTCTTGTTATGTTTTAGCAAAGAGAATGACAGCATTTTACCCCTGCCCTAGAGATTTGTGGAACTTTGAACTTCAGAAAGATGATTTAGGGTATCTGGAAGAAATGTCCAAGCAGCGAAGTATTCAAGAGGTGACTTGGGTACTGCTAAAGGTATTCAGTTTTGTAAGGGAAGTAGAGCACAAACTTTCAGAAAATGTGCAGCCTCATTATGCAATAGAAAAAAAAAATTTTCTTGGGAGAAACTTAAGGCAGCTGCAGAAATGTGCATAAGTAGCAAGGAGCCTAATATTAATCCCTAAGACCATGGGGAAAATGTCTCCATGCCATGTCAGAGACCTTCACAGCAGCCCTCCCATCACAGGCCCAGAGACCCTGGAGGAAAAAGTGGTTTTGTGGGCCAGGGCCAGGGTCCCTGTGCTGTGTGAAGCCTAGGGACTTGGTGCTGTGTATCCCAGCCCCTCCAGCTGTGGCTGAAAGGGGACAACATACAGCTCAGGCTGTGGCTTCAGAGGGTGGAAGCCCCAAGCCTTGGCAGCTTCCACATGGTGTTGAGCCTGCAAGTGCACAGAAGTCAAGAATAGAGGTTTGGCAACCTCTGCCTAGATTTCAGAAGATATATGGAAATGCCCAGATGCCCAAGCAAAAGTTTGCTGCAGTGATGGGGCCCTCATGGAGAACCTCTGCTGGGGCAGGGTGGAAGGGAAATGTGAGGTCAGAGCCCCCACACAGAGTCCCTACTGGGGCACTGCCTAGCAAAGCTGTGAGAAGAGGGCCACCGTCCTCCAGTGCCCAGAATGGTAGATTCACTGACAGCTTGAGCTGTGCACCTGGAAAAGCCACAGACACTCAACACCAGCCCATGAAAGCAGCCGGGAGGGAGGCTATACCCTGCAAAGCCACACGGACGGAGCTGTCCAAGACCATGGGAATCCACCTCTTGCACTGACGTGACCCGGATGTGAGACTTGGAGTCATAGGAGATCATTCTGGAGCTTCAAAATTTGACTGCCCTGCTGGATTTCGGACTTGCATGGGCCCTGGAACCCCCTTGTTTTGACCAATCTCTCCCATTTGGAATGACTGTATTTACCCGATACCTATACCCCCATTGTATCTAGAAAGTAACTAGCTTGCTTTTGATTTTACAGGCTCATAAGTGGAAAGGACTTGCCTTGTCTCGGATGAGACTTTGGACCGTGGACTTCTGGGTTAATGCTGAAATGAGTTAAGACTTTTGGGGGGCTGTTGGGAGGGCATGATTGGTTTTGAAATGTGAGGACATGAAATTTGGAGGGGCCGGGGGCAGAATGATATGGTTTGGCTGTGCCCCCACCCAAATCTCAACTTGAATTATATCTCCCAGAATTCCCTCATGTTGTGGGAGGGACCCGGGGGAGGTGATTGAATCATGGGGTCCAGTATTTCCCATGCTATTCTCATGATAGTGAATAAGTCTCATGAGATCTGATGGGTTTATCAGGGGTTTCTGCTTTTGCTTCCTCTTCATCTTCTCTTGCCACCACCATGTAAGAAGTGCCTTTTGCCTCCTGCCATGATTCTGAGGCCTCCCCAGCCATGTGGAACTGTAAGTCCAATTCAACCTCTTTTTCTTCCCAGTCGTGGGTATGTCTTTTTCAGCAGCGTGAAAACAGACTAATACATCTGTTTACATAGAAAAAAATTGCAAGGCAAAACCCTTTGACGGAGCATCTGTCTCTGTCTTTGTGGATAGAAAATTGTAGCATTTTAAAGGATCAGGTTTAAAATATACAAGTACACTAAGCGTTAAGTGTCCGTGGACAGGGATGACCTGCTTTTGCACATCACCAAACCTTATGTTCCAGTGTGGTGGGTGAACAACAAACGTTTGAAGTCTCTATGGGACAGAGGAGCTCCAGAATGCATGTGCCACAGTAGACTGAGACATCACCCTCTCCGTCCTGAATCACCTCAGTCCCCCAATCTCCTTTCGGATGCCACGACTGACAGCAGTAAATCAGTTCTTCCAGTTGGAAAACTGGAGTGAAAGTTTCATTCTAAAAGAAGGATTTTAATGCGCTGTGACTCAGCTGTCCATTCCTGTTGTTTTGCTGCTGTAAACATTGCAACACATGGATTGTGCAGGGAAGAAGTGAACTGTGCTGTTACTTTTTAACTTTTGCTTGCAATTCTCTTGTCTAGTATTTATTATGCCCTCTGTTCATATTTGTTGGTTTTTTTTTTTTTTTTTTTTTTTTTTTTTTTTTTTTTTTTTTTTTTGAGACGGAGTCTCGCTCTGTCGCCCAGGCTGGAGTGCAGTGGCCGGATCTCAGCTCACTGCAAGCTCCGCCTCCTGGGTTCACGCCATTCTCCTGCCTCAGCCTCCGGAGTAGCTGGGACTACAGGCGCCCGCCACCTCGCCCGGCTAGTTTTTTTTGTATTTTTTAGTAGAGACGGGGTTTCACCGTGTTAGCCAGGATGGTCTCGATCTCCTGACCTCGTGATCCGCCCGTCTCAGCCTCCCAAAGTGCTGGGATTACAGGCTTGAGCCACCGCGCCCGGCTTGTTGGTGTTTTTTAAAGTCTGATGGTTCAATGTAGCAGTTTTTAAGGAAAATGTACTAAATGGAAGAGCAGTCTTCATAGGCTTATACCTATGAATAACTCTGATTAAAGCTAATTACAACCTTCTGAGTCATTTCATGATCCAGCATTAATATGATTAAGGATGCACCAAAAAGTAACTATCAAAGTTATTTGTCAATGAGTTTAGGTGTCTGCTAATTCAGATTGGCCTAGTCTGCTATATGTTGTGTGTCATCTTACAAATACAGCAGTGGCTCCAAAAAACTGGAAAAGAACCTCCCTACAAATCACAGCCATATGATAATAAAAGGGCTGATTTTTTTTTTGAAATGGCTACTGGAAATTCCAAACAGGGAAAGCTTTGCAAGACAAAAAAAGAGAAAGAAAGAAAGAATGAAAAGAAAAGATAATCACATTCAGTGGAAAGACTCACAGCAATGTATTTACTAGCTGGACTAATTGCTCAAAAAACGAAAAGTCACGCCATTGGTGAGAATCTCATCAGGCCAGCGTGTGAAATGATAGTGAGTAAAACGACAAGATAAGATGCAGCATGGAGAAGTTGACAAGGTTCCACTTTCAACAGCATACATCAACATAGTGATGACACGTCACATGGTGTGGAAGGGGATTGGAATATACCACCCCAAAATGTGCCACTTTGGCATATGAATTATTTTGAGCTGAAGGCATTTGAGAATTAGCAGATGCAGAGAGAACCTTCCTGGGCTTTTCTTATCTGACTAGAAGCAGAAACGCCTGAGAAATGAGAACTGCCATAAATCTCCTCTCCCAGGGAGGACTATGAAGAAAACAGAAAGTTGGCACTAAGATGGACCTGCACAAACCGACCTTACTAAATTAATCCGTATCTTCCATTACTTTCCCCATATATCTACAATCCCACAGAGTGCAGCCCCCAGAAGCTGAAAACCCTTTTCCAGTTGGTGTGGTGGCTATACCTAGAGTCACAGCTACTCGGAAGTCTGAGGTGGGAGGATTGCTTGAGCCCAGGAGTTCCAGGCCAATCTGGGCAAAATAGCAAGACCTCATCTCTTCTTTAAAAAATGTCATTTGTCTTGTCACTTTTCCACAATTTATTACTCTTTGTTGAAGATGGTATATAAGTTCTCAGATCTGTCTGCTTCTTTGGCTCTTCACTTCTTTTCCAGGAAGGCCCTTATATAAAAAGACTAAGATCAAACACAATTTGTATGTCTTTTCTCCTGTTAATCTGTCTTTCATCAGTCTAATCTTCAGGGCCCCAGACAATGAACCTAAAGGAGTAGAGGAAAAAGTTTATATTCCTTTCCTGTGATGCTGAAGAATTTTGTGCAATGAAATGGAAAACAATAGCTTCTTTATTCAGGTTGATGAGTCAACAGACATTACCAATAAATATCACGGGGTAGCACTGGGAAGATTTGTAAGTAATAATGAATCTCAGGAAACATTCCTGCTATAAAAATTTGCCTCAAGGCCAAGATACATTTAATGTTCTGTCTTCCTACCTGGAAGCAAAAGCTCTGTCTTCCAGGAACCGTGCTCACAATCTGGACCATAGGGTCTCATGCATGGATGGTCCCATAAGAATTTTCACCTCTTGGCCAGGTGCGGTGGCTCACGTCTATAATCCTAGCACTTAGGGAGGCCAAGGCAGGTGGATCACCTGAAGTCAGGAGTTTGAAACCAGCCTGAACAACATGGTGAAACCTTGTCTTTACTAAAAATACAAAAATTAGCTGGACGCCTGTAATCTCAGCTATTCTGGAGACTGATGCAGGAGAATCACTTGAACCTGGGAGGCAGAGGTTGCAGTGAGACAAGATTGCGCCACTGCATTCCAGCCTGGGCGACAGAGCAAGACTCCATCTCAAAAAAAAAAAAAAAAAAAAAGAATTTTGACCTCTTGTAAAGAAAGAAAATTCTGACAAAGTCACAACACACTACTTTCTTTATAGAAAGGCATTGAAGTAAAAAACTCTTGGAGGTGAAGTGACGAAAGTTCTGAGTGATTTTCAAACATGATAAACTACATTTTAAAAAGCCCAGTTCACTTGAGTATACTTTAAAAACTATGAAAGCCTGGACAAAGGTACATGAATCTCCAAGTACAGAGAAATCAGGTGGCTTAACAAAGGAAGAGTTCTCCGAGTTCTTCAGTGTTTGAGCTGAAAGGTGACTTGCAGGAGGACTTTCAAGAAAATGGAAAGCCAGATTTTTCTGAGTGCTTTGAAGATAAAGAATGTCAGCAGAAACTAGCCTACTTAGCAAATACTTCATCACATAAACTAGTTGAACAAGTATCTTCCAGGCCCTAGGAGAAAATGTTTTGACTGCAAGTAATGAGATTCTTGGATTTAAAAGGAAACTGAATTTTTGAAAAAATCATGCTGAAAAAATCTTAAAATGCTTCCAATGTCGTTTGGCCCTATGAGTAAGGAAAGACATCAGTAAGTCTCACATCTTATTGAAAACCTCCTGGAAGAACTTCAGGACAAAATGAAAGGGCATTTTCTCTCCCTTTCAACACCGATGACCGGCCAAGGGACCTTTTCTTTAAACCTACTCAGCTTGAGAACTTGACTTTGAGAGAAGAGAAAGAACTTTGTAAACCGCAATCTGATAGTACATTCAAGATGAGATTCACTGATCTCTCTCTAGGCAAGTTCGGATTTCTGTGAAAGAAGAGTATCCTGCTATTCATATGCATAAAATGAAAATTCTGTTGCAATGTTCAATTTCTTATTTATATTAGTAAACTTTTTCCAGTATAACAAGCATGAAGAACAAGGACAGACATTCTCATTTCAATTGAAAATGAAATCTGTGAGTGTTTATCCCAAATTCATCCCAGGATCCAGTATTTGTGCTACCAAAACTAAACATAGGTATCCACTTAAAGAGGCAAATTTTACTCTTTATTGTTAATCTCGAAAGTAATATTTTATGCCTAAACAGGCCTATAAAAAAGATCAAGAAACAATAATTTCGTAATGGCTGGGCTTAGATGTGGGTCTGACAATGTCATTCAATAGAAAATATGTTTCAGCCGGGCGTGGTGGCTCACGCCTGTAATCCCATCACTTTGGGAAGCTGAGGCGGGCGGATCATGAGGTCAGGGGATTGAGACCATCCTGGCTAACATGGTGAACCCCCGTCTCTACTAAAAAAAAAAAAAAAAAAAAAAAAGAATTTTGACCTCTTGTAAAGAAAGAAAATTCTGACAAAGTCACAACACACTACTTTCTTTATAGAAAGGCA
>NW_012118487.1:4150105-4161874 GCF_000951035.1 Colobus angolensis palliatus | reverse complement strand
CCAATTTTGGCTTAACCCAGTTACTTATTTTGTTTTAAAATTTTATGGAAAGGAAAGATTCATCTCAAGAAGGGAAAGCTAAATATAGCGGTTTGGTAAAAAGGAAGTTTGGCTAAAAAGGAATTGTTTGTTTTAAATGGAAGGAGGAACTATTCTCGCACATGTCCATGAAACCCTTCTATTCATAGGCATTTTTATTAAGACTTTCAGACCCACTTGGATAAAGTTTTTAAAAATCAAATATAAAATTTAAAAGAAAGAAAAACGTATTTCTCTTATCTATACCACTAATACCCTTTAACATCCTTAACATCCTTTGTGAGGAAGGGGAACTACAGCCACACAGAGCCGTGGTTCCCAGCCCACAGCATTACCAAGGAGGGTTTAGGCTCCCAGTGAAGGGATCCTTTAGCCACCAGGAGGCAGCACCAGGGCATTTATTTCTCAGGGAATAAGCAAAAAGAAGGAAAAAGTTACCTTATTCGACAAATGTGTATTGGATGTCGTATGTGCCAAACACCTGAGGAATTTACATTTACGGAGGCAATGGAATGGTGATAACGGGTATCAAAAGCAAAGTTGCCTACCTCCAATTTTACGAATACCTCATTAGCATTACCTCTCTTCCAAACACCCATGTTGGCCTTTCAACAAACATATTTTTCACTTCTTTCTCATTTCTAGGCCCTCCTCCTTTTAAGAATCCCACTTTTGGGCCGGGCGCGGTGGCTCAAGCCTGTAATCCCAGCACTTTGGGAGGCCGAGACGGGCGGATCACGAGGTCAGGAGATCGAGACCATCCTGGCTAACACGGTGAAACCCCGTCTCTACTAAAAAAAAAAAAATACAAAAAACTAGCCGGGCGTGGTGGTGGCGCCTGTAGTCCCAGCTACTCGGGAGGCTGAGGCAGGAGAATGGCGGGAACCCGGGAGGCGGAGCTTGCAGTGAGCCGAGATCGCGCCACTGCACTCCAGCCTGGGCGACACAGCGAGACTCCGTCAAAAAAAAAAAAAAAAAAGAATCCCACTTTTGGATGGATAATAGTTCAGGTGAGGCTCTGATCATTTCCTAAGTGGAACAAAAAATTGTCACTACTGGTCACTCCTTTCTGAAAATTATAGACACCATGTCAGACTTTTTTCCTACCAATGTCATTATGTAAATCTCATTTTTCCTTCTTTTTTTTTTTTTCTCTTGGCCTGAAAAACCTAAATTATTTATCACCTGGTCCTTTACAGAAAAAGTTTGTCAACCCCTTGATCTACCCCCACCATCTTCTCTTCTTTGCACAACAAAAGATTCCAGGCCGTGTGTCTGCTTCTTGGACCTCCTGGCCTCTTTTCTCCTTCTCAGACAGCCTTTCCCTTCCTCGGGACTTTCATACTTGCTGCATCCTTTATCTGGAATGCCTTCAGAGGCTCATTCCCACCCCTTAAATCTCATCTCCAACACCACTACCTAGAGGAAATATTCCCCTCCCTAGTTACTATGTCACGAAATCACTCTCTTTATTTCCTCCATAATTATCTCACTTATTGTCTATTTCCTTCAGCAGAATGGAAGCTCCACGATCTCAGGCACCTCACTGTCTTTTTCAACAGTGACTAGCACATTAACAGGTGCTCAATATTTTTTTTTAATTGTGGTAAAATATACATGACAAAAGTTACCATTTTAAGTATATAATTCAGCGGCGTTACGTACATTCAAATTGTTGTGCAACCATCACCACCATCCATCTCCAGAACTTTTTATCTTCCCAAGCTAAGGCTCTCGGCCCATTAAACAATAACTTCCAACTGCATCCTTCCCTATCCACCCTGGTGACCATCGTTCTGCACGCTATGAATTTGGCTACTTTATGTCCCTCAAATAACTGGAATCATACAATAGGTGTCCTTTTGTGACTGGCTTATTTTCCTTAGCATAATATCTTCAAGGTTTATCCATGTTATAGCATGTAGCAGACTTTCTTCCCTCTTTTTTTTTTGAGACAGATTCTGGCTCTGTCGCCCAGGCTGGAGTGCAGTGGCACGATCTCGGCTCACTGCAACCTCCGCCTCCAGGGTTTAAGCGATTCTCCTGCCTCAGCCTCCCGAGTAGCTGGGATTACAGGCGCCCGCCACCACGCCCACCTAATTTTTGTAATTTTAGTAGACATGGGGTTTCACTATGTTGGCCAGGCTGGTCTTGAATACCTGACCTCAGGTGATCTGCCCGCCTCAGCCTCCCAAAGTGCCTTCCTCTTTAAGACTGACTAATATTCCTTTTTATGTACATACCACATTTCATTTATCCACTCCTCTGTTGATGGACACTGTAAGACTTTCTTAGTATGCACCTATAATCCAGCTACTTGGGAGGCTAAGGCAGGAGAATTGATTGAACCCGGAAGGCAGACATTGCTGTGAGCCAAAATCACGCCACTGCACTCCAGCCTGGGCGACAGTGCAAGACTCGGTCTCAAAAATAATAATAATGACAAGAATAAGAATAATCTTGGGGCAGGGTATGGTGGCTCACACCTGTAATCCCAGCACTTTGGGAGGCTGAGGTGGGCGGATCGTTTGAGGTCAGGAGTTCAAGACCAGCCTGGCCAACATGGTGAAACTCTGTCTCTACTAAAAATGCAAAAATTAGCTGGGCATGGTGGTGTATGCCTTTAATCCCAGCTATTTGGGAGGCTGAGGCAGGAGAATCACTTGAATCCGAGAGGTGGAGGTTGCAGTGAGCCAAGATCACGCCACTACACTCCAGCCTAGGCAATAGAGCGAGACTCTATCTCAAAAAAAAAAAAAAAAAAATCTTGGCCAGGTGCAGTGGCTCACACCTGTAATCTCACTTTGGGAGACTGACACAGGAGGCTTGCGTGAGCTCAGGAGTTTGAGACCAGCCTGGGCAACACTATGGGACCCTAGCTCTACAAAAAAAACCACTTTTTTTAATCAGCCAGTGTTCTACAAAGGTGTACCAAAAGCAATAAATAGAAAATAAAGAATACATAAAATAAACAAATAAATAAATTAGTTGGGCACAGTGGCACGTACCTGTGGTCCCAACTACTAGGGAGACTGAGGAGGGAGTATTGCCTGAGCCGAGAGATGGAGGCTACAGTGGACCATGATGACACCACTGCACTCTGGCCTGGGTGATGGAGTAAGACCCTGTTTCAAAATAATAATAATAACAATCATCTTATCAATTGTAAACATTCCCTGGGGCTTTTAAATGCCATTTGGCTTAACTGAGCTTTACAATTACAATCAATGTTCAGTTAGTATGTGCTTAATTTTCTATCCAGAATACCTACTAACTAGCAAAACAAGGGGAGTAATAAATACCAGGTACATTACATATCTTAATGAGAGACTCTTTACAAAGTATTTGGGTGGATAGCTTTTTTTTTTAACTTTTAAATTATGGAGTATATCAAATATACATATATAATATAATACATCAAACCCCCGTATAATCATCACCCAGCTTAACAACTATCAGCTCATTGTGAAGCAAATCACATCATGTTGTCTGTATCTCAAAGGTTTTCCTGACAGATTAGTAAAATGGTTTGAATGTCTTAGCATTTTATAAGGAAGATTTTTTCAGCTGAATTTGGTATCAGATTCATATCTGCAAATCTGTCATATAATATGGTGGAAAGCATTTCATTAATAAAATTTTAAATTGAATATTTTCGAAGGATTTTTACATGCCTGATTATTTCAAGAATGCAAATTTTGAAGGAAAATATTTGTCAACAATTAGTCACTAACAAAGATAAAAATTACTGGACGACAAGGTGACTATACTTATTTCAGTAACCAGTAGGGGCTCAGAGACTACGTCCATGGTTCTCCGCTTGGTGAAAGAATCACAAGGAACTCAGTTTGTTGGTTTGTTTGTTTGTTTTTGAGACAGAGTCTCCTTCTGTCACCCAGGCTGGAGTGCAGCGGCTTTCTGGGCTCAAACGACTCTCCCACCTCAGCCTCCTGAGTAGCTGGGACTACAGGTGCACACACACACGGCTAATTTTGGGATTTTTTTGTAGAGACAGGGTTTCACCATGTTGCCTGGGCTGGTCTTGAACTCCCGGGCTTAAGCAATCTTCCTGCCTCAGCCTCCCAAAGTGCTGGGATTATAGGCATGAGCCACCATGCCAGGCCCAGAAAGAACTTGTTTGAAACGGAGGTTCCGGGGCCTCATTTTTGGAGATTTCAGGTTAGGTCTGGGCTGAGGTCCAGAAACATGCACTTCTAGTAAGTGCTGATGGTGATTCTGATGGAGGCGGTCTGAGACCCCATTAGGGGCAACACTGGCTGAAAACCCTTTTTCTAAGTCTGGCAGTAATTTGCTCCCTGGCTTTGGCCATTTAACATTTGGCCTTCTAGTATTCTCCTCAGTGAAGATTTTCATGTACCGACCAGATAAATGTACCATAACCCAGCACAGTCATTCTTTTCACTCTCTGCTTTGAATAATGCACACTCTCCCCGCAGCTTTCATGGCCATATATTGTCTCACTTGTGAGTATGATTTGTTTTCATGGTCTTTGTAAATTCTGATTTGTCGGTTCCCAGGAGCAACGAACAGTATCATTAAAATCAGATGGCACTGGCCTGAGCAGTTGAGGATGAGGAAAAATGTAACAAAATATTATCCATTTTGGTAATAGTCATTTATTTCCCATCAGCTTGTTTACTGTTGGAACACAAACACAATTTGCCTGAATCTTCTTAATTTAAAAACAGGCCAGGCACAGTGGCTTTCACCTGTAATCCCAGCACTTTGGGAGGCCGAGGCAGGCGGATCACGAGGTCAGGAGACGGAGACCACCTGGCTAACACGGTGAAACCCTGTCTCTACTAAAAATAGAAACAATTAGCCGGGTGTGGTGGCCTGCGCCTGTAATCCCAGCTGCTCAGGAGGCTGAGGCAGAAGAATCCCTTGAACCTGGGAGGCAGAGGTTGCAGTGAGCTGAGATTGTGCCACTGCACTCCAGCCTGGGCGACGGAGCAAGACTTTATCTCCAAACAAAATTTAAAAAAAACAAAAAGGCAAAAATCCCAGCACCTAAATCAGCAATGCTTGTTATTAATTAACAGCAATTAACAGCAATCAACAGCAATCTTCTTAGAAAATTATTTTATGCTACCAATTAAAGTTCCAATTTCACAGCGATAGAGCTAAAGGGAAAACCTCAAGAATAAATGGCCTGAACATGAGGAAAATGTAATAAAAGAAAGCAAAGAATAAGAGGAAACTGGATCTGAGTTATTTATTGAAGCACATTAAAGAATAGCTATAGGCTGGATGCAGTGGCTCACGCCTGTAGTCCTAGCACTTCAAGAGACCGAGGCAGGTGGATCACCTGAGGTCAGGAGTTCCAGACCTGCCTGGCCAACATGGTGAAACCCCGTTTCTACTAAAAATAAAAAATTTAGCCAGGTGTGGTGACATGTGCCTATAGTCCAAGCTACTCAGGAGGCTGAGGCAGGAGAATCGCTTGAACCCAGGAGGTGGAAGTTGCAGTGAGCCGAGATCACAGCATTGCACTCCAGCCTGGATGATGAGAGAGAGACTCTGTCTCAAAACAAAAACAAAAACAAGCCATAAATTTAAGAGGCTCAGAATCGGCACCCCAAAATATGCCACTTTGCGAAAGCATTATTGTAAACTGAAGGCAACTGTGGAATAGCAGGTGCAGGAAATGCTCTCTGTCCCCCCCTTTTCTACCTAAAAGCAGGGAACAAGTTTCCCTTTGTGAACGTACCCCCACTCTCGTACCAGGAAGGGAAAATCAGCCTTTATCTCTGGAGAGGAGGTGCACTGAGATGCGGCTGCGTGAATTAACCTTCTCTTCCCATGAGTTTCCCCCATATTTTACCTTCCCAGAGTTTGCCAGCCTGGAAGCTCTGCTCCCTCTCCTTTGTCTTACCACTTCTCTGTGTTTTGTTGTCGTTTTTAAGATGGTATCTAAGTGCCCTGAGTTTAATCACTTCTTTGGGTCTTTACTTAGTATGAACGCTTTTGAGCACATAAAAAAGAATTAAAATATTAACATCAAATACATTTGTAGGCCTTCGTCTTTTGCCAGTTTAATTCACAGGCTCCAGTCACTGAACTTAAGAGGACACAGGAAAGTTTTTCCTCCCCTGCAATATTATTTGGGAACTTAATCCACTGGGCATTTGCTCACAGCCTTCCCTCCCTTCCTCCCTTCCGTTCTGTTCCCTCCCTCCCTCCTTCCGTCCCTTCTTCTTTCCTTCCTTCCCTCCTTCCTTCCTTCCCTCCTTCCCTCCCTCCCTCCTTCCTTCCTTCCCTCCCTCCTTTCTTTTCCCCCTCCCCTCTCTCCTCCCCTCTCCTCTTCTCTTTTCTTTTTTCTTTTCTTACCCAAGATCTTGTTGTGTCACCCGAACTGCAGTGCAGTGCAATCATAGCTCACTGCAGCCTCAATCTCCCTGGCTTCAACAATCCTTCTGCCTCAGCCTCCCGAGTAGCTGGGACTACATGTACGTGTCTCCATGCCCGGCTAATTTTTTTTTAATTTAATTTTTTGTAGAGATGAGGTCTCACTATGTTGCTCAGGCTGGTCTCAAACTCCTGAGCTCAAACAATCCTCCTGCCTCGGCCTCCCAAAGTGCTGGGATTACAGGTGAGAACTATTGCTCCTGACCACAGTTTTCTTTTAATTATGAAGGGATACTGGTGTAGGAGATAGAACTTTGAAGTTAGACAAACCTGGATTGAAATCTTGAACCTATTAGTTAATGCAAGTTGTTTAAATCTGTGCCTCAATTGCTGCATCTGTAAAACAAAGATGAGACCTATTTAATCTAACAGCTATTGAAGGTTCAATGAAATGAAACATGTAAAATACTTAGCACAAAGTAGAAGACTGGTAACATTTAGTTCCTGAATTCTGATGTGTATCTCTGTGGCTAAGATTGCTAGAAAGAGATGCATTTAGAAAGCTGGATGGATAAAATGTAAGTCTTGCGTTTTTCTCTTTTCCTTTAGGTGGGGCTGCCATAGCTATATCCAGGGGTCCCATCATGCTAGCTGGCAGGCTTTGCACAAGATTTTGCAGCTGAAAGAGGAATTTGAGAAAAATATAAGATCCCAATGAGCATAAAATAAAAGCACAGAAGGAGTCAATCACCATTGTGGATGCTGCCAAATGATTCACAGGGCAGAAAGCGGGAAGGGAAGGAGCAGAATCAGACCGATTCTTAATATGTAGCAAGAGCTTCTATCCAATAATTCTGCTTTACGGGGCCTCTGTTAAGGAAATAATCCTAAATACATAAAAGCAGGCACATAGGTGGTCATGGGATATTATTTAGCCATTATAAATAATACAACTTAGTATATACATTACCAACTCAATTATGTTTTCTGAAAAGGATACAGATTAACAAAGACTAGAAAGAAATACAAAACAGTACTATAGGTACTTAATTTTTGTGTGGTGAATTATGACTGTGGAATTTCAATATTCACTTTAGTTCCCATTTTGAAAATTTCTACTCTTAACTAATGTCATTTTTATAATCTCTCTACTCCAAAAAAAACCACAACAGAAAAAGTGATCACCATAATGAAAAAGTTATTCAAAAAATAAATACATGGAAATTCTCTCTATTGATTAAAAAGAGATCCAATCACTTCAGGTTTCAGATTTGTAGGTGGCAAGATAGAAATTTCTTTCTTTCTTTTTTTTTGAGATGGAGTTTCGCTCTTGTCTCCCAGACTGGAGAGCAATAGCATGATCTTGGCTCACTGCAACCTCCACCTACTGGGTTCAAGCTGTTCTCCTGCCTCAGCCTCCCCAGTAACTAGGATTACAGGCACACATCACCATGTCCCGCTAATTTTTGTATTTTTAGTAGAGACAGGGTTTCACCATGTTGGCCAGGATGGTCTTGAACTCCTGACCTCCGGTAATCCACTCACTTTGGCCTTCCAAAGTGCTAGGATGACAGGTGTGAGCTACCACGGCTGGCCGGAAATTTCTTTATGCAAATTAAAGGGCCTGAAATGTATGTTTCCTACAGGGTGGAAGGCTTCCATGGCTCCACGTGGAAGAAGACTGCAGAGGGATTGCAAATGAGAGTCGACATCTTTTTTTTTTTTTTTTTTTTTTTTTTTGAGGCAGTCACTCTGTTGCTCAAGCTGTATTGCAGTGGCATGATCTTGTCTCACTGCAACCTCCACCTCCTGGGTTCAAGTGATTCTCATACCTCAGCCTCCAACAGCTGGGAATACAGGCATGTGCCACCATGCTTGGCTAATTCTTGTATTTTTAGTAGAGATGGAGTTTCGCCATGTTGGCCAGGCTGGTCTTGAACTCCTAGGCTCAAGGGATCCACCTTCCTTGGCCTCTCAAAGTGCTGGGATTACAGGCTTGAGCCACCGCACCCAGCGGTGTATAGTATAGTATGTAAATACTATACTTTCAATAGTAGGTTTAGATCTACTGTATTGAGCGAAAAAAGTTCTCAACTACAGCCTCAACATTTTGTACCTGACAGGTGTGGTGGCTCACACTTGTAATCCCAGCACTTTGGGAAGCTGGAGAGGGAGGATGGATTGAGGCCAGGAGTTTGAGATCCACCTGGGCAACATAGTAAAGCCCCCATCTCAACATAAAATTAAAAAATCATCCAAGTGTGGTGGCCTGTGCCTGTAGTCCTAGCTACTTGGAAGGCTAGGGCAAAAGACTGCTTGAGCCCAGGAGTTGGGGGCTGCAGTGAGCTATGACTGCGCCACTGCACTCCAGCCTGGGCATCAGAGATAGACCCTGTCTGTAACAAATAAAAATAGAAAAATTCTCTACCTTACAGCATGGTAGAGAAAACCATGGCTTGGACTTTGAGGACTATTGTTTGTTTTTTGAGACAGAGTCACCCAGACTAGAGTGCAGTGGCACGCTCATGGCTCACATAGCCTCAACCTCCTGGGCTCAAGTGATCTTCCCACCTCAACCTCCTGAGTAGGTGGGACTACAGGTGCGAGCTACCATTCCTGGCTAATTTTATTGTATTTTTTGTGGAAACAGAGTTTCGCCATGTTGCCCAGGCTGGTCTTGAACTCCTGGGCTCAAGCAGTCTGCCTGAGTCCGCCTCCTAAAGTGGTAGATGACAGGCATGAGCCACCGCGTCTGGCCTTATTGTTACTAATACTCCGTATTACCATAAAAAGACTTTGATATGACCGGGCACTGTGGCTCACGCCTGTAATCCCAGCACTTTGGGAGGCTGAGGCGGGTGGATCACGAGGTCAGAAGATCGAGACCATCCTGGCTAACACGGTGAAACCCCGTCTCTACTGAAAATACAAAAATTAGCCGGGAGTGGTGGCGGGTGCCTGTGGTCTCAGCTACTCGGGAGGCTGAGGCAGGAGAATGGCGTGAACCTGGGAGGCGGAGCCGAGATCATGTCACTGCACTCCAGCCTGGGCAAGAGAGTGAGACTCTGTCTCAAAAATAAATAAATAAATAAATAAACAAACAAACAAATAAGACTTTGATATGACTATTAGAGAATGTTTGATTTTTAAACAGAACTATGTTCATATGATTGATCATTAGGGACTTAAATCTGAAAAGTAAATAAAATGACTTCTCATTCCTTGGTCCTGACAGGAGTTTAAAAGTGTTTCTTGGCCGGGCGCGGTGGCTCAAGCCTGTAATCCCAGCACTTTGGGAGGCCGAGACGGGCGGATCACGAGGTCAGGAGATCGAGACCATCCTGGCTAACCCGGTGAAACCCCGTCTCTACTAAAAAATACAAAAAAACTAGTCGGGCGAGGTGGTGGGCGCCTGTAGTTCCAGCTACTCGGGAGGCTGAGGCAGGAGAATGGCGTGAACCCGAAAGGCGGAGCTTGCAGTGAGCTGAGATCCGGCCACTGCACTCCAGTTTGGGCGACAGAGCGAGACTACGTCTCAAAGAAAAAAATAAAAATAAAAATAAAAGTGTTTCTTTCTATAGTAAATGCTTTTGTCCTTCAAAGGCCTCTACCAGGAATCTATGAGTGTATTTCCCATGACTGAGACAATGTATTTTTCTCTTGGTGACATTTCCACCACTCATAGGATTTTCCATGGCCCACTCCACAGGGACATTTTTCTCGTGGAGTCTGGTTGTTCCTCTTGGTCAGGATTTTAAATGGCTCTAGACTCTGAGACCTTCAAGTGATCTGCAGGAAATACTCAAGCAACATCGGGCCTGACAAACTCAGGAATGTAGGCTGATCCCAAAGTATCGATGACCCCTTCGTCATTCCTGCCTTTTCAGGAGCTAGTCATCTCTTCTTTGTCTCTTTTGATTTCTAGGTGAGATTCGGTTAATGCACTGTGTCTCTTTAATTACTGGTGAACATATTAGACTTTCTGAGAGTTCCCACTAAGTCCTCCCTCCCAACCAGAGGTTTCCCCGCCCTCTTTCTCTGGAGGACTCCACGGCACAGCCATCTCTACAGTCATCTTCACATACCTCTTTACCTTTTACAATACGTAATGTAGACTAGGGGCTCAGGACGCACGTATTGGCCGGGCGCGGTGGCCCATGCCTGTAATCCCAGCACTTTAGGAGGCAGAAGTCGGTGGATAACGTGAGGTCAGGAGGTCGAGACCAGCCTGGCCAACATGGTGAAACCCCGTCTCTACTAAAAATACAAAAATTAGCGACCCCGGAAGAGCCTCGTCCTGGGCGGCGGTCGTCGTGATGGCCACGGGGCTGGGCAGCTGACCGCTGGGCTAGGAGAGGGCCCAGCACCCCGAATCTCGGTGGCCACTGCTGGAGCTGGGCCTGCGCCATGGCCACCTCCGCCGCCTCCTCGGAGCATCTGGAGAAGCTGCACGAAATCTTCCGCGGCCTCCATGAACACCTACAAGAGCTGCCCGAGCGGCTGCTGGGGACGGCCGGTACTGAAGAGAAGTTGATCAGGGATTTTGATGAAAAGCAACAGGAAGCAAATGAAATGCCGGCAGCGATGGAGGAGGAGCTACGTTATGCACCCCTGTCTTTCCATAACCCCATGATGTCGAAGTTTCGAAACTACCGGAAGGCCCTTGCCAAACTCCATCGGGAGGTGAGCAGCACAGCTTTGACAGCCACACCAGGAAGGCCAGGAGACATGAAATATGGCAAATATGCTGCAGAGAATGAGCATGTGAATCGGCTACGGTCTCAAAGGGCAATGCTTCTGCAAGGCCCTGAAAGCCTGAACCAGGCCACAGAGACTGACCAGCTTGGCTCAGAAACCACAGAAGAGCTGGGGGAACAACAAGACCATTTAAACGCACCAGGACTAGACTGGTAAACACAACCGAAAACCTGAGCAAAAGTCGAAAGATTCTCCGTTCAATGTCCAGAAAAGTGACAACCAACAAGCGGCTGCTTTCCATTATCACCTTACTGGAGCTCGCCATCCCGGGAGGCCTGGTTTACTACAAATTCTTTCGCAACCGTTGAGCTTCCTGTAGGGCAGGGTTTGCGGACCAGGACTTTCACCTTGTGAATGCATGATGTTAGGGATGTGGATGGAATGAGCATATTGCTGCTGTGGGCTAAGAGTTCAGGCAGGCACTGTGTAGCCAGGCTGCGGGAGGAGGGAGGAAAGATGGAAAGCCACTTAAATGTAAAGGAACAGCAACAAGACCAGCATGATATACCAAGGTAATAAATGCTGTTTATGACTTCTTTTTAAAAAAATACAAAAACTAGCTGGGCAAGGTGGCACAGGCCTGTAAGCCCAACTACTTGGGAG
>NW_012118487.1:4143996-4148690 GCF_000951035.1 Colobus angolensis palliatus | reverse complement strand
GATGGTGTGATCTTGACTCACTACAACCTCTGCCTCCCAGGCTCAAGCATTCTCATGAATCAGCCTCCTGAGTGACTAGGATTACAGACACCCACCACCCTGCCCCCATAATGTTTGTATTTTTAAGCAGAGACAGGGTTTCACCATGTTGGCCAGGCTGGTCTCAAACTCCTGACCTCAGGTGATCCGCTGGTGAGACCCAGAATCTATGAAAATTCTTACTTACAGCCTTTGACTATTTTCCTTTAGGGTTTCCTGTTTTATCTTGCTGATTTTCAGAAGTTCTTTTTTTTGAGACAAAGTCGCGCTCTGTTGCCCAGGCTGGAGTGCAGCAGCAAGATCTCCATTCACCGCACCCTCCGCCTCCCCCGTTCAAGGGATTCTGGTGCATCAGCCTCCTGAGTAGCTGGGATTACAGGCACCCACCACCACGCAGGGCTAATTTTTGTGTTTTTAGTAGAGACAGGGTTTCACCATGTTACCCAGGCTGCTCTCAAACTCCTGACCTCAGGTGATCCACCTGCCTCAGCCTCCCAAAGTGTCGGGATTACAGGCGTAAGTCACTGTGCCTGGCCTGCAGAAATTCTTTGTAGCTATTTATCCCTTTATTGCTTTTATATATTGTATTTCTTTCTAGTCTGTTACCTATGTGTTAACATTGTCTATTATATCTTTCTTTGAACAAAACTATTTAATTTTGGTGTACTCATATTCATTTGTGAATTGAGGATCTTGTTTAGGAATCTTTTCCACTTTGACGTTTTAAAAATATTTTTCTTTTTTAAAAATTGGTTTTGGCTGGGCATGGTGGCTCACACCTGTAATCCCAGCACTGTGGCAGGCCAGAGCAGAAGGATCGCATGAGCCCAGGGGTTTGAGACCAGCTTGGGCAACATAGTGAGACTTCATCTTTATTTAAAAAAAAAAAAAAATTGGCAGGGCAGGGTGGCTCATGTCTGTAATCCCAGCATTTTGCGAAGTCGAGGCGGGTGGATGACATGAGGTCAGTTCAAAACCAGCCTGGCCAATGTGGTGAAACCCTGTCTCTACTAAAAATACGAAAGTTAGCCGGGCGTGGTGGTGGGTGCCTGTAATTCCAGCTACTCATAAGGATGAGGCAGGAGAATCACTTGAACCTGGGAGGCGGAGGTTGCAGTGAGCCAAGATCATGCCATTGCACTCCAGCCTGGGGGACAAGAGTGAAATTCTATCTTAAAAAATAAATAAATAAAAATAAAAGATCTTTTTAGGCCACACACTGTGGTTCATGCCTGTAATCCCACCAATTTGGGAGGCTGAGGCAGGAGGATCACTTGAACCCAGGAGTTCGAGACCATAGGGGACCCTAGGGGGACCATAGGGCAACATAGGGGGACCTCATCTGTATCCAAACTAGAGGTTAGTCTAGTGTGGTGGCACACATCTGTGGTCCCAGCTACCCAGGAGGTTAAGGCAGGAAGATGGTTTGAGCCTGGGAGGTCGAGGCTGCCGTGAGCTGTGATCAGACCACTGCACTCCAGCCTGGGCGACAGAGTGAGACCCTGTTTCAAAAAAAAAAAGATTCTTTTAATTTGTACAGGATAATGGAAGGACTTTTATTGGACAGGATAATGGAAGGACTTTTATTGGAAACCAGAAGACCTGGCTCCACTATTCAGTAGCCATCTGGCCTGTGTCAGCCTATTTCTTCATCTGTGAAATGCTGCCTACCTCAGTGTCAGTGTAAAGAGCGAACCAAAAATACTCGGTGAAATGTAAAGTGTTACAAACAAAAACCTAAGGATTTATTAAAACTCTTCTTTTGATGTGAAATAGCAGCTCTCCTAAGCATTTTCTTAAATGGATTTATAAAACTGAATTTACACATAACTTTAAAGGGAAACGTGCTATTTAAGAAAAAATATATTTATTGGTCAGTTACTTTCAAACAACGTAGGAGATGGAATGTGTATATTAGAAGATTCTGGGGAATTTAAAGATATTAAGGAATGACAGCTATGAGCCAGCCTTTATTTGCTCTTTAGAATAAACTCGGGACTTCCTTCAGCGAGAAATGTTCATAGTTTCAGGACAAGTGCTATTTATCACATTACAAAGAAACTCGAATATGTAAAATTTTTCATGTATGTTATGTTATTTTAACCAGCAAAACAAATTAAAAAAAAGGTATGGAAATCTAACTTCGCACATAAAAATGAATTCAATGATCAAAAAAGGACATCCTACTTCAAATTCACCGTAAACATTTTTATAGTTCACTCTTCTGCAGGTGTTGAGTGCAGTTAGGTGAGTTACGTCACGGTGACTGATGGTTTTGTTCAAATCTTATGTCTTTACTGATTTTTTAAACATGTTCTATCAATTCCTGAACAAGAGGTGTTTAATTCTGTCAAATTTTGCTTAATGTATTTTGAAGTGCTGTTATTAGGTACATACCCACTTACAATTGTCTTTCTCATGTAGTGACTATTTTATTATGAAATGTCCAGGCCGGGCACGGTGGCTCAATCCCAGCACTTTGGGAGACGGAGGTGGGCAGATCACCTGAGGACAGAAGTTCACAACCAACCTGGCCAACATGGTGAAACCCCGTCTCTACTAAAAACACAAAAATCAGCCGGGTGTGGTGGCAGATGCCTATAATCCCAGCTGCTCAGGCGGCTGAGGAAGGAGAATCGCTAGAACCCGGGAGGCAGAGGCTGCAGTGAGCTGAGAGGGCGCCACTGCATACCAGCCTGGGTGACAGAGCAAGATTCTATCTCAAAAAAAAAAAAAAAAAAAAGAAAAGAAAAGAAAAAAGAAATGTCCTTCTTTTCTCTGATAATTCTCTTTGTCTGGAAATCTACATTATGTGATAAATAGCCACTCCAGCCTTCTTATGCTTATATTTTCTGCATATCGTTTTCCATCCATTCACTTTCAACCTATCTCTTTTTATATTTAAATAGCGTCATTGATAGACAGCATATAATTGCCTTACTTTTTAATGCATTCTGACAATCCTTGCATTTTAATTGGATTTTTTCATTTATTCAAATGTAATGTAATTATTGCTATGGACGAATTTAGCAAAACCTCTTTGAGTCGCTTTTTTTGTGGTTGCCCAAGAGATGACAATAAACAACGTTAACTTTTCATAGTATTTTTAAAGTTAATATTGTGCCACATCACACAAAATACAAGCCCCTGCACTCTACTTGTACATTAAGCTATAGTTGTCAAGTGCATCACATTTCCATGCTATAAATTTCATTACAGAGTTTGTTATAATTTTTGAACAGTCACATATTTTAAAGAAATTATGAGGAAAAGGAGTCTTTTATATTTACCCACATATTTACCTTTCTGAGCCTCTTCCTTCCTTCCTGAAGATTCAGGTTTCCATCTGGTATTATTTCCCTCTGTCTAAAGAACTTCATTTAGCATTTCTTGTAGCACAGGTCTGCTAGTGACAGATTCTAAGTTTTAAGTGAAAACGTCTTTAATTTGGCCTCATTATTGCATGATATTTTCATTTCATCGTAAGATTATTTCCAGATAAAGAGTTGATATTTTCTTTTTTTCCAGAACTTTAAATATGTCATTTCACTTGATTCTGATGGGAAGTCAATGGCATTTCAAATCTTTGTTCCCCTCATACAATGTCATTTTCCTTTGGTTACTCTAAAGATGTTCTTTTTATTTTTCCTTTTCAATGGTTTGGCTCTGTTTTGATTTTGTTTTTGTTTCTGAGATGAAGTCCTGCTGTGTTGTCCAGGCTGGTCTCAAACTCCGGGGCTCAAGTGATCCTCCCCCACCTCAGCCTCCTGAGTAGCCAGGACTACAGGTGCACGCCACTGTACCCAGCCTCATTTTGGAAATTTAAATACAAAAAGTGAGCACTGGCTTTTTAAAAACATACACATAGGGCAGGTGTGGTGGCTCACACCTGTAATCCCAGCACTTTGGGAGGCAGAGGTGGGTGAATCACCTGAGGCCAGGAGTTCGAGACCAGCGTGGCCAACATGGCAAAACCCCATCTCTACTAAAAATACGCAAAATTAGCTGGGCATGATGGTGGATGCCTGTAATCCCAGTTACTTGGGAGTCTGAGGCAGGATAACTGCTTGAACCTGGGAGGTGGAGGTTGCAGTAAGCTGAGATTGCGCCGCTGTACTCCAGCCTGGGCGAGGGAGCAAGACTCCATCTCAGAAACAAACAAATAAAACATACACACAAGTCTAACAGCCAAAACGCACAGAGGAAATGAGCTCCTATTCTGTCCTCCAAGGTTCCCATTCTGTGGTTGAAGTTGCTGCTGGCCTTCCTCCTTTACAACATACATAGGAATCCACAGCTTCCACTTTACACTACAGCTGTAATGCACTTCGTCTGCTTCATGCTGTTTGCACATCCCTCCTCACTCTGATTGATGGTCAAGGATTCATCCCTCCCCTAGCATCAGTTCCTGCCCTACAATGGGACAGTGAGGAGATGAACCAGTTAGGAACCATCTAGTAAAAGGGGCAGGGTGGCTGGAGATGGAGTAACGCTCTGCACTGATGTACTGTGGTATCTGAATGAGGAGAGAAAAAATAAGGCAGAAAAGCATGGAGGGCACAGTTGCAAGTTGGGAGTCTCTCTGTGGAACACTGTGGGGAGGATTCTCCTACCTGTTTTAGATAGATCAATGTGGCCAAAGTACAGAAAAAAAA
>NW_012118487.1:4115384-4143791 GCF_000951035.1 Colobus angolensis palliatus | reverse complement strand
GTGAGTCGAGATCACACCACTGCACTCCAGCCTGGGCGACAGAGCGAGACTCCGTCTCAAAAAAAAAGAAAAAAAGAAAAAAATCCAATAATCAGCAGTCTAGAAACTTGAATTTCAACCTTCTCCCACCAAGATGGCTCATATATGGCAGTAACAATCTAGATCTCTCCAGGAGTGAAGGGAGAGCCTGTGGTAGGCCCCGTGGTAGGCCCTAGAAAGTATCCACTGCTGCTTCTAGTTGCTGCTGTTGTTCCACTTGTGACTTAGTCTCAAAGACAACAGAAGAGCCAGGAGTATAAAGAAAGTGGTTGCAATCCACAAGGCTGTTCTGGAAAATGTGTACATCTTTTGAGCCATGAAGAGGGAGAGATCAGAGATCAGAAATGGATCCAGGTACAGACAAGACCTTTTTGGGAGCATCTCCGTTAGACGCCATTGTCATGACGGGTCTCATTTAGCTCCTTGTGGCTCCCATTCCAGCCCCTCCTCAGTATCCTCTATGCTGCTCTCTGGGTGCAATTTGTCTGGGGACAGGGGTACCCCCATGTCATGGCAGCAGCAAATAATGAGCATCCATTTTCTCTTTCCTTTCTGGAACCCTATACATGTTAGATCTTTTTGTATTGTTCTGTCTCTTAGGCACCGTTCCTTATTTTATTTTCCTCTCTGATCTTCAGAATGAATAATTTCTATTGCTTTACCTTCAAATTCACAGATACTTTCTTCTGTTATTTCTATTCTGATTTTTTTTTTGAGATGGAGTTTCGCTCTTGTCACCCAGGCTGGAGTACAGTGGCACGATCTTGGCTCACTGCAACCTCCGCCTCCTGGGCTCAAGCGATTCTCCTGCCTCTGCCTCCTGAGTGGCTGGGATTACAGGCACACGCCACCACGCCCAGCTAACTTTGTATTTTTAGTAGAGACAAGGTTTCCCCATGTTGGTAAGGCTGGTCTCGAACTCCCAACCCCAGGTGATCCACCTGCCTCTGCCTCCCAAAGTGCTGGGATTACAGGTGTGAGCCACCGCTCCCAGCCTCTATTCTGATCTTAAGGCTATTCGGCAAACATTTCATTTTAAATATCATATTTTCTTTTTTTTTTTTTTTTGAGACGGAGTCTCGCTCTGTCGCCCGGACTGGAGTGCAGTGGCTGGATCTCAGCTCACTGCAAGCTCCGCCTCCCGGGTTTACGCCATTCTCCTGCCTCAGCCTCCCGAGTAGCTGGGACTACAGGCGCCCGCCACCTCGCCCGGCTAGTTTTTGTATTTTTAGTAGAGACGGGGTTTCACCGTGTTAGCCAGGATGGTCTGGATCTCCTGACCTCGTGATCCGCCCGTCTCGGCCTCCCAAAGTGCTGGGATTACAGGCTTGAGCCACCGCGCCCGGCTGTTTTTTAAATATATTTTCAGTGTTAGCATTAACCTTTGGTTCTTTTTTATGGTTTCTTTTTCTCTTCTGTGATTTCCTACATTTTCATTCATTGAGTATATTTTCCTCTACATCCTTGGGCATAGTTATGGCAGTCGCTCTAAAATGTTTGTCTCCGATTCTAACATCTGGTTCATCCTGGAGTAACTGATTGACTTCGAGTCACATTTTCTTATTTTTTCGTATGCCTAGTAATTTTAGATTCTACCCTGGACACTTGGATGAACTCAAACATCTCCGTTCAGTTATTTAAGCCTCATATGGGCTGCTTGGGGTCTGTTCTGCACATGTGTAGTTTAGGTTCAGCAAGAGATTTGGGCAGTTTCTATATAGTCTTTAAGGCTCCTGCTTTGTGAATCTCTCTTTCTTGTGATTTCTCCTCTACTTCCCATTGCTGTGTGTTTGCATCCCTCCTCCTCACCTCTTTGGTGAGGGAGGGATTTCTACTGTAAGGTTATGGGAATAGGCTAAACAGGACACTAGACACTACACAGGTGAGATGGCAGTGTACTAGTCACGTATACTCACAGCCTAGCAGAGGAGAACACCTACTCCACACAGGGCCAGGTGGGGCCTGCACTTGGAAATAGAGAACAACCATGGCTGCAGGCTTTGTACTATTAAGAGGATGAGGTCGCTCCTGGTTCCTGAGGGAGGACGTGACTGGTGTGGATGAATAATTCCATAAGCTGTCAGGGAACTAAAACCCATGACTCAGGAATAAACAGGAAATGTGCCTGATCCTTGAGCTAAGGAGCAGAGTGTGGACAGGAACTTGTAGTTAGGCCATTCAAGGGCCTCCTGATTTTACCAGATATCAAGGCAACACATGGTATTAACTTTAGACCATATACTACCCTGTGGTTGTCCTGGACTCCAACCTCTGGCTCTTCAAGCCAGTAAGTCTGCAAGTTTGAAAGTCAGTCATTCTACATGGTACTGATGAGGGCCTGCCCCCAGGCTGAATGACATTCTTACACGATGAAACTCATGAACTGCTATTTCCTTCTTCCAAGTGTGGACTCCCGTCCAGAATTTGCCTTCTTTTTCCTGCTCTCCAGTGCCTTTTGGTAGGTTTTTAAATGCTGTTCAGAATGTATAGCCGTTATTTGCAAGAACACTGATCTGATAGGAGCTATCTGGCCATTACAGGAAGCAGAACCTTCAAAGTTCCTTCTTCATCTGGGCTGCTTAGAGTCTGCCCTGCACATGTGTAGTTCAGGTAAACTGCTTTGGACACAAGCAGCTTAACCATACAACTGAAGGAATTATCAGGTGTGACTAATTATAACAGGAATTGGCATGGAGTCTTTGGGATAATAACACATGAGAACATTATCCCATAGCTGAAATCCACAACTGGAGGGCTCATAAAAAATGACTGCATAAAACACTTAAATTTTGATTTAGTACAAATTTAGATTCCATACAAATAATTCATCAAACTTGAGTTGAGCTTGGAATATATCAGATAAAATCCAAGAAAAAAAGTTTTTTATTTTACAGTTTTTACATACAGCTAAAGTACATATGGGGAAAAATTATGGCTATCATTTGATACTGCAGTCCTATATCTCTTCTTAAATACCTACCATCTTTCATTAGCCTTGCTTGACTTTTACCAATTTTAATCTCTCTTTCATTCTGCCATCATTGCCAATTTGCTTTTATTTATCCTTATGCTCATAAGCATTTCCCTAACACGTATCATGTCCCTATAAAGACTACAAACGCCTTGTGGACAAAGACCAAAGCCTTGGTTTCGTGTAAACCTTGACACTGCAGATACGTATGTTGATTGTTCTTTTTCAGTGAATCCTATCAAGACTCAGATGGACAAACTGGGCTTTAAATCTCTTCAGTACCAGGTATATGGTTGTTTCCTTTGGTGATCCCAGAGGCCTCACAAGACTCAACAGCAGGCTATAGATTAACACATGGCTAAGATTTACGACAGCAAAGGATACAGAGCAAAAGCAACAGGAAAAGCTGTATCAGTGGAGTCCAGAGAGGTCCAGCGTAGGATTCTGTTGTCCTTTGTCTGCAGCTACACAGGAATTCTCTCTCTCTCAGCAAACTATAGACACCTGTGCAATGTCTCTGCCCACAGAAGCCCACTTGAGTCTCAGGGTCTAAGGCTTTTGTGGGAGGCTGTTCATGGATGCATACTCTGCTATGGAATTGGCTATGGCAACCAAAACTCAGGGGCCCAACAATAAAACCAGGTGCCTATTTATCAATCTTGGTGTTTGTGCAACACAACTTGGCGGGCCAGTATGGAATGATCCAATGCTCCAGGTGTATACAACAAAATCATCATCACTAACATAAGGAACACTCCCAGGATTGTAATCCAGGGGTTGGCCAAGGTCAAAGATGGTTCCCCTGGAGACATGCAAGGGGTAAGCAACCAGAACTGCTACAGTAACTTTTTTCCTCACAAGGCCCTGCGCATCCTTGCTTATCACCTAGTACTAATTCCGGGCTTACTAACAGGAATAATACAAAGCTAATTAAGTCTGGGCATGTGAGAAGATATTTAAACCTATTTTATTGCTAAATCATTCCCTCTAGTCTCTCTACGCTACCCAACATATTCTAGCCTCCAATTTCTATCCTGGTAGGTAACATTACATTTGCATTTTATTCCAGAAGGTGTATAAAGTTCTTTGTTTTTTTGTTTGTTTGTTTGTTTTCTTTTCTTTTTTTATATTTTTGAGATGGAGTCTCACTCTGTCACCAGGCTGGAGTGCAGTGGCACGATCTCGGCTCACTGCAACCTCCGCCTCCTGAGTTCAAGCAATTCCCCTGCCTCAGACTTTATGAAACAGGCAACATGTAGGGAGCAGTAGTTTATGCTGCTTAGAAGAGGAGGCCTGAGAAGGACAGAGCTCAAAGTTGTAAAATCTACAGGGTTCGTATCCTTGTATGATTTATATTTGTATCATTTCCCCCACAAACCTGTGCTACCTCCTGGATTTTCTGTTTCATACAGCCTTAACAAGATCCACCTGTGGTCCAAGCCAAAACCCTAGATGATACCTCTTCTCTCCCATCCTCTAAATACAGTCACTAAACCCAGTTGATATTACCTCCTAAAAATGCCCTGATCTATTTCCTTCTTTCCATATGACCTCATTTTCCTGTTAACTGCTCCTTTCTTGCTTCTCTTTCCCTCTCCCCAAGGCCATTATTCATTTCAGCAGGGTTCTCACTCTCATTCTTTCCTAGAAAGCCAATGCACCACATACTGAAGAATAATTTTCTGAAAAAGATGTCTTATGAAATGAGGTATTATTACCACTTATCTCTATTTTCGATTGTTTCCTGTATGTTATAGATCTACTAATATCTATTTTACTGGAAAACAAATTAATTACATCTCAAATTGAAAAAATATGTCCTTAGGATAGAATCAATTGCTTGGAGTTCTCTGAGCTGTGCAACAGAAATAATAAGAGCTGCTTCCTGTGCCTCATCCTCTCTTTGCTTTACGACGTCTGGACTCTTCTCCCAATCTTTCCCCTTTCTCAATTGCTATGTTCAGATTCCTCTTCATTAAATATTTCTGCCAAATTTCATTCCTACAGAAAAGACCACAGTCAAAAAATGCTTCCTTGGCTAGTTACTATTTCATCGGTCCCTTCTGAGGGTGCAGGCAGATGCTATAGGTGGTGTTAACATATAACATCTATCTAAATTTGAATTTTAAAACATCTGATTCATAAAAGTGATAAGAATTGTTCCATATGAACCTGAAATACTCAAGTGAGATCCTGCAAAAGTTGTTAAAGCTCTTAGCAGCAAGTTGAGGGCTATGCTGAATGAGAAAAGGGTTACCTCAAACTTCTCTTAAACTGCTAAAAATTTTCCACAAAAAATGTGTTTCTCAGCCAAACTGCCTAGATAATTCCTAAAGTGAGAAGTCTTCAGAAGCTTCAAATTTACCAATTGTGGTACTTCTTTGCTTCAATTTGTGCAATAATTTATGTGCTATGTGCTGTTAGAATGCTGGTATACTAAGACCAGACATGACTAATAAGAAAAGTAAAAAAAATTATAAAAGTGAACTAAATCCAAATATTTGGTGTATCTACTTATCTACTCTTTTCCTGGTACATAATATTACATTTGCATTTTGTTATTGCAGAAAGTGCATAAAGTTCTTTCTTTCTTTTTTGAGACAGAGTCTCGCTCTGTCGCCAGGCCGGAGTGCAATGGCGTGATCTCAGCTCACTGCAATCTCTGCCTCCCGGGTTCTAACGATCCCCCCGCCTCAGCCTTCCAAATAGCTGGGGCTACAGGCACGCGCACATCACACAATTTTTTGTATTTTTTTTTAGTAGAGATAGGGTTTCACCATGTTGGCCAGGATTGTCTCGATCTCCTGACCTCGTGATCCACCTGCCTTGGCCTCCCAAAGTGCTGGGATTACAGGCATGAGCCACTGCACCCGCCCAGTTCTTTGTTTCTTTTATATTTTAGATGAAGCATAAATTTTTGTTAAAATAATACATATACCAAAAAATGAAAAACAAATGTGCAAAAGGATAAATGAAGCCTCTAGATATTGCTGGACTATTTTTCCAGAGATATTTAATCTGAATACAAAGTTAACATTGTTTAGGATATCCTAAATGTAATATCATATAAGGAAGTCACTTGGCTTTTTGAAATTATATTTTAATGAACATGCCAATTATCAGTCAAAGACTAAGTTAGATATGCTATTGCTCTAACCCTGTATTACAACTATACACACACACACACACACACACACGTACATACACACATACATACACACACAAATACACACATATATACACATGCGCATGCACACGCGCGCGCGCACACACACACATATATATATATATATTTTTTTTCTTTGAGTCGGAGTCTCACTCTGTCACTCAGGCTGGAGTGCAGTGGCGCGTTCTCAACTCACTGCAAGCTCTACCTCGTGGGCTCAAGCAATTCTCCTGCTTTAGCCTCCTGAGTAGCTGGGATTATAGGTACCTGCTACTGCACCCAGCTAATTTTTGTATTTTAGTAGAGGTGACGTTTCGTCATATTGGCCAGGCTGGTCTCAAACTCCTGACCTCAAGTGATCTGCCTGCCTTGGCCTACCAAAGTGCTGGGATTACAGGCACGAACCACTGCACCTGGCCAGCAACTATATTTTTTTGTCATTCAAAAATAGTATCACAAATAGTCTCCATAAATAAAATTTAAATATTTCAGCCCCTAAATTTTAATTTTAATGTTCTACCATCATCAGTAAGGGCTCAAATAATCATTTCTTTTTCTGATTCTTCTATTTCCCCTTAATACAGAGCTTTTTAGCTTCTAATACTTCCCATAAAATTTTCCCCCCATCTTTTATATCTTTGTTTTTAATCTAATTCTAGTACTTACTTTAGCCAGATACCAGAAGAAAATATGTGTTCTGTCACTTCAGGCACTTTCTCAAAGTCTTTTCCCTGAAGATATCATTTCTGTGATGAAAAGATGTTGTACTAAAATATCTGCAATGTACACTACAGTTAGAATAAGAAAATGAAAGTACATCTAGACTGCAGTTAATGAACACAACCTATGTTTTCTCAAGGTAACAATAGAGAAAAAGAAATAAAATAAGATAAATTATTTGTATTAAATGAATATTCTTGTTTTCAGAATTTCAGTCTCATTTTGTAGAACTGGCACATCTAAAATTACCTGATTTAGCAAAATAAGATTTAAATACAACTTTCCAGAAACATATATATTGTGTAAAGTGAGATATACTGGTTTCATGCATAAAACAGTCAGAGAATGTCAATTTATGGAAATAAATAATTTTTAAAAATCTGTTACCCTTACCAGGCGTGGTGGCTCACACCTGTAATCCCAGCACTTTGGGAGGCTGAGGTGGGCAGATCACGAGGTCAAGAGACTGAGACCATCCTGCCCAACAAGGTGAAAGCCCGTCTCTATTAAAAAATGCAAAAATTAGTGGGGCATGGTGGTGCGCGCTTGTAGTCCCAGCTACTCGGGAGGCTGAGGCAGGAGTATCACTTGAACCCAGGAGGCAGAGGTTGCAGTGAGTCGAGATCACACCACTGCACTCCAGCCTGGCGATGGAGCGAGGCTCATCTCAAAAAAAAAAAAAAAAAACTGTTACCCCATGAAAGATAATCAATACTTACCAAATGTTGGATTAAATTAACCATGCTAAGAGCAATTAATGTAACAATAGCTCCAATAAGACCTCATTAAATAATCAAGCACTTCAAATAAATGATAGATTTAGCAAAAAGCACCTAGCTGATAGCATTAGTTTCATTTTTAAAAGACCATTCTTTAGCTAGCGCTGAAGGCATAAGGCATTGATCCTTTAAAATAAGTCTAAAGGATACACAGTTTCTAGTACTTTTGACTGGGTGGTTACTTGAAACATTATTCTTCAGGAAATTCTAATTTTCCTTCAGAGGAGATGTTAAATTTGCTGCAAGACGTCACAGAAAAATATTTTATGATATCTGAGTTCTTGATTTTTTCCCATGGGCCCGATTCTCCCTTCAATAATTGTCAGCCAGAAAAAAAGATAATTATTTGTTTAACTCTTAAACTTTTAGGTCTATACGTATTTTATGGATTGTTGTATGACACTGGGCAAGCTAACTTCTCTGGGTCCCAATATTATCACCTGTAGAAAAGCTGGGTGATCTGTAACAGTGATCTCCATCCTCTTCCCCGTCCCTGCATAGAGGATGGTTAGGATACACTACCATCCGCACGCAGCACTGGCTCCTCCAGCTACCCAGTTGGACTGCCTGTTGCCTGCTCTTCCTTCCTTTGGAGAAATCGTTGATCTAAGATAACTTCAGCATTAAAAAATTACGAGTCTAGAGTGATCATGAGATTGAAAACAAACATCTGAAATCATGCAAACTTGAGATGCATTTTCTTTTTGAGACAGGGTCTCACTCCGTTGTCCAGGCTGGAGTGCAGTGGTACGATCCTAGCTCACTGCAGCCTCAAACTCATGGGCTCAAGGGATCCTCCTGCCTCAGCCTCCCAAGTGGCTGAGACTATAGGTGCACACCACTGCACCCAGCTAATTTTTTAATTTTTTGCAGAGACAGGATCTCTCTGTGCTACTCAAGCTGTTCTCACGTTCCTGTTCTCAAGTGATCCTCCTACCTTGGCCTCCCAAAGTCTGGGGTTATAGGTGAGCCACAAGGCCAGGACTTTTTTTTTTTTTTTTAAATAAAAACATCTTTTTTGTAAGGTTCTTAGTAAAAATTATAATAATAATAATACATATAAAGGAAAGGTGAAGGCTATGCTACCACAACTTTCAATACATTCCCTTCCTGCCACTCACTTCCATTTGATGAAATTAATAGGAAAATTGCTGTACAACAAAGAGTAGCATCTGAAAGGCACTGTGCCAACCTTTACCTCACACTTTCACAGACCGGAAGAGTTCAAGCCTTTAGTTTAGACATGGTTTGGCTACTCTCAGACGCTAGGCAACTGTTGGGTTTACTGATTACCTGCAAAAACATTTTTGGGTAACACAGCTCATTAAGAAAAAGGGATATCTACAAAGACATAATGTGTCATTTTTATGGATCTAGCTATTGTTATTTGCATAAGTTGAGTAATTTATATGTACTATATCAACTATTAAATTTTGGACAAATTTTTAGGTTTCATCAGCAAAATCAGACCAAAATTTCAATTTTGAACAAAGCATAAATCTCTCTTCTCTAAATTAAAAACCCTTTCCCCTGCTTTTAGAAAACATAATTGCATAATTCAAACTCCTTCAATACTGTGACCTAGTTCCCCCTCTTGATGTTATAAAGGGCTCATGTAACTATGGTAACTAGCTAGGGAAAACTGAATGTTTTTCTGGTCAGCAATATGCAAAGTATACCATATGTGCTATTTTTTCTCCTTGGGATAGCTAAGGGGATAGTATGTTTGCCTTTTTTCTTGGTTATGAAAATATGAGATCTTATTATACCAAATTTCCTCTTCACTACAGTCCCAGTCATTCACACAGTCCCTTCGTTAAAATGTTTTAGGATCATGTTTTGCTTTTAGCAGTCATCCTAAATGCTGACTAGTACTATAATGGAAAGCAGTAGGATTGACTGTATACACCAGTTAAATCTGTGTGGTCTATCACATTAATTCCACGTACAGGGTGATATTGTTCAGATTTCTAATATTCCTTCTAGAGAATCTGATATTTTCTTAACTTTGTCCTTTTTTTTTTTTTTAAATGAGACAGAGTTTCGCTTTTGCTGCCCAGGCTAGAGTGCAATGGTGTGATCTCGGCTCACTGCAACCTCTGCCTCCTGGGTTCAAACGAGTAGCTGGGATTACAAGCACATGCCACCACGTCTGGCTAATTTTTGTATTTTTAGTAGAGACGGGGTTTCTTTTTTTTTTTTTGAGACGGAGTCTCGCTCTGTCACCCAGGCTGGAGTGCTGTGGCCGGATCTCAGCTCACTGCAAGCTCCGCCTCCCGGGTTCATGCCATTCTCCTGCCTCAGCCTCCCAGGTAGCTGGGACTACAGGCGCCCGCCACCTCGCCCAGCTACTTTTTTTGTAGCTTTTAATAGAGACGGGGTTTCACCGTGTTAGCCAGGATGGTCTCGATCTCCTGACCTCGTGATCCGCCCGTCTCGGCCTCCCAAAGTGCTGGGATTACAGGCTTGAGCCACCGCGCCCGGCCGAGACGGGGTTTCATCATATTGGTCAGGCTGGTCTCGAACTCCTGGCCTCAGGAGATCTGCCCACCTCGGCCTCCCAAAGTGCTGGGATTAACAGGCATGAGCCACCACACCTGGCCTAACTTTGGCCTTCAATCCCAGCCAAAGTGTTTTCTTAAAGCAAAAGAACTGCTAAAATGGAATTACATCTTGGAGTATATTTAGATATTGAGAATTAACTCCAGTTTGTAGTGACTTTTATATATCTTCTTTTTATCTCTATTTAAATTTTTTCTACAATAGCATTACTTATGTAATAAAGTAATCAAAAATGCTTTAAAACTGAGTTCAGTGGAGATGCAAACTATTCGTGTTTTTTTTTTTTTTTTTTGAGACGGAGTCTCGCTGTCGCCCAGGCTGGAGTGCAGTGGCGTGATGGCGGCTCATTGACCTCCGCCTCCTGGGTTCACGTCATTCTCCTGCCTCAGACGCCCCAGTAGCTGGAACTAGAGGCGCCCGTCACTACACTCGGTTAATTTTTTGCATTTTTAGTGGAGACGGGGTTTCACCATGTTAGCCAGGATGGTCTCGATCTCCTGAACTCATGATCCGCCCGCCTCGGCCTCCCAAAGTGCTGGGATTACAGGACTATTAGGGTTTTTTTAGTTGCTTTTTGTACTAATGAATTGATGTAAAGTTTTAGGGTTTTTCACTATAATTTAAGATGCTTCACTGGACCTTCCAGAACAAATTACACTCTAATGCAGACTCCTAGATTATTAAGGATTTATTTATTTGCATCAGGTACAATTACATTTCTTACAACACGCTATCAATTGGTGACTTTTTCATATGAGGATTTCTTCTTGAATTTCTCCATATTTAAAGCAGTGATTTTAAACTACTTGAATATCTTCCTCAGAAAAACATTGCTCTCTGCTTCACTGAATTAAACAGGGAATTAACCGCCTCTTACTGGTTTGGAAAAGACCTCATTAACCAAATAAAATGCATGGGATTTGTTGGATCCTGTTAAACCAAATGCAAAAGATTTAATGAGACAACAGGAAAATTTGAATTGTGTAGTTATCAAATGACAGTAAGAAAATTTGGGGAGATAGAATAAATGGTATTATGGATATGTTTAAAAAACTGTTATCTTGGCCGGGCACAGTGGCTCACGCCTGTAATCCCAGCACTCTGGGAGGCTGAGGCGGGCAGATCACTGGAGGTCAGGAGTTCGACACTGGCCTGATCAACATGGTAAAACCCTGTCTCTACTAAAAATACAAAAATTAGCTGGGCATGGTGGCACACGCCAGTAATCTCAGCTACTTGGGAGGCTGAGGCAGGAGAATCACTTGAACCTGGGAGGCGGAGGTTGGAATGAGCCAAGATCGCCCCATTGCACTCCAGCCTGGGGGACAAAAGCAAATTTCCGTCTCAAAAACAAGCAAACAAAAAACAACTGTTATATTTTACCTATTCATATTTAAAGTATTTACAGATAAAATGATAAAAATCCAGCAAGAGTGAGGGAGTGTGAAGGGATATAGATTAAATAATCTTAGCCATATGTTGCTAAATGTTGAAGCTGGGTAAACAGTATATGAGGATTTATTGTACTCTTACTTTTGCCTTTGAAAATTTCCATAAAAGTTTAAAAATATTAAAAAGTAGAAAAAAGAAAAGGAATTCATTTATTTGGTCTGACTCAAACAGAAGCTGAATTTTCTCAGCAGTCTTCGTTAGGAATCTTTCACAATTACTTGCCAGTTTGTTTTCAATCAGTTTGAAGTTGTTGCTCTCCCCGAGAGACAGGTACCGAGGCACACACAGTCCCTGCCAGGGACCTCTTAAAGTCACTGACTTAGAAATTCAAGGTAATCCCAGACTAATTTAGGGAGATCAGTTACTTTTTTTTTTTTTTTTAGGGTTGCTTTGTGGTAGATAATACACTGTGGAGCAAAGAAAATGCCGTTTTGCTTTATTCACAGGATTAAATACCACAAATTAATTTCTAGTTGCTGAGAACGGGAGATTTTAAATTTTGCATTTAGAAGACAAGAAATTCAATCTGAAGAGGCCCCATGTTTCCAGTTAAGTGACCATTCAGAAGGGAAGGACAGTGCTCAATAATCAAGGTCAAGGGTTTAGGGATTGCGGCGATTTTTTTTTTTTCCCACTGAAGTGTTCTCCCCACACAGGCTGCTTTCGCAGGGTGGCAGAAGAATAAGTCTTCGATTAACCTTTTAAAATAAATATGGCAAGAAAAGCATGTCTAAAATAATTCATACATATACATATATTATCATACTACAGTGTTTTACAGTTTTAGACCAGTACCAGCTAAAATATTCTTTGGATTTTTTGGCTTTTTTCCAGCCTGTTCAACAGAATTGTAAACGGTGAAAATAATGCTATAAAATGTCTCCCATCCCATGCTCATCCCTCCTATCACCTTGCTCTGTTCCTGGAGTGCTCTAGGTATTCTGCATTTGCCTTTTTCCCCTTCTCGTTTCTAAACACTTCTCTTCTCTACCTGCAGATCACTTATCAGACTGAATAAAATCCATTGGTACATTCGGTGTCTGACCTGTAACAAGGCACCCCACATTATTTTGGGCCTTTGATAAAGACCATCTTATTCAAATTTGTGAGAAAACAAAAATAGTAGAGTTCAAGTAAAAACCAGTAAAATTCAGTTCTTCACAGTGGCCGTTTTTTGACGAGAACCGGCCGAAAGGTTTAAAGAACAGTAAAATCCCCAAATGTTCTCAGAAATACTATACATTGTATTGTCTGGGTTGACTTAATACTGGCCCAAACCTCAGTGTCCTAGGATAATAACCCAAGACGATTTCCCAGTCCTTTGAAATAGCTGACGTCCTATGAAGTCAAATTGCCTGGAGTGCTTTATTTTGGTTTGAAATTTAAAAGTTCCTCTAGATAAAGATCTAGATTTCTCTTTGCAAGTCAAAAGCTAGTTACTATTAACAGCTGTTTCAAAAGTGCTCTAAATAGGTCACCATTCAGGTGTACCAACGCTGCAAACTGGATCTAAGAAGATCCAAATTTGTCACCACTCACATTTTCTTTTTAACTCAAAGGTAGTACTCACAATAGGGCTTGTTTACATAGGCATTCCATTAAAATTCTCCATGCATTCATTCTATTTGCACCCATTTCTTTCAAAAAAGTCCATCTGTAATTAAAATCAGTTCCTCTGCTTGGCATCTCGTTTACACTACACCGAAATTAAACCCCACTAGGAGATCACGTAGATTACGGGGCCGAGGGCCCGCCCGCTGACTAGGTTTTTACTCGCGTCTACATGCCCCAGGTCTCCTCTGATTGTAGTCCTGGGGCAGGACCGAGCAAGTCCCGTAAAGCTGGCGTGTGCCCCACTCCGCCAGGAAGCCCCGCCGACGTCCTGCGTTTAAATGTTCTGACACACCCCAAACGCAGTTGTTTTTAAAGGCTGTCTGTGGGACCTATGCGTTGGCAGGCAGATGCCGTCCCGCATCCCTTCCCCCTAAATGACAAAGAAGATTCCAGCGCAGGGGAAGGGCCACGAAACCCGCAGGGCACACGACGCCGGGGGCCGGAGGAAGCACCGCCTACCTCCCCGAACAGCCCGCGGTGCCGGACGAGCCCGAGAGCCCGGCAGGAGGCGGGCGGCAGCCCCAGGCGAGCTCGGAGGCGGCGGGAACGCCTTGCCGCGCATGCCGGGAGCCGCCCGCCGCCCGCCGGGACGCGCAGTCCTGCAGGCCTCGCTCCGGGTCGTCCGAAAAGGAACCGCCTGCTGCTCCTTTGCAGGCTCGCGAGGAGCCGCACTCGGACCGCCGGATGGGTGAAAAACCGGTGTGGCCGGGCGGAGCTGCCCCTCCCTGCGGGGAGGGCGGCCGGAAGGACCGAGCCGCCTCCCCTGCCGGGTCCCATTCAGACGCGGGGCGCAGAGACTGGCTCCCCAGGCTTCCCCTTTAAGGGGGGCGGGGCGCGGCCTGCCGTTTGGCCGCCCCCGACACCCTCCCCCCTAGCCCGGAGCCGGCAGACCAATCGCCCGGGCGGCAAAGCGAAGGCGGGAGAATGCGAACCCTCCGGTAGGCGGTAGGGGCGGGCCCCGGCCTTATTCGGATTGAGCGCTGCGCAGGCGCAGAGGCGGCCGCGGGCGGAGGGGCGGGGGCAGGCCAGCGGGAGGCTCCCCGTCAGGCACGGAGGGTGACTGGGGACAGGCAGGCGGCGACGGGCTTGTCATGGGGATCCGGGCTGCGAGACGGCACTGGTAGCATCTGGGGACTCCGAGGGGGACAGGAAGTGTCAGCGTCCGGGACCCCGGCGCCGGCCCCGCCGAGGGTATCCCCACTGCTCCGGTCCTGGAGCGGGAGGGGAGAAAGGAGGGAGCCCCAGTTTCGCCCCGCCCCTGGGCTGGTGCTGCGGGGGCGGGGAGTGAGGGCTGCTCTGAGGGGAGTGGAGATCGGGGAGCGCGGCCGTGCCCTCTCGAGCGGCTGCGGGGTCCCCGCGGCGCTGGGCTGCTGAGCTGAGGGACCGCGGCGGCCGCGGCCGGTGCATGTGCGGCTGCTGGATGCGGAGGCGGCGGCGACGGCGCGGATCGGCAGGATGTTAGGGCAGCAGCAGCAGCAACTGTACTCGTCGGCCGCGCTCCTGACCGGGGAGCGGAGCCGGCTGCTCACCTGCTACGTGCAGGACTACCTTGAGTGCGTGGAGTCGCTGCCCCACGACATGCAGAGGAACGTGTCTGTGCTGCGAGAGCTGGACAACAAATATCAAGGTAGGGGCCGCGGGGCTGCCGGCCTCGGGAGCCGGTGGCAGGGAGCCTGCCGGGGCAGTGCCACCTTCCCTTTCTCCCGTGACAGTCTCCCCGAGCGCACCGAGGGTCTGCCGAGCGGGACGGGGAGGACTGGAGACTGGGTTCGCGGCCCTCCTTGCCCCGCGATGGGCGAGTACTTCTCTGGGGTCCCCGGAGTGGGGGTGGGGGCTGTTCGTCAGCCCCCGCTGCAGACCCAGCGGCTGCAGCTGCCGCGGAGGGGAATCAGCCATTTTAAGCAGCAAGCATTTGTTCAGGCGCTCGCCCGCCCCGTGCCGCAGACCCTGCCGCCCCGGCCCAGGACTGCAGCCGGGCAAGGGCCGGAGGGAGTGAGCGGCCGGGCTCCCGCTGGTCTGCGGGTCGCACTTCCCCACCTCACTCGCCCCCACCCCGGAGTGCGGGTGCTTTGGAACGTGCTGGGGGAAGGGGGCGAGAGGCCGCGGAGGCAGACGGAGGGGGCCTTCCTCCGCGCTCCTGCCCCGGCCCGGAGGAGAGCAGTCCGTTCCGCTCTCTTGCCCCGGGAAAGTTCTCGGCCGCCCGGAGCCGCAGCCCTAGCCCAGCTCTTTCGGCAAAATGGTTAAGAGGGGAGGGGTCCCCCGCGGGAGAGGAAGAGAGGGGCGTGTGTGGCGGGGAGGGCCCCCGCGTCGGGGGCGGGGCCTGCGGGTGTGACGTGGGGCGTGGGAGGGGCGCGGCGCGCGTTCCCGCGGGCCTGGAAAATGGCTGGTCGCGAGAGGGGCGGCGGCGAGCCGGCTGCTGGGGAGGGAGTCGAGGCTGTGCGGGGGGGTTGGTTCGGCCCCAGCTGAGTCCGAGTCGGGGTTTGCAGCATGTTTTGCGGTGATGTTTCCAATCTCTTTCCCAACCAATGGATCAGGACGGAGATTAGCAGCTCGGAGGGTCTCGGATCCTGGCTCCGCGTAGGTTCCGGGACATGTGTCACTTCCGGGCTTCAGGAGGAAGTGGGTTGGTTGACTGGGCAACCGCCTGGCGTCCTCGAGCCCCACCTTCTCCGACTTTTAAGTGTTAAGGCGAAACCACCCTTTGCGGGCCAACCTGGGACAGAATCGACCTTCCTTACAGTGTTACCACCTACTATCGGTGGTGCTACTAGGAGGGCAGTTTAAAAGGGGAAATGTGTTGCGCTTAATAACCTTGAATCGAGGAACATACCTTGAACATAGTATGGAAACAGCCATATGAACTTTAAAGATAATTTTCTGGACCCATTCTCTGTTTTTGTAAACACGTCAGTAATCCTATAGTTTAAAAGTCTCTAAAGGAATCCACTTCTTGGGTGACATAAGTGTCTCTGATTTTTTTTTAGTTGATAAATTTGTGTTTTCTGAATCCATGGGATTCATAGGACTGATCCGTGTTTGGGGGAGGGGGGAGCGGGGGAGGAAATTCAAACTGATGCGCTGGGTCCAGACCATTATATAAATATTTCTTTTACAGATTAGAAAGAGTTTAAGTAACTCGTCCAGTTAATTAGATGTAGAATATTTGGTTCCAGCTCCTGCAACTTTAGATGCATATCCTTGTTTTCAAACAATTTAAATTTTAATAAAAACTGTCCAAGGGGATTTCTACAGATACGAAGCACAAACATGAATGGTAACCTAAAAATGATACGTGCTTAATAATTGTATATTGAACCTTTCTAGCTTTTCAGATAACTCTAAAGTTTGTAAAGTTTGCAGTTGCTGTTGTTGTTGTTGTTGTTGTTGTTGTTGTTTCAGACAGTCTTGCTCTGTCCCCTAGGCTGGAGTATAGTGGCTGGATCTTGGCTCACTGCAACCTCTGCCTCCCGGGTTCAAACAATTCTCCTGCCTCAGCCTCCCGAGTAGCTGGGATTACAGGCACCTGCCATCACGCCTGGCTAAGTTTTGTATTTTTAGTAGATACGGAGTTTCACCATGTTGGCCAGGCTGGTCTTGAACTCCTGACCTCAGGTGATCCGCCCGCCTTTGCCCCACAAAGTGCTGGGATTACAGGCGTGAGCCACTGCACCCAGCAAGCTTGCAGGTTTTTACATTTCTTTGAAGACACATGTTTCCTTTCACAAGAGTTAAGCTATTTGAAGTTAGTAAGGGATACTATAATTTGTTGACAGGGAAATCTGCTTTCGGATCATCTATAATTGTGATGTATTAATAGCTCTGGTAAGATTAGTAATATAGTAGGCCTTACAAGACTAAGAGATTATAAAAATTCTTAGCTCTATGAAGATTGTGATTAATGATTAAAAACTCATCCAGTTTTCACTCTCTGCGCATGGTTACTGAGCTCAACTTTCACAGTTTTATATTTATATATATTTTGTGTTTCGGGTTCAGATTTCATGTTTTTTATTTCTTCACTAGAGCTTAAGTCTTTTCTGGTTTTGGATCTAATATTTCTAGCAATATTTAGTGATAAAATTATATAGGCAGTCAAATAAATTTCTCTGTCACCTACTTGAGACACTTTCAGAACTGCTGAAAACCTTATAAAGATGAGAAATAAAGAAGAAAACAATTTCACAATTGAAGTACTAATTATGGGATAGGATTATTAGAGAACCTTTATTTTTGTTCTAGTGTTCTCACTCATTTCTTCGATAAATAACAACCTTCAAACTAAAATTTGATACTTAATTTCAAGTGCCTTTCATATAGTTTATAGAAAGTGCTTACACTGCTAGGTCAGACATACAGATCTGGCACAGTTGAAAGTCTGGGGTTCGGCCGGGCACGGTGGCTCACGCCTGTAATCCCAGCACTTTGGGAGGCCGAGGCGGGTGGATCACAAGGTCAGGAGATCGAGACCACGGTGAAACTCCGTCTCTACTAAAAATACAAAAAAATTAGCCAGGCGCGGTGGCGGGCGCCTGTAGTCCCAGCTACTCTGGAGGCTGAGGCAGGAGAATGGCGTGAACCCGGGAGGCGGAGCTTGCAGTGAGCCGTGAGCGCCACTGCACTCTAGCCTGGGTGACAGAGCGAGACTCCGTCTCAAAAAAAAAAAAAATAAAGTCTGGGGTTCGTATCTCTTGAGTTGCAGTTTTTTTCACAAGCAGAAGTGATGGCTTCCTCATGGGGTTGCTGTGGAGATTAACTGAGAAAATCTTTACCACATAGAAGGGGCTGAGTAAATGTTAAATTTCTTGTCTTTCATTATATAAAAAGGTGTCTTAAAAATTATTTTATCTCATCTATCAGTGTGCTGGTGTGATATATACTGTAATTATCCTCTAACACCTGATTATTAGGTACAGAATATTTGAAATGAGGTTTGCCTCTTTTTTTTTTAATCCTCAATTTTTTTATGGGTCTGAGGGAACCAGTTTCCTTATTTTTCCTGTAGGGAAATTAGGTTCTTAAGAAATCTGCTTAGATGCCTAGCTAAGCAAATGGAATAGACATGAACTTTGTTCAGTAATATGCTATGCGGGCATAAGTGCTCTTAATCATGTGGTGGCACTTTGTTATGTATTCCAGGTTAGACAGTTGTACATCAAGTATGAGTACCTGTGATTTCCAGGGAGAAGCTAATTAATGAGTTCTGTTGAATATTTGCTTTTGTGTGCCTTACTTGCAGACAGCCCCAATGTATATATTTACTTGTCCAACATTTCTGTTTTTAATAATTATAATATTGGAATATAAAACTGGTATGCCATGTGGTATGAAAAATACCATGGGGACAGAACTCTTTGAGATAGCATTACATCTTGTAAGAATAAGAAACAAAACAATTTTGAACAAAACTAATCTTAAGTAAATTTTTGGTGACATATGAAATTATATTTTCAGATTTTTGGATACCTTCTAGTGAGTCAGCTATTTTTATTTTATTTAAGTAAGTGTATTCCACGTGCCCTGCAACTAAATCAGCAGTTCAGAAAGCTTAGAACCAACTACTGATTTATCTACAAAGGCAGAATGATCCAGTGCTGACTTTATTATAATTTTGTTAGTGGTTTGGTCAGTTGATGCCAGAACCAGAATCTACTCTGGAAATAGTTTTACCCTGGAAATAGTTTCATTTTCAGAATTTCCCATGTGAGGCTAAAATAGAGCCATTAAAACTAAGATGATGGGAAGCTAAGAGTTGTTTATGCCTTCTTTGTTAAGAATGTATGATGTGAAAGTGAAGCTGTAGTGTCTCCGGAGTCATGTCACAAGTCATACATTTGACTGTAAATCCTGTAAACACATTTGGGCAGTAATCTGTAGCCTAGTCCTGTAACCTTTTCAAGTTTTAGAGCTGGACCTCAGCCTGCAAAATTTATATATAGGGCTGTTTTGAAGGTGTTACAGCACTTAGTAGACTAAAGTGGCATACAGTGTTCTTGCCCATTAGAAATACTTTTGATCATTAGCCAAACATCTCTTATCCTTTTTTTTTTTGGAGATAGAGTTTTGCTCTGTCGCCCAGGCTGGCGTGCGATGGTGTGATCTCAGCTCACTGCAAACTCCACCTTCTGGGTTCAAGCAGTTCTCTGCCCCAGCCTCCCGAGTAGCTGGAATGATTAGGGGCAACTGCCACCATGCCTGGCTAATTTTTGTATTTTTGGTAGAGACAGGGTTTCACCATCTTGGCCAGGTTGGTCTTGAACTCCTGACCTCAGGTGATCCACCTGCGTCAGCCTCTCAAAGTGCAGGGATTACAGGCGTGAGCTACCGCGCCCGGCCTCTTATCCTTTTTAATATAGATTAATGAGTATTAGTTTTGTGTTCTTTCTTTTCATTACTTTACTTCTAAATATACTTTCATATTAGATAATGTGGTCTTTGTATGAAATAGTTTTTAATGTATACGTACCAAAGAGGAGTATGGTTTCATGGTTTGAGTTCTAACTTCAATTCTGTAAAAAATAACTAACTTGGAAATGTTATGCCTGCTAACACATGATAATGTTCTCATTCTTTTCCTTTTTTAGAAACGTTAAAGGAAATTGATGATGTCTATGAAAAATATAAGAAAGAAGATGATTTAAACCAAAAGAAACGTCTACAGCAGCTTCTCCAGAGAGCACTAATTAATAGTCAAGAATTGGGAGATGAAAAAATCCAGATTGTTACACAAATGCTCGAATTGGTAGAAAATCGGGCAAGACAAATGGAGTTACATTCGCAGTGTTTCCAAGATCCTGCTGAAAGTGAACGGTCCTCAGATAAAGCAAAGATGGATTCTAGCCAACCAGAAAGATCTTCAAGAAGACCCCGCAGACAGCGGACCAGTGAAAGCCGTGATTTATGTCATATGGCAAATGGGATTGAAGACTGTGATGATCAGCCACCTAAAGAAAAGAAATCCAAGTCAGCAAAGAAGAAGAAACGCTCCAAGGCCAAGCAGGAAAGGGAAGCTTCACCTGTTGAGTTTGCAATAGATCCTAACGAACCTACATACTGCTTATGCAACCAAGTGTCTTATGGGGAGATGATAGGATGTGACAATGAACAGTGTCCAATTGAATGGTTTCACTTTTCATGCGTTTCACTCACCTATAAACCAAAGGGGAAATGGTATTGCCCAAAGTGCAGGGGAGACAATGAGAAAACCATGGACAAAAGTACTGAAAAGACAAAAAAGGATAGAAGGTCGAGGTAGTAAAGGCCATCCACATTTTAAAGGGTTGTTTGTCTTTTATATAATTCGTTTACTTTCAGAAAATGTTTTAGGGTAAATGCATAAGACTATGCAATAATTTTTAATCATTAGTATTAATGGTGTATTAAAAGTTGTTGTACTTTGTCTGTGACCTTAATTTTCTGCACTGCATTACCAAATATTTCCAACCAGGTAGTCTTCAGATCACCTGATGAAACGAGCAGGGAGCAGGAAGAGGGTGGTGTAAACAAACATTTCACAAACCATGCCTATTTCATTTTCACTTAAAACTGCAATGCTATTTTTTGGGTAAACACAAAAGTTTCACTAGCATTTTAGTTATACATGCTTAAACCATTTGAGCTGTAGTGGGATTTCTCTGTAAGCATCACATGATCTTGGGTACTTTAAAATACAGACACTATGCCATTTGAGCTGCTTTTTCCCTAGCCCCGTTTTCGCTTGTTCATCTCTAGTCTTCCAGGGGTTTGAGGAACTGGAGATAAGAGTAATTTGGGATTCCATGTGGAATAATGTGCTCTTATGAGAGTACTTGCTGCTGTCTTTTCCTCAGTAGCATTTTGATACACTGTCAGCCCATTTGTTAATGCCTTGCTGCTGCTTCGTAGATATACTTAATCTAGTGCTTAATAAGGGAGTCGTTTTGTGTTTTGTTTTAATTGGGACAGGTAAGAGTAGTTAGGATACCAAAAATACAGCGATTGGCTTACATTGGCAAACTTTGGGTTATGTAGTATCATGGCTCAAGGTTGAACAATTTAAAAATGCATCTTAATTAATAGTATTTTCCATGTGACCCACTGCCAGGATGCCTAGCCATAGGCCCATCAGTGGAAAAGGGCATATAGTAGTCTTTACATACAGCCTTTATGTCAGAGAGTTGTTTTAAATGGTTTTGCTAGTGGTTATTGTCATTTCTGTCCCTATCAGTGACTATACATTATTTTCAATAATAGTGTATTTACCTTCTTAACTTCTGGTATTGGTGCTGTTTGATGTTTTCACATTTAACTTACTTCATCATCATCATGCAATTAATGTATTTGTAAGTTGAATTTTCCAAGATTCTGATATTTGAAGGGTACGCATCTTGATGGATATATGTCCATATGTTGAGAGAACGTTTTGGTTTTGGGGGCAGCAGATTGACTAGTTCTTTAAATCTGTGAGTAACATATGTTTTATTCCTCATTTCTTCCTGATCTGATGATCTTGATTCTTGTTGATTAACATGAAAAACCCCTGCTTGTTTTGGAAAAAGAAAAAAAAAAAAGCTTTTTTGTCTCTTCTAGCTCTCCTGTGTGACTTTTAGGCACGTCATTTCACCTCGTCTGGGTGTCAGGCCATTCACCTGTGAAATGAGTTGGCTTAAATATTTCCAAGATTCCTTGGAAATTTCTAGTATTTGCACTATAGTGAGGATTTGAATAATGACATGACTTCTCTTTTATTAATTTTGTCCTTCATTCTGAGGTATAAAGATAGTTTAAAGGTGAGTTTGGAGATGGGTAAATGTGCAATATTTGTTAGCTACTGTCCTAAAGATATTTGGATTCATAACTGGAGCTAGTTGATTCTGTTACCTTTTGAGTGAGAAATGTTAGACAGCATGATTAAGAATTTAGGAAATCCATTCTCATCATAATAGCTGAGTTGTAAGGAAATCCTTTTGAGAATATGGCATTTTGTTTTAGTGATTACAACCTTATTAACAGAATGGAGCTTTTTACTTGACACCATTAAAAATATCAGTATGGACAAAATCCCCAAAGCCTTCAGATGCGACTTACATAGAAGTCACTACTTTTTCATGCATAAATCTGCCTGAGCAGATGGGATAAAAGAATAAACTTCCTAATAGAAATGCCCAAGTTTGGATTAGACTTGACAGGGAAACGAACCTGGAAAATCCTGGAAAGTGTGCTCCCTTTAAGACTTAATATCTGAAACAGTTTTATGAATTTTTTTTGTTTTGTTTTCTATGCATCTTGGAAATAGAAGTCTTAAGCATGCATAGCATTAGGACTGAAATTTCTTTTGTGGTTGAGTATACTGGATCTCATATGGTTACCAACTCATACTGTATATACCAGTGGTTCTCAAACTTAACATTAGAATTACCTGGGAGTTTCAACAAATACTGATATCTGTGCCCCACCCTCAGCAATTGTGATCTAATTCATTTGGAATGTGGCTTAAGCATTAGAATTTTTTAAAGATTCCCATTCTAATATATAGAAATGTTTTGGAACCACTGCCACATTTCACAGTTTTCAACTTATTGAAAGCTGCTGTGGATTATCTACATCTAGATTTATACAAATCTGAAGCATATATAGATGCTTATACACACATGAGAGTATCCCCTGCCCCCAGTGGCTCCACCACCAGTGCTTGAATGCTCAACATCTGAGTGCTTCTTAATGTGCTAGGCACCGTTTTAAGCAGTTGTGCTGTAAAGAAGAAAATATCCCTGCTTGTGGACCATACATTCTAGTGGAGGAGTCAGATACATATAATGTCAGGTAAATTGCTAAAATGGAAGGAAAACCGACTAAAGGGTTGGAAATGAACGGCAGGGGGGTGGGGAGTCTTTTATTTATGGTAATTAAAAAAGGTGTCTTTTCAGGAAGTAATCGTTAGAGCTAAGAGCAGAAATAAGGCAGGCAAACATTTGAGGGAGGGAAGAGGGAACAAACTTGGCAGTTTGACTGAAGCAGAGCATTAGAGCACAGTGTACAAGGCGCTAGGAACTTGGGGCTCTTGGAAGCCATGGTAGGAAATTTGGGAAGCCATTGAGGGGTTTTGAGCCATGGTCTGACATATTTAAAGGTCACTCTGGATACTGTGTATACAATATTATAGGGAACCTGGGTGAAAATAGGGAGATTTAGCAGAAGCAACTCAGAAGATGTCATAGCAACTCAGAAGTCTTCACATCGAGTGTTGGTGGCTTAGCCTAGGGTGGTAGCAGCAGCAGTAGTGTCTAGTGGTAGGACTCTATACTAAAGGTACAGCCAACAGAACTTTGGCCCAGGGATTGGAAGGTAAAGAGATGACAAGGGTGACTCGGGTTTTTGACCTGAAGGGAAAAAAATAAATAACAATTTATGTTTTGCACTTAGGTTTGAGATGCCTAAGAGATTTCTAGTAGAATCCAGCATGGAACCCCGCATATGACCGTTAGGGTAACAGGAGGTAAACATTTTGGAGAGTCATCTCTATGGTGTTTGAAGCCATGTGACTGAAATTACTCAGAAATTAGAGCTTCTCAAATGTTAATAAGCATGTTTGGTTAAAATAGAGATTCTGCTTCAGGAGATCTGACGTGGGGCTCGAGGGTCTGCATTTCTAGCAAGCTTCTCAGTGAGGCTGATGCTGGTGGGCCAGGGCCCACATTTTGAGTGGCAACCAAGTAGATCGGGAGGAGAGATGGTCAGCCCTGTGTCACTCCCATATAAAATGGGGAGGAGCCAGCAAAGGAACCTGAGAGCACTCAGTGACGTGAAACTGTTTCAAGAAGGGAGTCACCTGCTCATTCAGGTGCTATTGAAGGAAGATGAACACTGAGAACTGTTAGACTGGGGGGATTGTTGTGGTTAACAAACTGCAAGTCTAGGGGCTGGACTGTGAGCAGAAGGGGACTGAAATCGAGATGGCAACTGCAGACAGGCCTTGCAAAGGGGAACAGAGGTGGGTTATAACTGAGGCAGAGGTGAGCTAAGGGAGGACTTGAGCTTTTCAGGAAATAGTATGGCATGATGATTATGTGCTGATGGAATTCCATTGGGAGGGGACAAGTGACGACTGTTGATGGGGACACTGAATAGGCAAGACAGAGTGGGATGCAGGACTCAGGAGAGGCTGTTCCAGTAGGCAGAAGGGACAGTGCATTGTCCCTGTACACAGGGAGGGCGGCACTTTTATTCACTTACTCAAATATTTATTGTGCACCTATTATTTGCAAGGCATTATTTGTACTGAGGATAAAGCAGTGGCCAAAACAAGACAATCTGTCACCTTGTGGAGCTTAGATTCTGGAGTGAATGGGGCATATATGCAGGTGGGTTGCTAAATTTGTCATTGGGAAAATGATAGCTTCCACTTTCCTAGCTGAGGAAGTGATGGGGAAGGGAGTTGAAAGTCTGTAAGAGTGAGAGGTGTGGCGCATCACCTGGGAGAGTAGGAAAGTGAATGACCCCAGAATGTCAGGACTGTGGCTAAGCTGCAGGTTCAGGTCATAACTTCACATAAGCGGACTACTCATTTTGTTGCCTGGATGTGGGCATGAAAAAACAAACACACAAAATAACAGAAAATTTCAAAATCTCTACAGTATGCCAGAAAAATTGCATCTCCCCAATCCTTTTCATGTACCTATTAGATGGCTTCCTCTGGGGTTCTGTTCTCACTCTCCCTTCTGAAATGGAAGGAGCCAATTTTCAAGGAGCAGTTCATGTAAATAAGCTAGACAGCTCTTCGGCGCTTTCTGAATCAAGTACTTAGTAGTTTTATGTTGTTCAAAATATGTTTTAAGTGAAGTTAGTTCTTTTGGGACTTCCTTTACTATATTGCCTGAACTGTACATCAATTAGAGAAATCACAGCTCCTTCATCATTTCCTATTTCAATGAGAGGGAAGTGGTCTGGACCAAGATTCCAGAGGCGTGGACTCCGCCTGATACCCTGGACAGGTCACTCATCCTCTTTGGCATGTAGTTTGTTCAGCTGGAAAATGACTAATTTAATATATGGTTACCTAAAAGTGTGGCTGTTATTCATGTCTTAACATTAGTCTGAGGAAAGGGGTCTCCTGGTCACAAACTTATTAACTGGGTAGTTAATAAAATAACAGCTTTAATTCACATGCGTGGTAAGTAGACTTTAAAGCAGGGCTTTCTGAACTTCAGACACCACAGACAGATCTTGATGGATTTTGCCATTTCTGCACACCGTTCTAATTTTATATTTAAAACTACTGTGTACTTAGTACTTTTAAAGTCAACTCACTGTTTGATGTAAATTTATTTTAAAAAGGAAGCATATCACTTTGGCAAATGGAAAATTAGTATTACTTTCTGTGACTAGAAGACTACCTTAAAATGTAATGAAAACAGTGTTATTAAACTCTAGCTATGCAGTATGGCCAGTGAAGATAGCCCAAAGTCTATCCTTTTTTTTTTTTTTTTTAATTAAAAGGTGTGATAGTAAGTAATGTTAGGTAAGGGTAAAAGACACATAAACACCAAACTGCGTCTTTCTGCATGATGTGATCAAAAGGATTTTGAGACTTTTCTTGAGTACTGCCTTACCATCCTACTCTGGAAAACACTTTAAGTAACAAAAGGTTAACCACTGCAGTTTCTTGGCTATCAGTATAAAACAAATATTAACATTTCTTAGTTTAACAGCACTTGTCCAGCTACATGCAGATGGATGTTGCCTCTTAAGGTTTCTGTAAACCTCATAAGTTATTCGCCAACATTGTCTATATCAGTACTAGAGTAATTGATATTATTCTGACCCCAAAGGAGTTTCTAGTCTTACCTCTTTTTTCATCTGAGGATTAAAAATGCCACCTCCTCAGTGCATCTCATTTCTTTTTTTTTTTCTTTAGACGGAGTCTCGCTCTGTTGCCCAGGCTGGAGTGCAGTGGTGCGATCTTGGCTCATGGCAACCTCTGCCTCCCAGGTTCAAGCAATTCTCCTGCCTCAGCCTCCCAAGCAGCTGGAATCACAGGCGTGTACCACCAGGCCTGGCTAATTTTTGTATTTTTAGTACAGACAGGATTTCACCATGTTGACCAGGCTAGTCTCATACTCCTAGCCTCAAGTGATCCACGCCCCCTTGGCCTCCCAAAGTGCTGGGATCACAGGCGTGAGCTACCGCGCCTGGCCTTAGTGCATCTCTTTGGATGCTGAGAGAGATTTCCTGGGCCAGCCTTGCAATACCATCACTCTTGGGCCCAGCATTCCAGACCTGAAAAATCCTTAGAATTACCCAGATAATTTCCTCAGTTATCCACTAGCTAGTGGGTTCTTGATTTAGCACTCTCTATTATAAAAACAAAAATTCCAGTTTCCTTACAAATTGGATAAAAGCAACACATCCATGTCATAAACACGGGAGGAGTGAGATTTTCACTGCAACAGCGCCTTTTGGTATTTTGGGTAGCTGTGTACCTATACGCGCCAAAGTAGTCTTTCAGATTTTAATTGTGTTGGATAAAAGTTTTCCTGCCTTCTTAAATATGTCCTTAAATTCTTCTTGGCATACAGTAGGACAAACAAACATTTAATGTATTCATCCTTCGACTCAACACCATGTGATTATACAGTGATATTCTTAAATCTCGCTGCAGTATGGAGGACCATTTGCCTCTGTACTTGCCTCCGGCTGGTTTTTAAAATAAATTTGGCTGCTTTGGATGTTTTTCATTCTTCCTTGCTTCTAAAACTGTCTGCCTCGTAGCTTGTATCCCTCTTTTAGTTTGTTGTGTGTTGGAAAAGCATTTGGTTGAATTTGTGTCTAGCTTCAGCATAAATAGATTCTAAGAGAGTATCTAGTGCTTGACTTCAATGTATGGTTTTGTTTTTTTGTCTTTTTGGGTTTTTTTGAGACAGAGTTTTGCTCTCGTTGCCCAGGCTGGAGTGTAGTGGTGCGATCTCGGCTCACTGCAACCTCTGCCTCCTGGGTTCAAGTGATTCTCCTGCCTCAGCCTCCCGAGTAGTTGGGATTACAGGCATGCGCCACCACAGCCAGCTAATTTTGTATTTTTAGTAGAGACAGAGTTTCTCCATGTTGGACAGGCTGGTCTCGAACTCCCGACCTCACGTGATCCAGCTGCCTCAGCTTCCCGAAGTGCTGGGACTACAGGCATGAGCCACTGTGCCCAACCGGTTTTGGTTTTTTTAATATGTGGATTGTTTTTTCTCCCCTGTTCTTGTGTTCAGATAGCAGTTTTTTGCCATATACTTGCTCTGAACAGCAAGATCTAATTGCTTTGTTTGACAAGAGGACTTAACTTATTTATACAGTATTCTAATCTTAGAAACTTCCCGCATAGAAACAGGTGTTAGGCCAGCTGGCTAGTTTTCTCTCCAGGTGTTCCGGTTTTAGATTAGTAATATGGAATCATTCCCTTGGTGGGAAGTAATCTTTTTTATTCTAATAGAAGAACTTGGTTTACCAACTATATGAAATGGCAGAATATAGCAATTTCAAGCCTTTTAGACAGACTTCCTTTGCTTTTCTGTGCCTTCTTGAGATGTGATAACATCTTCCAAATTTCAGAAATTTTCTTCTGTAATCTTAGAACACATTTTGCTTTTTGGTTACATTCATTTCCCGTCAACTTGAAAAAAGTAAATTCTCATAGATTAAGCAATTATAAAGCACTGTAGCAAAATCGTGACTGGGAAGTTCAATGTTCACAGCAAAAACTTTGCAGTAGCTTTGGCTTTGAGTTTATAGTGTTTGAATATTGCATAGAATATTTTCTTCATCAATGTCATTGTTAACTTCAGGATAATTCTGACTAAGGTGCAACTTGGTGGAATTGACAACCCAGCACTTTTCTAATTACACAGTGAAAAATAAGGACATTTTCCTATGCCCAGTTAAGAGAGGGAGAAAAGCTAGAGTTATCTCAAAGTATTCTCTTTTTTTTTTTTAGATAGCCTCACTCTGTTGCCCAAGCAGGCTGGAGTGCAGTGGTGCAATCTTGGCTGACTGCACCCTCCGCCTCCCAGGTTCAAGCAATTCTCCTTCCTCAGCCTCCCAAGTAGCTGGGATTACAGGTGTGTGCCACCAGGCCTGGCTAATTTTTTTTT
>NW_012118487.1:4106699-4114924 GCF_000951035.1 Colobus angolensis palliatus | reverse complement strand
CATGTTGGCCAGGCTGGTCTCGAACTCCTGACGTCAGGTGATCCGCCCACCTCAGCCTCCCAAAGTGCTGGGATTATAGGCGTGAGCCACCGGCCTAAAGTATTCTCTTTCTATTTTAGTCTTCACTGTATTAAATTTATTTTAAATTAGATTTCTCTTCCTAATAGTAGATTAAATATTTAATTATCTGGAATTGACTTAAAAAATTCATATCATTTTCATGTCACTTGAAGGTCTCAAAACAAGACTTTTTATCCGTTTAAGCTAACAGGAGTGAGTTTGGGTTCTTTGTAAAGCGCTTTTGTGAAAAAGTACCTTATGTGTGAGAGTTTGCAGTACCTGCCTAAGTATTTCAACAAGTGGCTAGTCCAGTGAGTTGCAAATAGTAGCTAAAAGTAGATTTTTATGCTCCTTTCCACCCAGGATTACGGTAGAGGATTTCCTATTTTGTTTTGTTTTGTTTTTACTAGATACTTGCATCTTTGTTTTACTTGTTATGCTCCACCAAGGTCTGTCCTACCACAGGTACAAGAGAAGCAACTTACTATGCTGGGAAAGGAATTTCCCCATAATAAGCATTTGTAAATAATCCTCAAGTGTGAACAGAGTGCCATTTGTTTCCTTAACATTTTCCCAGTTAGACCTGCCACATCCTGACTTTTGACATTGATACGACAATTCAAAGATAACTGAAGCAGAATGTGAAAAATAATTTGCAAAAGCGTACCATGTAGAACTTGGAGAGGAATCCTGTAGTAACTAGGCAACGTCCTTTGGCTTGGGGTGAGACTGTGTTCCATACTAGAGTTTCCCAAAGTGTTCCATGGATCCTAGAATGCTAACAGGCCCAAGAAAGCTGGGATACTTTGCATATAAAATTCTTCCTCTTGGAGATAAAGAAGGCACATACATATTAGAGGTTCTGAGAAATATTGCCACTTTTCCCCCTATAATACCTTAATATTCTGAGGAAGTAGGGTCCTTTCAAACAGTTTGAAAGTATTGCCCTACACTACACCATGAAAGGATGGATCATATTCAAATCTACTGAGTAATCCTACTGTAGGGGGAGTTATACCCCAGCTCCTTACTTTCCCATATCCAGCACTGTGGTATTGGTGCCATTTGTACCATTGTTTAAAGACAGCAGTCGGGCATAAGGACCGGTGTCTTCTTTCCACTAGACAGTACTACTCAGTTGGGTGGAGGAAGTGTAAGTGTTTAAAGCCTCCCTAACCAAATCTGGTGCAACAAGTGACAATACTGTTCAAGAGCTGTGTGTCAAATACAATTGGGTTATATAACCTACTAGCTCAACCTTGAAATTAAATTAACGTGTTTGGCTTCTTGATTGGTAGAATTGGTCTACGTTCATAGTCACACATGGATAGTAACCTTCGTATTTGATCAGGGAAACTCCAGAAAGGACCACTGTTCATCTTACGTCCCTTTCTCAGAAAGAAAGGACTACACAAGGCAAGCGAGAATGAGGATCTGAATTCAAGCCACATTCTATTGTTACCATGCGGGTCAAGGAGATGTGAGAAGTGACCCTAGGCAACAATCTTGTGCTCTCAGTGGGCTCTGAAGTTTATTCGAATTTAATGTCATGATGCTCCTTTGGCTTTATAACCTGTAAAGATCAACTAAACTGCTCTCCCAGGCGAGTCCCATTGTCATTTAAAGTAATTGTTTCTGTAAAACGCGTTTACAGAAAGTCAGAATTGCTTAACCAGTGTCACCATCAAAAATTTCTATTAAGGGTGGAAAAATACCATCTGTAGATAGAATTAAAACCTGAATTGTGCATGAGGCACAAGATCTCTAGAGAAAAGGGGTAGTTAATTGCCCAAGAGTAATAATTCCAGCAGAGTCATTGACGGGGCTCCAAATTTGCCATTTCTAGCATGGTTTAGTGAGAGAGTAGGAAATCTCTTTCTGTTTGTTTCATCTCTTAATTAGTTGGAGTCTTCAGGAAAATCAGTAGCTATGAAGGATAAACTGATTAATTTATTCCTGGAGCCAGAAAATTGAGTTACAGCAGTGGTCGATGGTCTGTATATGGAGAGATAGCAGGCGCCCTGTCACTCTGTATACATTTGTGTGGTAAAGCTATTTTGAGACTAGTTTACTGTTTATTCTGAAGAGAATGAAATATGAAGTCCAAGGGAGGAGGATATGCAAAGGGAAAATTTCCCTTCTCCCTTTTCATAATCATCCTCTCATTTTACCATAAAAATGGGGGCCGGAAGCTCTGATGCTGCCACCATATCGCTGTGATGCGTTACCTGAGTTTCACAAACTGCTGGAGCCACACATTCTAAAACAATGAAAACCAGCTTTTCACTCGTGGTTTCGTCATGGTTCAGAACACCACACTGTACTGGAGAGCACCCCATTTAGTGGCTTCAGATTGTAAAAGTTGACGGGCCACCATAGGGAACATTTGAAATACTGACACTGGGAAACTTTTCTCAAGGCACCATAAAGTTTCCCCCCAAATCCTTGTCATGTTTAATACAAGTTTATGAATTTTAACAATTCCCAGTGTTCATGTTTCAATCAATTGTGAACTAATAATTGCAATACTAAATTCAGAAAAAGTTTTTAACTTTGAGAATTAGATATGCTTTTGTTTGTTGCAAGAAGTATAATAGGGTAATCAAATGACTCGAGAATAAGAATACATCATTAGGATAGTATTTTGTGGGGGAAGTGGAATGGAAATACAATTTTAGGGGAAAAGCAATGTTAAACTCTTATTGTAAGTACTTTAAAAACTTTGTGGTATAGTGTTTATATTCCATTGAACTTATTTGAGCCATGTAATATTTAAATGTTTCATTTAAAAATGACAGTATAGGGCAGGTGCAGTGGCTCACATCTATAATCCCAGCACTTTGGGAGGCCAAGGCAGGAGTTTGAAACCAGCCTGGCCAATATGACAAAACCCCATTTCTACTAAAAATACAAAAATTAGCCGGGTCTGGTGATGCATGCCTGTAGTCCCAGCTACTTGGGAGGTTGAGGCAGAATCGCTTGAACCTGGGAGGCGGAGGTTGCATTGAACCGAGATCACGCCACTGTACTCCAGCCTGGGTGACAGAGCAAAACTCTGTCTGAAAAGAAAAACAAAAAGACAGTATAGAGAATATACTGGAAATACATTTGTTGTAACCATGGAAGTTTATAGCAAAACATTTTAGAGGTCAACTTATATATGTGAGAGGGTACGTAGTATTTCAAAAAATTTTTAAGATGTGTGAGAGTAAAAACATTAGAAATGGACAGAAACAGTCTGTTCAATATTCTGGCCTTGGCTCACACCTTAAATCCTGCCTCAGCTGTCTGCCTCCTTGGAGTTACCTTAGACTTTGCAAGTACCAAACTCTACCTACCAGCAAAATACACTCTATTTGAAACATCCCACCCTCTGGCCAACACTGTTTTTCACTCCCTCCTCTACTCTGACTGAACAGTTCTTCAGCACCACCACGACCTCCAAAATACTTCCTCCAAACCCTCCTTCCTACCCTTCCACCTTCCCAGGTTGGCCTTGGCGTCTGCCTGATTGTGTGGCTGTCATGCTACTCACCCGATGGTACACATTTTCAACCCCCTCCCTCCTCCCCATGCCTTGGCCCTGTTTAAACCCAGCTTTCAGCCTCCTCAGCCGCTGCAGTCAGGCAGCTAGTAAATGGCCAGAGTAACACACGACTGTGCTGACAGCTCATTCGTTCAATTAGCGACAGAGTTCAAGCAGGCCCTTCAAGTTGCCTGACGATCCTCCTACATTTTCTTTTTTCCTTTTCTTTTTTTTGAGATGAAGTCTTGCTCTGTCGCCCAGGCTGGAGTGCTGTGGAACGATCTCAGCTCACTGCAACCTCCGCCTCCCAGGTTCAAGCGATTCTCCTGCCTTAGCCTCCCAAGTAGCTGGGATTACAGGTGCACACCACCATACCCAGCTGATTTTGTATGTTTAGTAGAGATGGGGTTTCACCATGTTGACCGGCTGGTCTCAAATTCCTGACCTCAGGTGATCCACCTGCCTCGGCCTCCCCAAAGTGCTGGGATTATAGGCGTGAGCCACCGCACCCGGCCCCCCTACATTTTCTTAGTCAAGTTACTCTTTCACCTCTGAGACCATGATTCTACTTTTTCTTCTTTCTTCCAAACTTCAGTACCCAATATCCCTCTTCCTCTGCCTTCACAGGGTGATTAACTCAATTCTTATTTTATTAAAAACAATGAAACAAAGGTCAGCAGAGCCCTCCCCCTGTTTCTACCACAACTGCTGGCCCACCTGCCTTCCATCTCTTTACAGTGGATGATTGTCTGTTCTTAGGGCCAACTGTTCAGCCTCTCCCTATGTGCAGGTACTTCACCCCCGCAATTATTCCCTCTCTCGATCACCCATGTTTCCCCTTCCAGTGGACCTTTCTGTTGGTATGCAATGTTGTTGTAGTGCCAATCTTAAAAAACGGCAATGAATAGCTAACTAATGTCCCGTTTTTTCTGTGTTCACCTTTGTGAAGAAACTCGAGTTGTCTATTCCATTTTGTTGTTGCTGTTTTTCATACTAACATTTATCAAGACTTATTTTTCAATGGTCTTCAATCACAGAACAATTAAGCAACCATATAAAAATTTAATGTACCTGAATATGAGATGTTGCTTTTATTTATTTATTTTTTTTGAGACAGGGTCTCGCTCTGTTGCCCAGGCCGGAGTGCAGTGGCACAATCTCGGCTCACTGCACCTTCAACCTCCTGGGCTCAAGTGATTCTTCCACTTCAGCCTCCCGAGTAGCTAAGACAATAGGCATATGCCACCATGCCTGGCTGATTTTTTTATTTTGTAGCGATTGGGGTCTTGCCAGTGTTGCCCAGAGTGGTCTTGAACTCCTGGGCTCAAGCAATCCTCCCACCTCAGCCTCCTAAAGTGCTGGGATTACAGGCATGAGCCGCCACGCCGAGCCCAAGAGTTGTCTATTCTTGTCTCTGCTTTCTTTCCTTCCATTCTTTCCAGAATGGCTTTGTCTGGAACACTCCAATACAACTGTCTTAACATTAGTAAATTCAATTGTCAATTCTCTGTCATTATCTTTACCTGCTAGCATTTGACACAAATGATCACTTTTAAAATGCTTTTTCTACTTCGCCTCCAGGGTACAAAGTACACCTGCTCTAGAATCTCTTCCAACCTCAGGGACTGTTTCTTTTCTATCTGCTTTGCTGAATCTGCCCCTTCTTGCTGTCCTCCAAATAGTGGAGTGTCCTAGGTGAAGGCTTCAGGAGTCTTCCTCATCTATAACCATTCCTTAGGGGCTGTCATCCTGTGCACTGACTTTAAACACCTTTTACACTGTGATGACTCCCAATGTCTGTCACCCATCCAGGACTCCGGTCTACACGGACATACTCAGTTGCCCCCAGCATTTCTGTTGGTATGTCAGGTGAATGTCTCAAACCTCATGGGTTAGTTCCTAGTTTTCAACCGTCCTCCCAGCCACGAGCCTACTCTTCTTCCGTTCATGGTAAATGAAAATGAAAGTCCATCTTTTACTTGTTCAGGCCAAAAATCTTGGAGTCATCGTTGACTCTTTTCTCCCCACCCACCACCCCCCTCACTGTCTCTCTCTTTTTTTCTTTTCCTTTCCTTTCCTTTCCTTTCTTTTCTTTTCTTTTCCCTCCCTCCCTCCCTCTCTCCCTCTCTCTCTTTCTCTCTTTCTCTTTTTCTTTCTTTCTTTCTTTCTGACAGGGTCTCACTCTGTTGCCCAGGCTGGAGTGCAGTTGCATGATCACAGCTCACTGCAGCTTCAATTTCCTGGGCTCAAGTGAACCTCCCACCTCAGCCTCCCAAGTAGCTGGGATCAAAGGTGTGCACCACTATGCCCAATTAATTTTTGTATTTTTTGTAGAGATGAGTTTTTGCCGTGTTGGCCAGGCCGGTCTTGAACTCCTGGGCTCAAGTGATCTGCCTGTCTCAGCCTCCCAAAGTGCTGGGATTTCAGGTGTGAGCCACCACACCTGGCTCTTTTTTTCTCTTATACTCCAAAACCACTTTGTCTGAAAATTCTGTCATTTGGCCTTTGAGATACACTCAGCAGCCTCTGCTCTGCTGCCCGTTGCCTCCCCTAGACCACCATCGCCTCTACCAGGGCTGCTGGAACAGCCTCCTCATCAGTCTTCTTGCTTCCGCCTCTGCCTTTATGTTTATTGTCCACAAAGCAGCTAAAGAGATTCAGCCACATTTATCTCTCCTATGCCTAAAGTCCTCCAATGGCTTCCCGTCTTACAGTAAAATCCAAAGTCCTTATGTTGGCCTAAAAGGCCCCATGTAATCTGGCTCTGAGCTCTGACTTCTAGCACTCTCCTTTTGCTTACTCCGTTCCCGTCACATGGGCCACCTCGCTCTTCCCTGGACACACCTGTCCAGCACTGTCCAGCCACGGGTCTTTGCACTTACTCTTCCCTCTGCCTAAATGCTTGTCCCTTGTGTCAGATTTCCATTTCAGTTGCTCCTTTTATCACGTAGCTACTCCTGCAATGCCTGTTTTATATTCTAGAATGCTGTTTGTTCCTCTGACCCATCAAAACCCTTCTCCAACATCATCGAAGTTAAAATGAAGACCATAACCTATGAAACTCTAACTAAAGGAAGGTTTTCTGAACTTAGCCTTTTCAGAGAATTTTGATACTGCCACTCCAGCTAAAGTGATATTAATCCAAACAAATCTTGACTTTGTGTAAATTTGAGACAGTATACAAAGACATAATTCAAATAGAAAAGAAATAACCCCTATGAAAAGAGACAGCGTTCTAACAACATGTTATCAATCCCATCACTTTTTTTTTTTTTTTTTTTTTTTGAGATGGAGTTTTGCTCTTGTTGCCCAGGCTGGAGTGCAATGGCGTGATCTTGGCTCACTGCAACCTCCACCTTCTGGGTTCAAGCGATTCTCCTGCCTCAGCCTTCCGAGTAGCTGGGATTACAGGCCCTCAGGCTCCCAAGTAGCTGGGATTACAGGCATGTGTCACCACGCCCGGCTAATTTTGTATTTTTAGTAAAGACGGGGTCTACCATGTTGGTCAGGCTGGTCTCAGACTCCCGACCTCAGGTGAGCTGCCCACCTAGGCCTCCCAAAGTGCTGGGATTATAGGTGTGAGCCACCGTACCTAGCCAGTCCCATCAGCTTTTCTTTTTCTTTTCCTTTTTTTAAAATTTTTTTTTGAGACAGAGTCTCACTCTTGTCACCCAGGCTGCAGTGCAGTGGTGCAATCTTGGCTCACTACAACTTCCACCTCCCAGGTTCAAGGGATTCTCCAGCCTCAACCTCCCGGGTAGCTTACAGGCACGCACCACCACGCCCAGCTAATTTTGTATTTTTGGTAGAGATGAGGTTTCACCATGTTGGCCAGGCTGGTCTGGAACTCCTGACCCCAGGTGATCCGCCTGCCTTGGCCTTGAAAAGTTCTGGGATTACAGGCATGAGCCACCACTCCTGGCCCACCTTTTATTTTCTTCATAGCATCTGGTTATTGGACTGTCTCCTTTCACTAAAATGTAAGCTCCTTGAGAGCAGGAACTGTGTGTGTTGTTCACAGCTGTATTTTCAGTGCCTAGAACAGTGCTGACACCCAATATGTTATGTCCTTAATAAATACATTTTGAATGGATGTCATGAAACTGTTGTTGATCCAATCCAGTATCTTTGGTTTTTAAACCTATCATCCCTTCTCACTAGGCAGTTTTCTTTTTTTTTTTGAGACGGAGTCTTGCTCTTTTGCCCAGGCTGGAGTGCAGTGGGGCCATCTTGGCTCACTGCAAGCTCTGCCTCCCAGGTTGATGCCATTCTCCTGCCTCAGCCTTCCAAGTAGCTGGGACTACAAGTGCCCGCCACCATGCCTGGCTAATTTTTTTGTGTTTTTTTATTAGAGATGGGGTTTCACCATGTTAGCCAGGATGGTCTCGATCTCTTGACCTCATGATCCGCTCACCTTGGCCTCCCAATTATTATTTTTTTTAATGGAGGCTGGGCATGGTGGCTCATGCCTGTAAGCATAGCACTTTGGCAGGCCAAGGCAGGTGATCACTTGAGCCCAGGAGTTCGGATAGAAAGAAAGAAGAAGAAAGAAAGAAAGAAGAAGGAAGGAAGGAAGGAAGGAAGGAAGGAGAAAAAGAGAAGGAAGAAGGAAAGAAAGAACAAGAGAAGGAAGGAAGGA
>NW_012118487.1:4088853-4106419 GCF_000951035.1 Colobus angolensis palliatus | reverse complement strand
TCAAGTGATCCTCCCATTTCAGCCTCCCAAAGTACTAGGATTCCAGATGTGAGCCACTGTGCTTGGCTTCACTAGGCCTGTTGTCTTAGGATAAAGATGTTGAGTGGATTAAGTGCTTGTGCATATTGCTAAGTAATATTAAATAATTCTGGTAGGAAATCTACTTGTCAGGGCATAATGGGAGCACTTAGCTATTGTATTTTTTTCCTCTAAATTTAAAAGCTGATGCATTTTGTCCAAGCGGGGAAAAACCCAAGAATACTTTTGGTTCCAAAACAAGAAGCAAGATTTGATATTAAGTAGGGGAAATAAATTAGTTTTAATAATGCTTACTTCGTCAAGAAATAGTGCACAGTGCAAACCTGTTATAGAAGCACTAAATGGACAGTCAACCATCACAAAATACTAATTTCCTACTGAGCAGCTTGGTCTGAATAAAGGAAGATGGGGCTCTCTGAAGTTTTACTTGAACTCTACTCTGATCTCAGAAGCAAAATCCATCAGATTCTGTGATGGTCAAGTCACACACACAGGGCTTGCTGCTTGTCCATTGGGAAAGATGAAGAGTCGGTTCGTCACCCTTGCTTTCCTATGTCAAATTGTAGACAACCATCCTGTTATCCAGACACCAAAACTGTATTGCTTTGATCAGGGAGGCCCCTTTGCAGGGCTGTCTCGGTCAGCATACAAAAGCTTCCTTTTCAGACTGTTGTTTTGCACCTCAAGAAGCTGGCGACAAATAGCAATTGTGCAAGGTCACAGGTACATTGAGAAGAAATGTTCAAAATGTGACATCCCAAGATGATACTTGTTGGCCAAAGTCTTGTACGGTTCAAGGAAAGGGAGGTGTAGCAACAGCAAATATTTGGCAAGAGTGCTGTCAGTTAGATACCCATGCTGGACATAGCTCATATTTTTCATGGTGCTCTTTACTTGCTGAACTTCAAGGACCTCCAAAGTTTTTCTCAATATAGATTTTAGGGAGCCATCATCAACTGATTGGCATTAACACTGAAGAGCGAACCCATTTGTTTTTGCAGTTCTGATGAAACTTTCAGCATTCTTCATAGGCAGGCACTCTGCTTTCTGATTGTCATTCTTTGTAGACAATTTTGCAAAAGATGAAACTCTGCCATTGTTAGTTAACTCATCGCCGACTGGGTTAAACAGGATCCACAGAGAATTTGCCTTTTGCTTACTGGATTCCAAATGTGGGTATTTATTCCCTTTATAGTGTGTAGTGAAGTACCTTGAGATTTTCAGGCTGCATTGAGCTGGGAAAGCAGAGATCAGCACTTCTGGATTAGACCCCATGTTAAGCCTGTAACACAGGCTCACCACCAACAGACTGCAACGGGAATGGTATGCATGGCTTACTTCTAGCCATTATTTTGCCCTTAAGAGTTGGGACTGAAAAAAAAAAAAAAAGAGTTGGGACTTATGCCTGTAATCCCAACAATTTAAGAGGCTGAGGTGGGAGGATTGTTTGAGGCCTTGAGTTCAAGACCAGCCTGGGCAACAGAGTGAGACCTATCTCTACAAAAAATGTTTTAAAATTAGCTGGGTGTGGTTGTGCATGCCTGTAGTCCCAGCTACTCAGAAGGCTGAGGCAGGAGATTCGCTTATTCCCAGGAGTTGGACGTTGCAATGAACCGTGATTGTGTCACTGCACTCCAGCCTGGGTGACAGAGCAAGACCCTATCTCAAAAAAAAAAAAAACAAAAAGTTAGGACTCTTAAGACTTAATGGTACTGGTAGTTGAGACATTCTTAGTAAGTTGATGTCTTTTCTGCTTCCTTCTAAAATGCCTCCCATTCTCTTTAACCTTTGCGGTACTCAACAGTTTTGTCATTTCTTTAAACCGTCTGATTGTGCCTCCATTGAAACCACACTCTCTGCACTTGCTTTTTACGTCTCTGACCCCCTTGCGTGTCTGCATTAGTCTCTCTTCTTTCTCTGGCTCCTTAGCTGGGAATGTCTCCTGCTGCCCAGCCCTGGCCCGGTTACTTTCCACACGCTCTTCTGAGATCTCAAGCTTGGGTGGGAAAGCAAAGGCGTCATTTACTCACTCCCTAAAACTTCCACACTAAATCAATAATCGGTCCTCAATAAATAGTTGTTGAATCATTAAAGAACTTTCCCATTGTACAAATTCTCCCCATCCCATGTTATTTGGCTTGGTCCAGGAGAGGACCCATTAGAATTGCAGACTCAAAAGCCAAGTGGCAAGTGACAGACTGGCATGGGGTCTCTGGTAGAGGGAACAAGCCAGTCAGCTTGTGTGCCAGATTTCTTGCACAGAACCTTGTCCCAGAATTCAGGGTGTCTAGCACAGCACATGTGAGGTGAAGTTAGGGTAGAACTTTCCCTACAGACTACGCCACTTTTGAGCTAAAATAGAAAATGGAAAATTTCCAGTAACTGATCAGTAAAAACTCTCTTGGTGTTTATTAGTTGCTCCTTGGAAGAGAGGAGTGGATTAGACATGTTTTATCCATAATAAAACAGAGTTCTGAAAGGTGGCCAATGAAAGGGTAGAAGTAGTGACAGAGGCATTCTCTGCTGGTAAAATTCGCTGGCTGAATTAGGACAGGAGTGGTGTAGTCTTTTTTCTTCCATTTTCCTATCCCAAGGAATCCAAAAAACTGAAACCATACAAGTGATTAAGGAGAGGGAGAGGAGAGTGGCCTATCCATACAAATCCAGAGTTTTGAGACCCAGGCCTATTATAGATCACAGGTATTGATACAGTAAGCTAAATTAGCCTCTCTTCTGCCCACTCAGGGATAGATAGGATGAATTTAACACCTTTATTTCAAAACTGCTATCAAATGTATCAAACATGCATGTGAGGACTCTCAATATAAAGAACTACTTGGTGGGTCAGGAGTTCAAGCTCAGCCTGGCCAACATGTCGAAACCCCATCTCTACTAAAAATACAAAAATTAGCTGGGCATGGTGGTGGGCACCTGTAATCTCAGCTACTCGGGAGGCTGAGGCAGGAGAATTGCTTGAACCCAGGAAAGGAGGCTGCAGCGAGCCCGGATTGTGCCACTGCACTCCAGCCTGGGCAATAGGGTGAGAATCCATCTCAAATAAATAAATAAATAAATAAATAAATAAATAAATAAATAAGAGCTGACTTGATGTGGATCTGTACTTAGTAACAGGGGATGGTGACTCTATCTTGGTCCTTAACCTTTGAGGAATGCTGTAATTCCTAAATCACTCTCAATTTTGTTTCCTTCCTAAATTTGGAGTAATCAACTCACTGTCTTCATTCCATAACACAGGATAGTTCTGCTTCTTTGGATTCTCAGTTCCCAAGGGATTTAAAATTCTCAGGATCCAATTTTGGGGTTAGTTACTACATTGTCTTTGTGAAATATCAAGAGAGAGACTCACTGCGCAGGGATTATTTGATATATCAATTTGATGTATGTTTGCCCAGTTGATAGAAAGGACTACCAAAAGAACAGGATATTTACATGGTGCCAAAGCAAAACCTCACACCTTATTAACTAACTTCAAAGGCAAATGTACCAGGTCAGTGGAATTATCTGGCTGTCAGCACTGTAATCAAACCAGTCACTACTAACAGTGAGACAGGTCACTGTTTTATGTATACCCACGATGCAATCTGAAATACCCACCATCACCTATGAATATTTTTGCCAAAACTGTTGACTCTTAAGTCAAATGAAATCTCTCTAGATGTAACATCCAGAGGGGATAGACAAGTTAAATTACAAGAAGAAGAAACAATCAGAAAAATTCAGAATGTGAGATAGGATAACTGGCATGGATGTTTAAAAAGTCAATGTTGGCTGGGCGCGGTGGCCCATGCCTGTAATCCCAGCACTTTGGGAGGCTGAGTGGGCGGATCACCTAAGGTCAGGAGTTCGAGACCAGCGTGGCCAACATGGCGAAACCCAGTCTCTACTAAAAATACAAAAATTAGCCTGACCTGGTGACTTGTATCTGTAACCCCAGTTACTTGAGAGGCTGGGGCAGGAGAATCGCTTGAACATGGGAGGTGGAGGTTGTAGTGAGCCAAGATCATGACACTGCACTCCAGCCTGGGCAACATGGTGAGACTCTGTCTCAAAAAAAAGAAAAAGAAAAAAAAAAAGTCAATGTTTTGGGGGAAAAGGAGGAGGGGAGAGAAGTAATTGTGGATTAAAAGAGACATACCCAAATGTAATGCATGTACCATGATTGGATCCTGTCTTGAACAAAAAAGGCTATAAAATATATTTTTGTAATAAATGGGGAAATTTGACCATGACTAGATAGCAGATGATATTATGAAATTATTGTTAATTTTCTTAGATGCAATACTAGTATTGTGGTTCACAGGAGAATGTCCTTACACTATGGAGATGCACGCTGATTTCATGGTGTCTGCAACTTATTTTCAAATGGTTCAGTAACAATAACAAAGACAAGTAAAATGTATACATATGTACAAATATGGCAATTATTAGATCTGGGTAGAGGACAAGAAGCTATTCATTGTACTATCTTTAAAATTTTTTCATGTATATGAAATTTTTGTAATAAAACATTGGAGGAAAAAAGTTTATAAAGCAAAACCCAAAAAAGTGCAGTCAGGTAGCTGTGGTAACACTTCAGAAAGATAGCCCTTTCTTTTCACAGCCTAGTCAAGTCTTGCCACACATTTGTGAATTTGTTTTTGCATGAGATCTTATTTATAGTGGACCATAGGAAGGGCTTGGTACTTCCCAGACACCAGTGGTTCTGAGACCCTTATTGTGTAAACACATTCATTCTATGTAGCCAAAGGAGCTCTCTTAATAGAGGCAAGAACAAGAACTAGTACATGGCTATGATTTGTGTGTAGCATGCTTTGTTGTTATATTTAAAGTATGATTGCTAAATTCATTATTTGGGAATTGTTAGAAGATGTGGTTTCAAACCTTTAGAAAATAGTATGATGTTATTACAAAGAACACTCTAAAACAACCTCCATTCTGCTTTCCAGCCTACTATTGGCATATCTTTATTTCAGCTCTCTGGCTTGGAAACCTCTTGGCTTGTGGAGACCCATGGAAGATACTTGAAATTGGCAGATACTTGAAATTGGCAGATGATCCCCTCAGCCAGGTCTGGGGCTTACCCTTTCAATTCAGGGTGTGGAATCTGCCTTTGGATACCTGGCAGTTTCCTCAGCTGGGCCCAGAGGACTCATTCAGTGTGACTCTTTATGGGTTGCCCAGATGCCGACCCTAAGCCTATCCAGAAACCAGGAATATTTTACTGTAGTAAAAGAATTCTGGTTAATGAGGAAACCTAGCTATGACTCAGCTGGAAAAAACCAGACGGCCCAATCCTGCTAAGAGTCAGCTGCATCACTCTCTGTAACACCTTTCTCTGAGTACATGGAGAACATGCTTAAGTTAAGGAAACCCTTGCCTTGTGAAACTGCTGTTTGTGTGCTTCAAACAAAAAACTTCGGTTCTGCTTCCAACGTCGGTACTAAAGGGGAGCAGACAGAGGCGCTGCAGAGGAAAATGTCCTTTCAGAGCTTATTACCTCACAGGGGAGATGGACGCACACATGTCTGCAGAGAAGCCAGCAGGGACGCCCTCATCTTCAAACTGCCCGTGCCTTTAGTCCCAAGCTCTGTCTTCCTTCCTGTTCACCCCTTTCGGAAGCCAACCATTTCCCTTGCGTCCTGACCCCACCCCGGCCTTTGACTTAAAGACTTGCTTCTTCAGGTGTCCTTCTCTCCTCCCTGCCTCATTTCTCTTTTTGCGGGGGATGGGGGCAGCTGGGGGAGATGGAGTCTGACTCAGTCGCCCAGGCTGGAGTGCAGTGGCGCGATCTGGGCTCACTGCAAGCTCCGCCTCCCAGGTTCCCGCCATTCTCCTGCCTCAGCCTCCCGAGTAGCTGGGAGTACAGGCGCCGCCACCACGCCCGGCTGCTTTTTTATATTTTTAGTAGAGACGGGGCTCACCGTGTTAGTCAGGATGGTCTCAATCTCCTGACCTCGTGATCCGCCCGCCTCGGCCTCCCAAAGTGCTGGGACTACAGGCGCCCGCCACTGCGCCCGGCTCATTTCTTTTGTATTTTAGTAGAGACGGGGTTTCACCGTGTTGCCCAGTCTGGCCTCTAACTCCTGAGTTTAGGCAATTCGCCCACCTCGGCCTCCCAAAGTGCTGGGATTACAGGCGTAGCCACCGCACCCGGCCCCTGCCTCATCTCTTATCTCTGCGGCACCGTTCTTCTCAGTTAGCCACACGGGTCTAATGGCATCTCATCTTTAAAAATAGCAGACCTGGTGCGGCGGCCCAGGCCTGAAATCCCAACATGAGCCTGCAGTCTCAGCTACTCCGCGGCTGAGCCAGGGGGAGGGGTTGTGGGGGTCGTGGGGGAAGAACGGCTTGAGCCCGGGAGTTCGAGACTGCAATGAGCTATGATTGTGCCACTGCACTCCAGTCTGGGCAACGCAGTGAGACCCTGTCTCTAAAAAGTAAACAACAGAAGATAGAGAAAAAAATAATTGTACATCTCACTCCCGAAATTCAGTCATCTTCTTTCCCTTCCAGCGATGGTCGCGTTCTCTGCTGTTCTTCCAGCAAAGTGACTGTCATCACTTCCCTGCCGAACAGCTTCCATCTCCGCCCCTCCTCCGAGGCTGCTCTTGTCCATGTTTCCAGGGACCTTGAAATTGCCAGCTTCCATGGGAGTGTCTTTGTATTTCTCATGCTTGGCAGGATCAGTCAGTTCCCCACTCTCCTCCTTCTTGAAACAATTTCTTCTCATATTGCCTGACAACAGGCTCTTCTGGTTTCCTCTCCACCTTAGGAGATGCTGCCTCTCACTCTCCTTTGTTCTTCGTTCTCCATTTGACTTCTAGATGCCAGGGCCCCCATCTGATGTCTGTCTCCATACTCTCCTGGCTGACCTCATCCAATCCCATAGCTTTTGATACCTCCATATCCTGATGACTTCCAATCAGTATCTCCTGCCCCGACATCTCCCTGGAATTCCAGATTTATAGAACCAACCACCTGCTTGATTAATCAACTGATAGATTTATTTAAATAAAAAATTTATTATTTTTTGAGACAGGGTCTCGCTCTCTTGCCCAGGCTGGAGTGCAGTGGCATGATCACGGCTCACTGCAGCCTCATCTTCCTAGACTCAAGTGATCCTTCCACCTCAGCCCCCTGGGTAGCTGCGCCACCATGCCTGGCTAGTTTTTTGTATTTTTTTGTAGAGACAGGGTTTCGCCATGTTGCTCAGGTTGGTCTCAAACACCTGGGCTCAAGTGACCCTCCTTCCTCAGCCTCCCAAAGTGCTGGGATTACAGGCATGAGCCGCCACACCTGGTTGATAGATTTATTAATTCCATGAATATTTATCGATTACCTATAAATGCCAGATACTATTCTAGGCTTGGATGATACTTACACCGGTTAAAGACAGACAACAATCACTACTCCAGAAATAATGAACATCATAAATAAGTATATCAGACACTATTTTAGAGGCTGGTACGTACATAGAGAAAAATTAAGCAGGGGAGACAGAGTGAGTGCCAGAAGGAGAGGGTGTTACAGTTTTAAAGAGGATGGAGACAGAATGTCCTACTGAGAAGGTAACACTTCAGCAAAGACTTGGAGGAGTAAAGGAGTGGCCTATGTGGCTAGTTTAAGGAAATAACAGTGGAGGCAGAAGGTACAGTAAGTTTCAAGTCACTTGGCAGGTATGGCTTTGTGTGTTCAAGAAACAGCAAGGAGGTGAGTAGAGTGAGGGGAGAGTTGCAGGACAGAGGATCAGAGAAGAAATGGAAGGTACAGGTGCGGATTCCATGGAGCATGGTCAGCCATAGGAAGGACTTTGATTTTTATACCAACTGAGATGGAGATCTGCCAACAGTTTTAAGCAGAGGAGTGACATAATTTGCCTAACTTTGTAAAGGCTCCCTTTGCCTGCTTTGTTGAGAATAGACTCTAAGGGACAAAGGAAGAAGAGCTGGGAGGCTGTTTTAGCCATTTCAATGATGACAGTATCTTGGCCCCGAGTGGTAGCAGTGAAGATGGTATAATAAAAAGCTTCAGATTGTGGATATGTTTTGAAGGTAGAGCCAATAAGATTTGCTGACAGAATGGATGCGGGATATGAAAAAAAGAGTGAAGGAGGACACAAGAATTTCTGGCCTGAGCAATCAGAAGGAGGAAGTTGCTACCAATTAGGACAAAGAAGACAGTGGGTTGAACATGGTTTTGAGTAAGTTTGCTGGATTTAACAAATAAAAAATCGGGAAGTCCGGTTAAATTTGAATTTCAGCAAAACAACAGACACTTTGGTGTAAGTACATCCCAGGCACTATTGCTTATACTTATTATGTGCTGTTATTCTAAATTTAGTGGGCGTCCTTTATTTTATCTGGCAATCCTAATTTGAGGGGAAAGTTTGAGTTGTGTGTTAAACAGAGATCTTGAGGAGGCAGTTGGATATATAGGCCTGGATTTCAAGGTGTAAGTCTGGCCTGGAGATTAAAATTTGAGAGACAAGAATAATATTTAGGTAGCCAATAAAGCTATGGGATTAGAAGAAATACCCAAAGGAGTGAGAATGGATAGATGACTGGCCCAGGAAAGGAGCTGGGACCCTCCAATGTGAAGACATTGGGAAGATGAAGAAGGAGCAGCAGAGAAGAGGGAGGAGAAGGAGCTAGTGTAGTAGGAGAGAAATCAGTATGTCTGCCCTGACAGAGATACTGAAGGAAGCAGCAATTGGTACCTAGGATTCAAGATGGGGCAAGCACAGCTGCTGACTTCTCCACATGCCCCCTCTCAAATTCTGCTCTCCCCCATATACTCTCTCAATTCGGGAGAGAACTGCATCTGTCCAGGAACAAAGGCCAGATAGATAGGAATTATTTTTAATTCTCTTTCCATCACTCTCGTCTGTGTTCAATCCAGTAGCAACTTTGGTCTCCTTTCCTTTCAAGACATGCTCTGAATTCTTCTAGTTCTCTTCCTCTCCACCGCTACCACCACAGCTCAGCCCTCATCACCTTTCAGCTCAACTCCTGCAAAACCTCTGAATCCCTTACAATCATTCTCAACATGGCAGTCTGAACCATTTAAATATGTTATATGTATGTGTGTGTGTATATATACACACATATATGATATAAATATTTTTAATATGTATACACATACAGTGGACCCTTGAACAACACCGGGCTAGGGATGCCGACCCCCACATATAACTTTTGAATCCACAAAAATTTAACTACTAGGCCTGGTGTGGTGGTTCACACCTGTAATCCCAACACTTTGGGAGGCCAAGGCAGTAGAATTGCTTGAGTTCAGGAGTTCAAGACCACACTGGGCCACATAGTGAGACCTCATCTCTACTAAAAAAATAAAATAAAATAAAAAAGCTGTATGTAGTGCCACATGACTGTAGTCCTGGCTACTTGGGAGGTTGAGGTGGGAGGATTGCTTGAGCCCAGGTGGTTGAGGCTGTAGTGAACTATGATCATGCCACTGCACTCCAGCCTGGGTGAGAGAGTGAGACCCTGTCTCAAAAAAAAAAAAAAACCCCAAAACCCCAAACTTAACTACGAATAGCCTACTGTTGACCAAAAGATTTACCAATAACATGAACAGTCAATTAGCATATATTTTGTATATATATTATATACCATATTTGCATAATAAATTATAGAAAATAAAATATTTTTAAAATCGTAGTTAAGAGAAAATGTATTTACTATTCATTTAGTGGAAGTGGATCATCATAAAGGTCTTCATCCTCGTCGGCTTCATGTTGAGTAGGCTGAGAAGGACGATGAAGAGGAAGGGTTGATCTTGCTGTCCAGGGAGTAGCAGAGGTGGGAGAAAATCTGCATATAAATGGACCTGTGTAATCTGTAACCTTTGTTGTTCAAGGCTCAGCTGTGTGTGTGTGTGTGTGTGTGTGTGTGTATGTTGAGGTAAACCTCTGCTTCAAATCTTGCAATAGCATTTCACTGTCAGCGTCAGTACAATGAAGCTGAAACTCATTATCATAGTCCCTGTTACCTCTGACTTCTCCCTGTAACGCTTTCCCACTCGCGCACTGGACTCGACCACAGTGTCTTGATTATGCAGGGACAACCAAAGGAGTCTATTTTAATAGTCCCAGCAAAGAAAGGGGGCATGACCTGGAGCAATGGAGGTACATAAATATGAGAGAAAGCTCAGAAAAAGACACAACAAATAGGTGTTCCTAGCTTTCTACCTTTATTCTTTATGAGTCTCGATTTTAAATCACAGATAATGACGAATTATCTGAAAAGGCTTAAAGGAAAACCTGAGTCTGGGTAATTTATGAAGAAAAAAGCTTTATTGGCTCACGGTTCTGCAGGCTGTCAAGAAGCAGGCACCAGCATCTGCTTCTGGTGAGGGCCTCAGGAAGCTTCGACTCACAGCAGAGGGCAAAGAGGAGCGGTATCACGTGGCAAGAGAGGATGGAAGAGAGAGAGCTAGAGAGAGTGGAGGGAGGTGCCAGGCTCTTTTTAATAATCAGCTCTTCTGGGGTCTAATAGAGGGAGAGCTCATTCATTACCATGAGAACAGCACCAAGCCATTCATGAGGGATCCACCCCCATGACCCAAACATCTCCCACCAGGCCCCACCTCCAACACTGGAACCACACTTTAACAGGGGACTTGGTGGGCCTAACAAACCATATCCAAACCATAGCAACTAGATTGTGACTGCTGTCTTTCAGAAATGAAGAACTGGGGCCGGGTACGGTGGCTCACACCTGTAATCCCAGCACTTTGGGAGGCCAAGGTGGTGGATCACTTGAGGTCAAGAGCTCAAGACCAGCCTGGTCAATATGGTGTAACTGCATCTCTACTAAAAATACAAAAATTAGCCGAGCATGGTAGTGTGTACCTGTAGTTCCAGCTACTTGGGAGGCTGAGGCAGGAGGATCACTTGAACCTGGGAGGTGGAGATTGCAGTCAGCCAAGATCACGCCACTGCACTCCAGCCTGGGTGACAGAGTAAGGCTCCATCTCAAAAAAAGAAAAAAAAAAAAAGGAATTGAAGAGCTGGCTTTCTGTTGATTATTCTAAATCGTGGCAGTTGCTTATTGAAAGCCACAAATTCTGAACAGCCATGTTGTGAGCTCTTCATTTGTTTGTGGACACAGAAATTTTAGAAAGAAAATGTAGATGTTGGAGACAAAATATTGAAGGAAAGCAGCAATCAGGCAGCAATCTGCTTTTTCCCACCTGTCTGTAGATCTTCTCAGGTTGTTGCTATTTAGTTTTCATGAGAAATTACCTGGGCAATAACTAGGTATTATTCAGTGAGTGTCCACACAGGCGTTGGTGATCACAAGGAAAAAGTGGCAAAAATGAATTTTGTTTTTGAGACAGGGTCTTGCTACGTTGCCCAGGCTGGACTTAAACTCCTGTGCTCAAGCTGTCCTTCTGCCTCAGCCTTCTGAGTAGCTGGAACTATAGGCAGGTGCCACCATGCCTGGCTCAAAAATGCATCTTAAATAATTTTAAAAGATTGCCTTTGAGGGTTTGTCCAAAGACACAATAAACCAGAATCGATGCGTGCCTCTAGGGAAGGAAACTAAGGGACTGGAGGGCAAGAGTGGGAAGGGGATTTACTTTTACTGTATATTCTTTCATGTATTTTGAATTTTATATTGTGCTTTTGTACTACCTACTTATAAAAAAATTGACTGGGTGTGATGGGAGGCTGAGGCACTTGGGAGGCTGAGGTGGGAGGATTGTTTGAGGCCAGGAGTTTGAAACCAGCCCGGGCACATAGTGAGACCCTGTCTCTACAAAAAATAAAAAAAAAATTAGCTAGGCGTGATGATGCTCGCCTGCCTGCGGTCCCAGCTACTTCGGAGGCTGGGGTGGGTGGATCACTTGAGCAGGAGTTTGAGGCTGCAGTAAGCCATGATTGTGCCACTGCACTCCAGCTTAGGCGTGACAGAGTGAGACCTTATCTCCAGAAAGCAAAAAGAGATTAATTTTTATAAAATGACAGCTTAAGAAGGCCAGAAACAAATCTTATTTGTTTATGTTTTCTGGAATTACATATGCACATTTAAAACTTTTTTCCCAGCTACTTGGGAGGCTGAGGCAGGAGAATCACTTGAACCCGTGAGGCAGAGGTTGCAGTGAGTCGAGCTTGCGCCACTGTACTCTGGCCTACGTGACAGAGCGAGACTCTGTCTCAAAAAAAAAAAAAAAAAAATTCCCAAAATGGGAAAATGGTTTGCAGATTGTAGAATTATGTGCATGGCGCTGGGCATAGCACTGGGAGCCCGGGACTGAGGGCAGTGATGCCTGACCTTGGAGCTATCCAGACCTGGGCAGGTCCTGCTGCTACCGGGCATTCTACGGCTCTCAGCTGTCCAACATGGGACCGCACGGGGTGATCTCTGTGGCCCCTTGCAGCTCAGACACTCCATGAATGTCTTCGCCCATGCATTTCCCAAAGTGGAAAAGTATCTTTTGACCTATGAGAGGAGCTGCTTCAATCGGTGTTGCCCATGAAATTTCATCTCAAAGCCTGGCTGAGAGCTTGATTTCAGAGCTGAGCCCTCTGAGCCCCGCCAGCTTTTCACACCTGGCAGGTTGGTGGATTTCTTAATCAGCTGAGACTCGCACGGCTGCCGCTTGCCTGTGATCTACAGGCCTCCACTTGCCAACCCACATGGGTTGAATCTAAATCTGAATATTAATTCCACCCTGAGGAGCCAACACATATGGAAAATATTAATGCTTCCTTCAAATGGAATTTTTTCCCTTTAGAAACAGATTTTTAAAGAAGATTCTAGGTACCGTACTACCAAAAAAAAAAAAAAGTCATGTTTCCAAATGTGCGTCGAGTCATTGTACTGTAAAGAAAAAAATAGTGTTTACTTGAGGGAAGAATAAAAACCGAGTCAGGCTTTTTCCGTCGACAGCTACAATTGCTAGCTCTAACAAACAGAGCGTGCCATCTCCTTGAAACTAACCCAAGAACCTCGGTGTCCGTGCGACCCACGTGTTGTTTCATCCCTGCGGAGTCTGCTGGGCTGAAACACGAGCCTGGGTTCTTCACCTCCGACCCTTATGAGCCTTCCAGTACATGAATTTCAAGGGTGGAGCCTGGGCCAATGCTGCTAAGGCCATATCGAGTTAAAAATGTAAACACGAAGTCTCTGAGACCAGGAGGGCACATTCTCATGGTAACCGCGGGCGGCCTTTCTTTTCTCTCTAAAGTCCTAAACTGCTTAACTGATGTGCAACGGACGTGAGGGAGTCTCCTTAAGGGAGAGTCTTTCCAGAGGCCTTTGAAGGCATTTAAATTTAGAAATATTATGCCTATCGGCCGGGCGCGGTGGCTCAAGCCTGTAATCCTAGCACTTTGGGAGGCCGAGACGGGCGGATCACAAGGTCAGGAGATCGAGACCACCCTGGCTAATACGGTGAAACCCCGTCTCTACTAAAGAATACAAAAAACTAGCCGGGCGACGAGGCGGGCGCCTGTAGTCCCAGCTACTCGGGAGGCTGAGGCAGGAGAATGGCGGGAACCCGGGAGGCGGAGCTTGCAGTGAGCTGAGATCCGGCCACCGCACTCCAGCCTGGGCGACAGAGCCAGACTCCGTCAAAAAAAAAAAAAAAAGAAATATTATGCCTATCAAATCATATCTAATATTTCTGTCTCTTGTTGCCCAAAATCTAACAGTCTCACCAACGTAGTCTATGTATTTAGGCAACGCTGGTTCCTATGTTCCCTTCCCTTTTGCTGTGCGGGGCTGATTTGTCCTGAGCTGGACTCTCAGGCATGCAGGAAAACGGTGAAGAGGATTTACTCTAGCGTTGATGAGGCTAACTGGGATAAAGCTCAGAATGCCTCAATTAAGGGGCTCTTCAAGAGGCCGCATTTTTGCAGACAGCTTCAAGAATGTGGAATTCAGCCTTCTGCATTCCCCTTGCACAGCCCCCGAGCGCCAGCAGGAGAACCCACTGGCCCCTCAGGGAGGGTGGCGACGCAGAAAGCAGCCCCGGGCTGTGTTTGCTCCTGTCAAAACCACAGACCTGGGTTGCTGGCTTTTAAGGGATTGGGGGCAGCCAGAACAAGGGTGTTTGAGAAAGAAATATTCAAAAGGAAAAATCTATTCATACAAAAACCTGCATGTTGTGCACATGTAACCTAAAACTTAAAGTATAATAATAATAAAAAAGAATACAAACACTCAGGTATGGCAGGTGCTTTCCTGCCACCCTTGGCAAGAACCCGTTGGGGGCCATGAGGACTTTGGGGTCCTGAATGACCCTCTCCCCCACTGTTCTCCAATTCCTCTCCTTGTATAAAACAAATAAGTAAAACAATAGCTCTTTCCAATCCAGGCGCTTCCATGCTCTGTGAAAGGGACTCCAGAAATCTGAGTTTTGGGACGATGGCACTTTTCCATTTCTTTTTACATGCCATCATGGAAGTCCCTTTCACCCCCCAGGCTGAGGCACAGGTCAGTTTCCCCACAAATCTGATTCTTACGCTAGGGTAGGGAGCAAAGCCTTGTCTTGTGTATCGAAAATTATCTTGCTGCTGTGGTAAATTCACTGACGGTGTGCACAGCATGAGCTATAAATTATGCACTCATTATATGGCTGACTTCCTTATCTCCCTTCTGAAAAGATGCAGTCTGTCCCAAACAATTAGCACTGAATTGTTTCCCTATATTGTTTCCTAATTGTTCCATATGTTGGTTTTTACTCTTCAGCCAAACTACACACCTCTGGAAGGTAGAGACGGGGACTTGAACTTCTTCGAACTCACAACATGGCAATATTTATTGGTCCTAATACTGTCACTGGCAAGGTTGGTGTTTTAGGGAAGAGATGATAGTGTAAATATCAACTAATCTGAATTCTTTGGGTGAAGGCTGAGCAAAGCTGAAATAGGTTTAAGAAGAAAAAAAAACAAAACTGCAGCACGTTTAGTTAATTTGTTAATCACTCAAGTTCCCAGAGAGCAGGGATCACGTCTGTCTCTGGCAATGTTACATCCCCAGCACTCATCCCACAGTTTCACAAGCAACAGACACTAACAATTATTTTTAATGAATGAGTTAATGAATACATTTCTTGAGCTTCTGTTATGTCTAGGTCTTGTGCTAAGTGAAGATACAAAGATAGTCTTCTCTCTTCAGAAGCTTTCAGTCTGGGGAAGAAGAAGAAAGGCAGAATTGAAAACAACTGCTATAAAATAGGAAGGATGCAACCCTGGGTGCAGTGGCGTGATAATCCCAGCACTTTGGGAGGCCGAGGCAGGTAGATCACCTGAGGTCAGGAGTTCGAGACCAGCCTGGTCAACATGGTGAAACCCTGTCTCTACTAAAAATAGAAAAATTAGCCAGACCTGATGGTGGGCGCCTGTAGTCCCAGCTACTTGGGAGGCTGAGGCAGGAGAATCGCTTGAACCTTGGAGGCAGAGGTTACAGTGAGCTGAGATCATGCCATTGCACTCCAGTCTGGACGACAAGAGCAAAACTTCATCTCAAAAAAAATAAATTGAATAAAATAAAATAAGAAAGATGCTATTAGAATTCTATTCAAAGTGTTTTGGATTCAAAGGAGGAAGCTGCTGACCAGTTAGAGGAGTCAGAGAAACTTCATGCTTAAAAACACAGGCACAAAAACATGGGATGGATTTTGAAGGAAGACTAAGCATTTGCCAGCTGGAAAATGTGAAGACATTCTAGGCAGAGGGAACCGCTGGAGCCAGGTCAGAGAGCTGTGAAAGGCTGCATTTTCTGGGAAACCTACAGCTGTCTCAAAGGCTAATAAGGTGTTTGGAGGCAGGTGGATGAAATAAGACAAGTAAATTGGGGCTTGTTTGCAAGGGTTTTAGGATTGACGCTTGAGACAATGGGGACCTGTGAAAGTTTTTAGCAGGGAATTGATGTGAATAGATTTGGATTTGGATAAATCACTGTGGACAGCGTGGTGAGGAGACTGGAGTGGGAGAAACTGGAGTCGTCCACCTCAAGGTGATCATGGCACCTTGGATTAGAGGTCATGGGATGTGGAATGGAGGGAAGTGGACTAATTTGAGAGCTCTTCAGAAAGTAGAGTCACTGGAACACCAAGTGGCTAGTCGGAAGTGGGGAGGTAGGAGGCAGGAAGACAGGAGTCCAGAATAATTTTTAGTTTCTAGAATAAATTAATCAAGAACCCAGAATAAGCAGCAGGACTGGTGTGATGGGGAGAAGAAGTTTTCATTTTTCACTGCAATGAAAACCTGTTTTGCAAAAGCAGCTCTTCTCTGTTTGTGCTGACTTGGGATATGCTGTTCTCACTGAGACTGCAGGGGAGTTCCCCACTTTGTGGGGAGGGAAGAGAGGTTTCCCTGATGAGGTCAGGATGGGACATGAGTCGCAGGGGTAGCCATTTTGGAAGGAAGACATTTGTCAACCTGGAAGCTGTAATTCAAAACGTGGACTTCAGCAGGGGAAACACCCAGCTCTCTCTCGAGTCCGGGTTTCCAGAAGCACTCACCAGATAGCTGCATATCAGACTGCAGGTAGATTGCAGCCTGTAAGACTCAGATGAGGACGTATTTTATAAGCCAACTAATGTAGCTATATGTTGTCGTGTGCTTTTTTTGTTTTTCTTAGTCTTGAGCAGAGAATTATAAAAATACTGTAGTCTTACTGTTAATTGTGCTATTATGTCTTCGAGAATATAAAATGAATAGTATAATTCTTCCTTCCTTCAAGCCAGTGAGAAATAACAACAATTAGGGGAGATCTCTGCAGCATAGATGAATTTGGGACAAAGGTTCTCTTGTAGGGATTCTCCCTCCATTGCCAACATTAAAAGATGAGGCTTTATTTTGTTAAGGCAGGCATATATGTTCTTAAACAGATATGTTATTTGAGATGCCTCGGCTACATCATTCAGAATGCCTACTAACAAATGCCATTTCCTGCCTGCCCTCAACTAAAAAGAAATAAAACATCTACATCATTTAACTTATCTTGCCCCAGTTCTAAATACTGACAAGCTTGTAGTAAATGGATTGTCAACTGGGTCTCCAGCCACCCCACCCAGCTAATTTTTTAACTTTTTGTAGAAAGGGAGTCTCCCTATGTTGCCCAGGTTGGTCTCAAACTCCTGGCCTCAAGTGACCTTCCCATCTCACCCTCCCACTGTGCCCCACCCTCCCACTGTGCCCAGCCAGTTTTTTATGAGTAGATAGTACAAAAACACAATAAAATATTAAATATACATAAAAGGGGCTGGGCTCGGGAGCTCACGCCTGTAATCCCACCACTTTGGGGGGCCAAGGCGGGCAGATTGCTTAAGGTCAAGAGTTTGAGGTCAGCCTGGCCAATGTGGTGAAACCCCGTCTCTGCTAAAAATACAAAAATTAGCCAGGCCTGGTGGCAGATGCCTGTAATCCCAGCTACTCAGGAGGCTGAGGCAGGAGAATCACTTGAACCCGTGAGGCAGAGGTTGCAGTGAGTCGAGCTTGCGCCACTGTACTCTGGCCTACGTGACAGAGCGA
>NW_012118487.1:4082375-4083653 GCF_000951035.1 Colobus angolensis palliatus | reverse complement strand
GAGAGTGGGTGGGGGTGAGTGTGAGGGAGTGTGGGTGAGCGTGGGTGAAAGTGAGTGTGGGTGGGGATGAGTGTGAGGGAGTGTGGGTGAGCATGGGTGAAAGAGAGTGGGTGGGGGTGAGTGTGAGGGAGTGTGGGTGAGCGTGGGTGAAAGTGAGTGTGGGTGGGTGAGGATGAGTGTGAGAGAGTGTGGGTGAGCCTGAGTGAAAGTGAGTGTGGCTGAGTGAGGGTGTGGGTGGGTGAGGATGAGGGTGAATTAAGGACGAGTGTGGGTGAGTTAGGGTGAGTGAGGGTGTGGGTGAGTGTGAGTGTGGGTGAGGGTGAGTTAGGGTGAGTGTGGGTGAGGGCGTGGGTGAGTGAGGATGAGTGAGGATGAGGGTGAATTAAGGGTGAGTGTGGGTGTGGGTGAGTGAGGGTGTGGGTGAGTGTGAGTGTGGGGGAGGGTATGAGTTAGGGTGCGTGTGGGTGAGGATGAGTGAGGGTGATTGTGACGGTGGGTATGTGGATGAGGGTGAGTGAGGGCAGGCGAGTGAGGGTAAGCATGGGTGAATCTGGGTCACCCTGAAATGGGAGGGCGTCCTGACCAGAGCAGGTCCCACCTGGCATACTGAACTGCTGGGATGCCTCCTGTTTCCCCCACTTCCTTTTCCCACCACCTGGACCTGGAATAAGGGAATAAATACTTATCTTACTTGTTTTGATTAATTCTTCTTAAATATTTGTATGGCTCACTTTTATTACAATGTGTAACATGAGAAGTGTTTTGGCCTTTATTTAGAACTTTGATGATATTTTTGTGATGGGAAATTATGCCCTAGGAACTTCACTCTGGTTTCTATCAATTAACCTATGGGAAAATAGGTTTTGTTATCTGTCGTTTCCAAGAATCTATTGATGTTGTTAAGTGAGGATTTACTGTATTGTGTTTACACATATAGCCAAAGTCAACCCCTTCTACCTCACCCAGAAGTATATTACAGGGAAAATATTTTGCACTATTTTGTCTTCACCATTCACGTACAAGCAATTGCCAAGTCTTGTCCATTTTTGTCTCTTAAGTGTCTCCTGAGCCCTCCCTCTTCCTTCTCTCATTGCAACACCACAGTCCCCGCCCGCACCCTGTCGGTTGGCGGTTTGCAATCACCAGCTGGTCTCCTTGCCTCCCTCACCTTGTCCACCCTATGCTGTCACCATAGTTATCCTTTTTTTTTGGAGACGGAGTCTCGCTCTGTCGCCCGGGCTGGAGTGCAGTGGCCGGATCTCAGCTCACTGCAAGCTC
>NW_012118487.1:4076949-4082325 GCF_000951035.1 Colobus angolensis palliatus | reverse complement strand
CCTGACCTCAAGTGATCCGGCCTCCCAAAGTGCTGGGATTGCAGGTGTGAGCCACTGTGGCTGACCCCCGTTCCAACTCTTGACCTCTTGTCCCTGGGTTCCTTTCCCTAGAGGCAGGCATTGATTCTAGTTTCTTGGGTATCCTTTTGGACACACTCTAGGGGTGTTCTCAGTCTGTTGAGAGAACCCTTATCTAACAATGCTAACCCCATCCCAACACATTGTCTGTCCTTTTTCTTTTTCTATTTTTTTGAGATGGAGTTTCGCTCTTGTTGCCTGGGCTGGAGTGCAATAGTGTGATCTCAGCCCATTGCAACCTCTACCTCCTGGGTTCAAGTGACTCTCCTGCCTCAGCCTCCCGAGTAGCTGGGATTACAGGTGCCTGCTGTCATCACGCCCAGCTAATTTTTTTGTATTTTGAGTAGAGACAGAGTTTCACCATGTTGGCCAGGCTGGTCTCGAACTCCTGACCTCAGGTGATCCACCCGCCTTGACCTTCCAAAGTGTTGGGATTACAGACAGGAGTCACAGTTCTGGTCTGTCTATGCTTTTTCTAAAAAATATTTTTAATTGTAATAAAATACACATAACATAAAATTTACTATCTTACCTTGTGTATGTGTGTGAAACTGGGTCTCACTCTGTCATTCAGGCTAGAGTACAGTGGTGACATCATGGCTCACTGCAACCTCCGCTTCCAGGGCTCAAGCAATCCTCCCACCTCAGCCTCCCAAGTAACTGGGCCCATAGGCATGTGCCACCATGCCCAGCTAATTTTTAAATTTTTTGTAGAGATGAGATCTCACTATGTTGCCCAGGGTGATCTTGAACTCCTGGCCTCAAGATACCCTCCTGCCTTGGCCTCCCAAAGTGCTCGGGTTACAGGTATGAGCCACTGCACCCAGCTGCCTTACCTATTTTTAGGCGTACAGTTCAGTGGTATTCACTACATTCATACTGCTGTGTAACCATTGCCACCATTCATCTCCAGAGCTCTTGTCATCTTGCAAAACTAGACCTTTGCACCCACTAAACAACAACTCCCCATTCTCTCATCCTCCAGCCCCTAGCAACCACGAATCTCCTTTCCTCTCTGTGAATTTGACTACTCTATGTACTTCATATAAGTGTACTTGCACAGTATGTTGCTTTTTGTGACTAGCTTATTTCACCAGCATAATGTCCTGAAGGTTGATCCGTGTTGCAGCATGTGGCAGAATTTCCTTCTTTTTGACGATGAATACTATTCCATTGTGTGTAGAGAGCACATATTGTTTATTCATTCATCTGTTGATGCACACTTGGTTTGCTTCCCCCTTCTGGCTATTGTGAACAATGCTCCATGAACATGAGTGCACATGTCTATTTTTTTGCTGTAATTTTTAAATATATCATTTGTCATGCAGGATATATGTTATGTCTGACATAAGCATTGTTTGCTACCTTTCCCTCCCAACTAGAATCTAACTTTTTGAGGTCAGGAATTTTGTTTTGTCCACAGGTGTATCCTCAAAACTCAGAGCAGAATCTGGCATATGGTAGGTGCTCAATAAATATTTTGCTGAATAAATGGATAGTGGACTAACAGTCACGATTCCACCAGAGTTTCTGCGCTGAGGTCTATTCTATTGCCGACCATATTGCTAGGTGGAGGAAAGCTTTTTTTTTTGAGAGAGAGGGTCTTGCTCTGTTACCCAGGCTGGAGGGCAGTGACACGATCTTGGCTCACTGTAGCCTTGCCCTCCCAGGCTCAAGCCATCCTCCCACCTCAGCCTCCCAAGCAACTGGGACTACAGGCACATACCACCACACCCAGCTATTTTTTGTAGAGACAGGGTTTCACCATCTGCCCACCTCAGCCACTCAAAGTGCTTGGATTACAGGCGTGAGCCACTGCGTCCAGGCTCTGGAGGAAAAGCTTTTGAACAAAGTTTTCAGTTAGATTGTCTTTCACTTTCCTAACCTCTAAAAGTGGTTATCAGTCTTTTTTCTTTTCTTTTTAAAAAGTTAAGCAATTTATTTATAAAGACAAGCAAATATTATATATATTTATGGTATACAAGTGAATTTTGCTATCCATATACATTGTGAAATGATTAAATCAAGCTAGTTAGCATATCCATCACCAGACATGCTTATTCTTTTCTTGCGGTGAGAACAGTTAAGATCTACTCTCTTGGCAATTTTCAAGTATGAAATACATTATGACTAATCATAATCATCATGTTTTTCAATAGATGTCCAGAACTTATTCATCCTAACTGATATTTTGTACCCTGTCACCAATATCTCTCCATCTCCTCCCCTTACCCCCAGTCCCTGGTAACCACTGTTCTACTCTCTACTTCTATGAGTTCAATTTCTTCAGATTCCACATGTAAGTGCGATCATGCAGTATCTGTGTTTCTGTGCCTGGCTTATTTCACTTAGCATAATGTTCTCCATGTTCATTCATGTTGTCACAAATGACAGGATATCCTTCTTTTTATGGCTGAATAGTATTCCATTGTGCATATACACCAAATTTTCTTTATCCATTCATCTGTCAATGGACACATAGGTTGATTCAATATCTTAGCCATGGTGAAAATGCTGCAATGTACATGAGAATGTAGATTTCTGATTTCATTTTCTTTGGATGTATACACAGTAGTGGGATTACTAGATCATATGGTAGTTCTATTTTTAGTTTTTGAGGAACCTCCATACTGTTTTCCATATGGCTATACTAATTTGCATTCCCACCTACAATGCAGAAGGCTTCTCTTTTCTCTAAACTTTTGCCAACACTTATCTTTCATCTTTTTGCCATCCTAATTGTGTGGGATAATATCTCATAGTGGCTTTGATTGGCATTTCCCTGGTGATTATGAAACTAACCCAATAGTCCCATAGATAATTTTATGGATAAACATAGAAATTGATCATTGTGGTCTTAAAATCAGAACCTTACATTTGTTTTATCTGAGTTCCTTCCTCTGAAAACCACTTTCAAACCTCTCTAAAAAAAAAAAAAAAAAATAGCAAAGAACACCAGATCACCAGATCCAGACAATGGGATGTGGGACCCTCGTTCCTCATGATTACTCCCTCGCCCCTCTCTAGTTTCTGTTTTCTTACACATTGTTACCTTTCTTCCCTGCTATATAAACCTCTAGTTTTAGCCGGTCAGGGAGAAGGATATGAGGCTGAGCTCCCATCTTCTTGACTGCAGCACCAGATTAGAGCATTCTTCCCTGGCAATACCCCTTGTCTCAGTGATTGGCTTTCTGTACAGTGAGCAGCAGGACCCAGTCCAAACCCCTGCTGTTCTGGTAACAGTTAGTGATGCTGACCACCTTTCCGTATACCTGTTAGCTATTTCTATGTCTTCTTCGGAGAAATGTTTATTTGAGTCCTTTGCCTATCTTTAAAATCAGGTTATTTGGGGTTTTTGTTTTTTGTTTTTTTTCTATCGAGTTGTTTGAGTTTCCCGCATATTTTGGAGAACTTATCAGATGCACGGTTTGCAAATATTTTCTCCCACTCCACATGCTTTTTCATTGTGTTGATTGTGCAGAGGCTTTTTAGTCCGATGGAATCCTTGAAATGGGTGTCAGTCTTGCTTTAAGCAATGTTTCTGAACCTCTCTATGTGACAGGTAGCTCTGCCTGGGTCGGCCGGCCCAGTCACTGTATTTTCTAGCAGAACTCTAGCCAGCTCACTGGATGGAAAAGCAGACTCCTTGAGTGTGGCTTCTGGGGTTTCCTTGCTCGTTTACTTGTGCTAAAGTGTGACAGCTTAGTTTCTTCAGTTGCATTCATTTTAAATTAAAAATAAATTTCCCTTGAACTACCATTCAATGACGTATTTTTTCAAATTATTATCCTAAATCATAATTAAATGAAACTATAATCATACAAAAATCAAGTTACATGGTTTCCACATTTAAGTGAGAGTTTGTGTGTAAACTTCCTGTAAAAAGTTCACATCAATTTTACTCAAAACTATGAGTCATGTTGTTCAATCTGAATTTTTTTTTTATGCATGTTCATGAGTTCATTATAATGGCTCATTTACAGGAGGCCTTAAAATGGACTCAAGTGAAGTATGACTTCTTCAATTTGCTTATTTGTACTATTTCATATTTGTCTTCCCGAGTCGGTAGGTTTATTAGAACTAGAGACTCCAGAACTGGAGATTCTCATCAAAATTTGTAAGCAGGGAGCAGTGAAGAGAGGGCATTCCCTTTTGTAAGAAATTTTATCCTCCTTAACCTTCTTGATTTGAGTATTAAGAGTTAAAATATCTTCCTATTTTCTGATAGACAAATTTCTAATACGCACCTTATATTTATGCTCTAGGTGGGTGTATCATGAAGACCACACATATTTCTTTTCACAGAACTATAAACTGGTAATTTCTGAAATTCATAAAGAAAGGCAATCTTTATGATTTTCAGGGCCAGGCACGGTGACTCATGCCTGTAATTCCAGCACTGTGGGAGGCCAAGGCAGGGGAATCCCTTGAGCTCAGGTTTGAGACCAGCCTGGGCAACATAGCAAGACCTTGTCTCTGAAAAGAAAAAAAAAAAAGGCAATTTAAATATTATTATATGTTGAAGGAATGCAGTATAATGCTTTGGCATTGACGATTGGAAAGCAAAAGTACTGCCTCTCTGCACTCTACCCCCTGGTTGTCTGCATCCCTAACCCCAGGTCAGAGCTCCTCTCAGGGTGGTTCTCCCTCATGACTGGCTCCTTTCTGTTCTGGCAAATGCTCTTCTCCTTGTCTGGTTCACCCACGGGTGGTGCTGCGGTATCTCTTGCAGTTTCTCTATACCTTAGCCGCACCTCTGTAAATAGCCTCTTTATTAGCTCACATCAACATATCTTCATCTGAGCATGCCCTGTTTTCTCCTGTTGGGTCTCTGTTTGACACACAAGGTTTAAGTAACCAAAAGGAAATGATTTCTATAAATGAGAAAATATTTTATGAAACATTGTAAAACATGCAGACTTTCTTTGAAACAGTAGGCAATACAGTAACAAAAAGATGGAAAACAGGAGAAAGAAAGGGTGGAGTTGGGGAAGAGAGGTAAAGAAAGAGGGGAAACATCCAGGCATGGTGTCTCACGCCTGTAATTCCAGCACTTTGGAAGGCCTAGGTGGGTGGATCACCTGAGGTCAAGAGTTCCAGACCAGCCTGGCCAACATAGTGAAACCCCATCTCTGTTGAAAATACAAAAACATTAGCCAGGCATGGTGGTGCACACCTGTAATCCCAGCTACTTGGGAGGCTGATGCAGGAGAATTGCTTGAACCTGGGAGGCAGAGTTTACAGTGAGCCAAGATCACGCCACTGCACTCCAGCCTGGGTGACAGAGTGAGACAAAAA
>NW_012118487.1:4069527-4073304 GCF_000951035.1 Colobus angolensis palliatus | reverse complement strand
ATCTCCTGACCTCGTGATCCACCCGTCTCGGCCTCCCAAAGTGCTGGGATTACAGGCTTGAGCCACCGCGCCCGGCCCATAGTTATCCTTTTAAAACAAACCTGATTGAACCGTTCTGTTCAGAGGTCTCTGGTGGCCCACTCTTTCTTCTGTATTTAGTATCAACTCTGTGAAACTTCCCCAGAAAGGAAGAATGAAAGAATTTGACTTTTCCTGAAACAGCCTCTCTAAATTCCGTTTATATAAACTCTCTTAGGGTGGCCGGGCTTGGCAGCGCACACCTGTAATCCCAGCATTTTGCAGGGTTGAGGAGCGAGGATCATTTGAGGCCAGGAGTTCGAGACCAACCTGGGCAACACAGCAAGACCTTGTTTCTACAAAAAGTTTTAAAATTATCTGGGTGTGGTGGTGAGAGCCTGTAAGTCCCCAGCTACCTGGGAGGCTGAGGTGGAAGGATTACCTGAGCCCAGAAGCTGCAGGCTGCAGTGAGCTATGATCATGCCACAGCACCCCAGCCTGACAGATACAGTGAGATCTTATCTCAGAAAAAAAACGAAAACAAAAACCCCACAACACTCTCAGGGTATTTATCATATTTGATTGTATGGTTTTGTTTATGTTAATTTCCTCCACCAAAGAGACACTTATTCGAATGAGCAGAAACACTTCCTTAGTTATTATTGTATCCGTAGTTACTTGTCATGCACTGGTAATAGACATTCAATAACTGCTAAGTAAATAATTAACATTTAGCCTTTTCTTTTATTCCCTAGTCTCTGGAGTAGGGGAAGAAAGAAAAAAGGGGGAAAACAACAGAAAGAGAAATAGGAGAGAAAAAAATCCAAAATGGCATTTAATCCCCATCTCTCACATCAAATCGATTTTGGAATGAGGTGAGGATATAAACAAGTCAGTCAACAAAATAATTACATTTCATGTTAGTGACATGCATTCTTATCTCCAGACCATAATCTGCCCTGAGGTTTGTACTTTGTCTCTTGGTTCCAAAACACGATGTTATTGAAATGAGGCTGCGGATCATACTGTCGTTGGAAAAGGCATGAGGGTCAATTCAAAAATGCAATGACGGAAGTAGTACATTAAGTTGTGTGTGTCAACAGTCATTGAAATTACAGTTGTCCTTGGCATCCAGGGGATTGGTCCCAGGACCCTCGAGAATACCAAAATCCTTGGATGCTCATGTCCCTGACATAAAATGGCATGGTATTTGCATATAACCTATGCACATTCTTTCCTATACTTTTAAATTTTTATTTTATTTTTTGTTTTTTGAGACCGAGTCCCACTGTTGCCCAGGCTAGAGTGCAATGTCGTGATCTCCGCTCACTGCAACCTCTGCCTCCCAGGTTCAAGCGCTTCTCCTACCTCAGCCTCCCGAGTAGCTGGGACTATAGGCACATGCCACAACACCTGGCTAGTTTTTGTATTTTAGTAGAGATGGTTTTCACCATGTTGGCCAGGCTGGTCTCAAACTCCTGACCTCAGGTGATACACTCACCACAGCCTCCCAAAGTGTTGGGGTTACAGGCATGAGCCACTGCATCTGGCCCTTTTCTATAAATCATCTCTAGATTACTTATAATACCTAATGTCAATGTTATGTAAATAGTTGTTACACTATATTGGTTTTAAAATTTGTATTTTTTTTTATTTTTTAAAAATTGTTCTTTTTCCAAATATTTTTTATCTGTGGCTAGTTGAATCTGAAGATGAGGACCTCAAGAATACAGAGGGCATGGCTGGGTGCAGTGGCTCACCCCTGTAATCCCAGCACTTTGGGAGGCTGAGGCAGATGGATCACGATGTCAGGAGATTGAGACCATCCTGGCTAACATGGTGAAACCCCATCTCTACTAAAAATACAAAAAATTTGCCAGGCGTGGTGGTGGGCGCCTGTAGTCCCGGCTACTCAGGAGACTGAGGCAGGAGAATGGCGTAAACCCGGGAAGCGGAGCTTGCAGTGAGCCAAGATCACGCCACTGCACTCCAGCCTGGGTGACAGAGTGAGACAAAAAAAAAAAAAAAAGGAAAGAAAGAAAGAGAGAGAGAGAGAGAGAGAAGAAAGAGTGAGAGAGAGAAAGGAAGGAAGGAAGGAAGGAAAGAAGGAAGGAAAGAAGGGAGAGAAGGTAAATGAATACAAGAAGTCTTGGCTTTTTCAGTGCAGAAGGGATTCTGAAGTCCTAAAGCAATTGATGGGGGTGAAGGTCGTCAGATACAGAAGACATCATGACACAAGCTGCCATCCACTGAATGCTCTCTGTAGCCTAGATTCCTGCCTCAGCTTATACCTGTGCTACTGTATTAGGTAGCACAAGCCCAGGGGGCAGGAGAGAGCTCAGGGAGCGCAGCGGGGAAGGTAGAGCAACCACGAGGAAGGTGAGTTACCAACCTGGCCACTACCTTGGTGTCAAACTTGATCATAGGGACCATATTCTAAGACAAACAGTCACTTCCTGGGACATCACTTAGGGGAGGAAGGGGGAAGAATTTATCTCTGGAGTCTGTGTCTGTTTGAAGTTGGTGGGAGTCCACGCAGAGCTGATGGCTGCAGTGATGGTCTGGCCTGAGGCCCCAGATCAAGAGAGGCCAAGAGAGCTGCGGAGGGATCTGCCATAGTGCCGTCAGGCACATGAACACCAATCCTCACAGTAACCCTCCGAATTAGCCAGGTGTGATGGTGAACACCTGTGGTCTCAGCAACTCAGGAGGCTGAGGCAGGAGGATGGCTTGAGCCCAGGAATTTGAGGCTGCACTGAGTCGTAATTGTGCCACTGCTCTCCAGCCTGGGCAACAGAGTGACACCTTGTCTCTAAAAAAATTAATAATAATAATAATAATAGTAACCCTCTGAGCAGGCATAGGATTCTGGGTACAAGTAACACAGACTCACTTGGGAAGGGAAGGGCTGTTTCTTGGCACACTGACCAGACATCAGAAAGGGCAAGGGTGTGACAGACCTCGAGGCTCACTGGAACTGAACACTTGAAGGACAGCAACGCCCTGTGCCTCCCTGAATTCTCTCAGAATGGTTTCCCCTTGACTTGGGAACCAGGATTCCTGGCAGCCCTGGGTGCCGCCACCAGAAGCTGGAAATGAAAGGGTTTCTCCTTCTTTTAGTCTGAAGGCATCCCAGGGAAGGGCCCTGGCCTCGCTCTTGGTCAGGTGACCCCCACCTTGGACCACTCGGTGCAGTTGGGGGGCCGCTCTGTGCTTGGCCACTCCTGGGCTGAGCCTGTCCTGCAGCAGAGGGTCGGCCTGGTCACTCAGTGCTCACCGGAGTCTGAGTTGTTCAACATCACTAAATAGTGAGGTCAGGTGGGGTCATTCCATTTATCTCCATTCCCAGAAACAAGAGGAGCCCACACACCAGGAGGAACAGGCTGCGGCAGGCCCTCCAGTAAGGGCACCACGCTGAAGAGAGGAAACGCCTCCCTCCGGCCCCGTCGGTGGACTCTGCCTGTTTTCACCGCTGTGGGGCCTTTCTTCCAGGAGTCTGGGTTCCTCCCATGTCCCAAAGCTGTGCCCATTCGTTGAACTGGCATGTCTCCATTGTCTCAGTGTGGGTCAGGGTGTGTGGTTGAATGTGGGTGAGCGTGGGTGAAAGTGAGTGTGGGTGGGGGTGAGTGTGAGGGAGTGTGGGTGAGCGTGGGTGAAAGTGAGTGTGGGTGGGGGTGAGTGTGAGGGAGTGTGGGTGAGCGTGGGTGAAAGTGAGTGTGGGTGGGTGAGGATGAGTGTGAGGGAGTGTGGGTGAGCGTG
>NW_012118487.1:4055849-4065881 GCF_000951035.1 Colobus angolensis palliatus | reverse complement strand
CGGGAAGCGGAGCTTGCAGTGAGCCAAGATCACGCCACTGCACTCCAGCCTGGGCGACAGAGCGAGACTCTGTTTCAAAAAAACAAAACAAAACAAAGAAAAAAGAATACAAAGGGCTGACTGCACGGACAAAACTCAGTGGAAACGCCTGTAAGATTTGATCGTAGATGGTCTTATTGTCTGCAGCTGTTCACTCCTCCACTGCGTCACAGAGGATTAGACATCCCTGTTCATTGCAGGTGAACTCACATCACCCCCCATATTCAGGGTCAGGGTGCACTTCCACACCTTGTTGTCAGTCCGGGCCAATGGAATCTGAGCAGATGTGACTTACACCAGGATGAGCAGAAGCTTCAGTGGAATTGCCTGCCGTGATGGCCAATTTTAGGTGTCAACTTGACTGGGCTAAGGGATGCCCAGATAGCCGGTCAAACATGCTTGCAAGGCGTCTCCAGAGGAGGTGAGCCTTTGAATTGGTAGCTTGAGTAAAGAAAATCTACCCTCGTTATTGTGAGTGGGCATCATTCAATCTGTTGAGAGCTCAAATCGAATAATAAAAAAAGAAGAAATGGTGAATTTGTTCTCGCTGCTTGAGCCAGGAACTCCATCTTCTGCCCTTGGATATCAGAGCTCTTGAGTCTCAGGCTTTCGGACTCAGACAGGGATTTATACCACGGGTCCCCTCAAGCCCCCTTTTCAGACCCTTGGACTCAGACGGAATTACCCACTGGCTTTCCCTGTTCTCCAGTTTGTAGACAGCAGAATATGGGATTTCTCACCCTCCATAATGGTGTGAGCCAATTCCTAGATGAAATCATATATATGTATCTCTATATATGCTATCTCTATATATCCATTATACATACATATCCACTATATATATATATATATATTTCTCTGAAGAGCCCTGATTAATACACCTGCTTTGGCAGGGACACTCGCTCTGCCCCCTACCGCAGCCTGTCCCAGATCAGGGCTGCTTCTCTGGTGGAGGTCCCAGATTGAGAAGACACTAGAACAGACCTGCTGCCAACCCGCAGCCTGGAGCAGAGGCACAGCTGACTGTGGCAGACCTACGTGTAACACAAGCAAGACATACACATGGTTTTTATTGTAAGCAACTGAGATTTTTGTGCCTGTTTGTTACTGAAGCAAAGCTGACTACTTAGAGAAGTCAATCAAAATTCTTAAGTGGAAACAACCAGCAAAATACTTCTAAATATGAATCATTAAACCAAATTCCAATAGAAGTAACAGGGAATTTATTGAAGAGACACAACATTCTTTTTGATTGCTGGAAAGAATAGAATCTTCAATTAAACAAATTAGTAAGCAAATCCGTGCCACGTAGTAGATTACACTATTACTCCCAATCATTTGTTGCCATTACTATGGAAAATTATACTTACATCATTTACATGAGGCTTGGCCATGTGACTTGCTTTGATGAATAAAATGTGAATAGAATTGATGTATGCGGCTGGGCACGGTGGCTCAGGCCTGTAATCCCAGCACTTTGGGAGGCTGAGGTGGGCGGATCACCTGAGGTCAGGAGTTCAAGACCAGCCTGGCCAACATGGTGAAACTCCGTCTCTACAAAAATACAAAAATTAACTGGGCATGATGGCGGGTGCCTGTTATCCCAGCTACTCGGGAGGCTGAGGCAGAAGAATCACTTGAACCCGGGAGGCGGAGCTTGCAGTGAGCCGAGATCATGCCATTGCATTCCTCTAGCCTCGGCAACAGAGCGAGACTCTGTCTCAAAAAAAAAAAAAAAAAAAAAGAATTGATTGATGTATGCCACTTCCAAACAAAAACTTTAAGTAGGATAATTTGAGCAGAAAAGATTTCCAGGAAGTGGAGACCCAGCAATGGATGGAAAGTGCTCAGTGATATGCACCGCCCTTTGTTGAACTTCTCAAGGGTCAGTGTCACCAGAAAGAGGCCCTCTGGTTAGCCATCTAGGGGCCTCGTAGTAGGATTGCTTTCTGATATTCTTTTCTTAGTTGTGCACATTCAGAAACTTCATCTCATTAGTATGACATATTGATTAGGTACATGGAGAAAGAGGCTCATGCTAATAACAATTCCCTAGAGGCCAGGGTATCAACAGGATCATCGGTGTTTTACTCTGTGAAGTACAATTTCCTTTCCAGCTCTGAACTCTTCCTTTCCGGGTCCTCTGCAGTACAGAGAGCACGTATTCCTCTCTAGCAAGGTATCCAGGAAGCCGATGATAAAATCTCTGCATAAACCATAGGGGAGACAGCATCCCAGCCTTGTAAAGCCAGAACGCTGCCTGTGTTTCAGGGAAACCCCGTGAAATCTATCCATCAGAATCATCAAACCTTCTGCTGCATGGAGCTAAATCCTCTCCCAGTTCTGCCTCTCAGACCCCGCCCTTTTCTGTGCTTCACGGTTGAACATTCTCCCTTCTCACTGACTCTTTAGGTGAGTTTAGAGCGGTCATTGGTTTTTCAATCATACTTTTGCTCTTTTAGTTTCTGGCAGATCTTTTGATTCCCAATTCAGAGACAGAGTGGAAGAAGCATGGATTTGGGAGCCAGACACATCTGGGTCCAGATCCAGCCTCTACCACTTACTAGCCGTATGTTTCTTAGCCATTCTGAGCCTTATATCTTCAACTATAAAAAAAATGGGATAATCTACATCTCAGGGCTATTGGAAGGGAAAAAAAGAAATCAGATTCTAACCTAGACAGCACATAACAAAATGTAAGATTTTCTTTTTTCTATTGCTATTAAAACATCATGTAAAATAATCTTACAATGGTAATAATAATAATAACCATAAAAATACTTACTAAGCCCTACAATGTCACTAGTACTATGCTAGAAACTTTAGTCTTTTGTTACCATTCTTTGTTGAACTAAATGTTATCCTTTAATGCCCTTTTCCTTTTCTTCTCCCTCTGCTGTTCGGTATAAACCTTCATTTTGTATAGAAGCTAGAAATTTTCTGTAGCTCAGACAGCTCTTGATGCTGATGAAAACCTTCATATCCTATTCCTCTCTGTAATTACAAAGCCTCTTGTCTGCACAAGTGGATTCTTTCTGAAGCACTGTTTCCATTATCTCTCTGCTCTGATTAAGAGTTCACAATGGTTCTTTAGCATGAATTGGATTGAGAGATTAACCCCTAACTCCCCAGTCCCTAGTCAGCCTTCCAACCAGTTTTCTAAGACAGTGCACCTTCACCTCCTAACTCTCCACCCTGCCCATGCCCACGGCTCACTACTGGTTCCCTTTATGTAAACTCGGTTTATGCTTTTCCTCTCCTGGAACAAGAATTCTTTCCTTATTTCCCGTCATCTAAATCCTACACTTCTTTTAAGATCAAATTTGAAGTTCACAAAACCTCCCAAGACTAACCAAACCTCAAATCTCTATAATTAATCTTTGTTTTGCTTTGAAAAAAATTTTTTCAGGTAAACAGGACATATGCCCTCAGCTATTGCAGGTTAATACCTCAAAGACAAGGATATTGATTCCATTACTTTAAAGTTTTCCTCCATCTCTAAGCCTAGCCAGGCCTACGGGAGACAGTAGGTGCTTAATACTTGCAGAAATGAATCACTGTTATAATGATCACTATGCCACGAAGCTGGCCACCACAAACACTTTTTGGACCCCCAAATATTTCACCTCAGTCTGTGAAGAAACCTTTGCTTAACTGATATATACTATACATAGGGTTAATTTTGTTTTAAAATTCATGCATTTTTCAAAAGTCAGCCTACTCTAGAAGAGTCCAGGAATTCGCAATTAAAGCTACATAAGGATGATTAAAATATGGGTAGTAGGCTGGGCCATGTGGCTCATGCCTGTAAAACCAGCATTTTGGGAGGCTGAAGCAGGTGGATCACCTGAGGTCAGGAGTTCAAGACCAGCCTGACCAATATGGTGAAACCCCATCTCTACTAAAAATACCAAAATTAGCCAGGCGTGGTGGTGGGTGCCTCTAATCCCAGCTACTTGGGAGGCTGAGGCAGGGGAATCGCTTGAACCTGGTAGGTGGAGGTTGCAGTGAGCTGAGATTGCTCCATTGTACTCCACCCTGGGAGACAAGAGCAAAGCGAAACTCTGTCTCAAAAAAAAAAAAGTTTAAAAAAAAGTATATATATATATATATAGGTATTTGGCCAGGCGTAGTGGCTCCTGCCTGTAATCCCAGCACTTCGGGAGGTCAAGGCAAGTGGATCACCCAAGGTCAGGAGTTCCAGACCAGCCTGGCCAACATGGTGAAACTCTGTCTCTACTAAAGTTACAAAAATTAGCTGGGGGTGGTAGTGGGCACCTGTAATCCCAGCTACTTGGGCGGCTGTGGCAGGAGAATTGCGGCACTGCACTCCAGCCTGGGTGACAAGAGCAAAACTCCATCTCAAGGGGAAAAAAAAAACAAGAAGGTACAAAGCACATAATCACTTAACATACCTTCCTCTGTGTGCCGACTTAGCTAAATGGAGGCAACGGTAGTTAATGAACATCTGGAAGAGGCTGAGGAAAAAAGAAGAAAACAGTGGCAGGCTGGAATTTTCCTGGAGCTCATTGTGGAACAAAACCAAGGAGCATGAATAAAATCTTCGTCATTCACACACTTCTGTGATTTTACAGCACGGCAGGGACAGACACACAAAATGTGTGTGGCCTGAGTGCTTCTTGAACTCAAGGATTCCTGTGCCAGGATCTGTAGCGGGGCCCAGTATTTCGCTGTGACTTCATGGCAGTCAAAGAGGGATGATGATTTATGTGTCTGTTGTTATCTGACATTTAAAAAAGTCACCAGTTCTTTAGGAGATGAATTTGTTCTCCAGTATAAAGCTGTAAGAGAAGCTGATCCTGGGACACTGAAAAGCTAAGGCAGGGTAAGTCGTCAATGGAAATTTCAAAAACATATGACCTCTCTTGTGGAGAGACAGGAACATAAGGTTCCAAGAGAATTCTGTAAAATATTTTCACAGGGAACTAAAGTGACTTAATCTATATCACTTTCTGATATAGCAATATTAAAAGGTCATGAGGAAAATGTAGGTTAGTTGTTTGTTTTATTTTATTTTATTTGTGAGACAGGGTCTTGCTCTGTCTCCCAGGCTAGAGTGCAATGGTACGATCTCAGCTCACTGCAGCCTCAACCTCCTGGGCTCAAGTAACGCTCGCACCTCAATCTCCGGAGTAGCTGGGACTGCAGGTATGCACCAGGATGCCTGCCTAATTTTTTTTTTAAACTTTTTCTAGAGATATGGGTCTCACTATGTTGCCCAGGTTGGTCTTGAACTCCTGGCTCAAATGATCCCTCCACTTCGGCCTCCCAAAGTGCTGGGATTATAGACATAAGCCATGGTGCCAAGTCTGCTTTTATTTTTTTTGTTTTTAATTGTTTTCTTAGACCAGGTTCCAGGCTTACTGTTTTTATTTGTTAAAGATGAAAACAGTGAAAGTATGACTCAAAAGAGTTTTAGGAAGTCAGGTTAGCAAAGCCATTAAATTTTTTCTAACCTTTTCCTTTGTTCTGTTTTGGTTTGTTTGTCGATTAAAAAGTAACTTACCAATGTGACATTTTGTTACTGTAAATAAGTTAATATTTTTCAAACACTAAATTTTTCTATGGTGTATGCTGCCAGATATAAGCTAGTTGTCTATTTCTGCACTGCTATTTGCCTCAGTGGCACTCATTAGACAGCATCTCTTATATTAATACAAAACACAAGGCCGGGCGCAGTGGCTCACGCCTGTAACCCCAGCACTTTGGGAGGCCTAGGCGAGAGGATCATGAGGTCAAGAGTTCAAGACCAGCCTGGCCAACAGAGTGGAAACCCCACCTCTACTAAAAATACAAAAAATTAGCCAGACCTGGTGGCGGGTGCCTGTAATCCCAGCTACTTGGGAGGCTGAGGCAGGAGAATCACTTGAACCTGGGAGGCGGAGGTTGCAGTGGGCAGCAGCGCAAGACTCCATCTCAAAAACAAAAACAAACACACACACACACACACACAAGCTCTCCCAGGCTTCGACTGAGGGGAGCACTGGGAGATGACGGCCTGCCTGGGCCGAACTGTTTCTGTAATTTGTCTTCCTTTCCTCTTTGGGCTTCACATTCCCAGTGAGACCCCTCTGTTGCTTTCCCTCTACTGCCTCCAGTCTGGGCCACAGGAATGTCCTATTCCGCTTTGAACTTGAACCCAAGCCTGGCCCAAACTGTCTTTCTTTGGCTCCCCTGAGCATTCATTGCCTTCACTCATTTAGCAACAGTTAATGCAGCATCTTTGCTGGGTCCTCTCCTGGGTCCTGAGCAGCAAGGATGAATGAAGCAGACAAAATTCTTTCCCTAAAGGAACTGTGCCTTTAGTGGGAGAAGACAGAATAAACACATACAGAGGAAAGAGAGCTATTGTTAGTCATTAATACCATTAAGAGACTGTTTCTTGTTTCCAAGAGCTTGCATACATCAAGGGAGAATAAGAAGAAAGTAATTATAGAAGACACAAATAACAAGGTATTTACGCATGTTACCAAGTACAAGTTGTTCATTTTAAAATGACTAAGCTCTAGCTTCAGAGTGGACACTTTGCCCCTAACTTCTTTCTACTAAGCAATCTCAGCTGCCTTGCTGTGGAGTTCTCAATAGCTGTTCTAATTCTTGTCTTGTCTCCTAGACTGAACATTTTTCTCTTTTCAAACGTCATTGCCAAGAAGCCCTCAATTTCAAACGAGTCACTGACCCAGTAAATTACCTAATGCGTCTACAGCTCCACCCACCTCTGCAGTCTTAGAATGCTCAAGCGGAAAACGTTGCTTGGGGCAGGTGACTCCTTAGGACTTGAAAATGAGGGAAATGTAGTTGCTTTTGGAAAAGTTCCACTACAAAATCGGAACTTCCAGGGGACACAATAGAGACAGGCCGATCTGGGGAAAGACTCTCAGGCTGGTTCAAGACCTAATAACCTGATAGAAGATGTTGGCTTATCTAAATTATGTGTCACTGTAATGTGGGGATTGACTGGCCAAACAGGACCAAAACAGCAGAGTCTGAAAGGCTGGGGCTGGCGGTGCCCCCATGGACAGGGTGCAGGGGCTTCACTGGCAGGCATAAACACCAACTACAGAAATGAAGGAACTGGGCAATTAGTGCCATATGTTACTGAACATTTGAATGATAACTTCCCTTTCTCTGAATCTATGCTCATCAAGAAAGATTATGTGATTGACTTTCCAAATCTTTAGGGAAAATAAGGTAGGTCTTATGAATTCCGGGCCCACTTGTCAGTTTTATTTCTTATGGAAACGAATATATTGGAATTTCCATTACTAGAATTCAATGTCTTATCAGCATTTTCCCCAAGTCTGACCAAATTTTTTTTTTTTTTTTGAGAAAAGGTCTTGTTCTGTCACCCAGGCTGGAATGCAATGGCACGATCTCGACTCACTGCAACCTCCACCTCCCGGGCTCAAGCAATCCTCCCACCTTAGCTTCCTGAGTAGCTGGGACCACAGGCGCACACCACCACGCCCAGCTAATTTTTGTATTATTTTAGAGAAAGAGTTTCGCCATGTAGCCCAGGCTTGTCTTGAACTCCTGGGATCAAGGGATCTGCGCACCTCATCCTTCCAAGGTGGTTCAATTACAAGGTGCGAGCCATCGCGCCTGGCCCACGTTTGATTTTTTAAGTCCCCAAAAGCTGTGGGCTGCATTAGAAATTCGTTTGATCACTCATTCATTCAACTGAATATTTTCAGAAACTTGTAACAGCCCAACCACTGTGCTTAGGAATATAGCATTGAGCAGAATAGACTGATCCTGACCGTCGATTGCTCTAACCTGTCTTCCCTTCCCTCCTTGGGATTCACTTTCCCGGTGAGACTCCCTCTGTTACGTTGCCTCTATCACCTCCAATCTGGGGCACAGGAACGCGCTATTCCACTTTGAACTCGAACCCAAGCCTGGCCAAAACTGTCTTTCTTTGGCCCCCCTGAGTATTCGTTGCCTTCACTCATTTGGCAAAGTTAACGCAGTATCTTTGCTGGGTCCTCTCCTGGGTCCTGAGCAGCAGGGATGAATGAAGCAGACAAAATTCTTCCCCTAAAGGAGCTGTCCCTTTAGTGGGAGAGGGCAGGATAAACACATGCACAGGAGAGAGAGCTATTGTTAATCTTTATTAGATAGTCATAATATTTGAGTCTTCAAGCTCATTTGAGCTTTCAAGCAAATAGGTGCAATAAAGTGTGACAAGGATTTCTTTTTCTTTTCTTTTCTTTTTTCTTTCTTTCTTTTTTTTTTATTTTTTATTTTTTTGAGATGGAGTACCACTCTGTTGCCTGGGCTGGAGTGCAGTGGCACGATCTCGGCTCACTGCAACCTCTGCCTCCCGGGTTCAAGCCATTCTCCTGCTTCAGCCTCCCAAGTAGCTGGGATTACAAGCGCCCTCCACTATGCCCAAGCTAATTTTTTGTATTTTTAGTAGAGACAGGGTTTCACCATGTTGGCCAGGCTGGTCTCAAACTCCTGACCTCGTGATTTGCCCGCCTCAGCCTCCCAGAGTGCTGGGAGCCACTGCGCCCAGCGGACAAGGGTTTCTTGACATTGATGTTTGAAGGAAGGAAAAGGTAGGGTCTAGAAGAAACAGCTGGGTTCCAGAAGGTTTTCTGGAGTAAACAGTATCTAAACAGCAACCTGCGTTAGGAGTTTGCCCAGTGAATAGGGTAGAAAGAAGAGAAGAGAATGGAGGAAATGAGGGAAGGAGGAGAGAAGGGTGAGATGAGAGTATCCCGGAGAAGTCCAGGCAGGCAGGCACCTAAGTGCTGGGGAAAGTGACACAGAGGGCAGGCGAGGGACCTTGCAGCCAAGGTTCTAGAAGTTTGGGCTCTATTCTTAGAGCAGTCCAGAGCCACAGCACAGCTTACTGGTCATGAACTAGCATGATCAGATTTGCATCTGGTACAAATCTCTGGCTGTGCAACTGCTGAATTAGGGAGGAGTGGAGGGCAGGCCTGGGCAGAGGCAAGTGTGATCTGTGTGAGCGACGATGGTGGCCCTAGGCAGAAATAGGGATTGAGAGAGAGGTGAAAGGATTTGAAAGACGTTTTAGAGGTGGAACTGAGAGGACTTGTGGATGGGTCAGTATAGATATGTATGGATGACGTGAGGGAGATGGAAGAATGCAGGAAGATTTCTGGGCTGCTGCCTCAGGCCACGGAGTGGGTGGAAAGGGAACCTCCTGACTTGGATGCTGGTCTTCTATTTAGACTTTTCTTGAGCATACACAAAAGGAGAGGCTGGGCATGGTGGCTCACGCCTGTAATCTCAAGACTTTGGGAGGCCGAGGCAGGTGGATGCCCGAGCTCAGGAGTTGGAGGCTGCTGTGAACTGTGATCATGCCATTGCACTCTATCTAGGTGACAGAGTGAGACCCTGTCCCTTTATTTAAAAAAAAGGGAGAGAGATGTGCTTATATGAAGAGAAAGGTCATCTCCCACAAGAGTACACAGAGCAAAGAGAAAAGCTCGAGATGGAAATGACCGGCACATTTTAGGACTCTCTTAAACTTCATCAGTGAAGAAACTGCTATACTATTTCGAATGGAACACCTGGAAAAAGATCACCAGCTGCTTCTCTCTCCATGACTCCAGGAGACAGAAACCCAAGAGCCAGAGATCAAATAATAAACATTGGTGCAGTTAAAATATTTTCTTTCATTTCTGTCTTTGTTTCTCTTTATATTCATCTTCCTCCCAGAATGGTTGTTTTCAACGTTCATTATCTTCCTTCTTTGTTATCTCATTGCCTTTCTTACTGTATCAGCCTGTATTAGTCAGGGTTCTCCAGAGAAACAGAGCCTGTAGGAGATACATAGGTATATAAGAGGAGACTTATGGGAAATTACTTACATGATTATGGAGGTCAAAAATTTCCACAGGCCAGGCGTAGTGGCTTACATCTGTAATCCCAGCAGTTTGAGAGGCCAAGAGGGGTGGATCATCTGAGGTCAGGAGTTTGAAACCAGCCTGACCAACATGG
>NW_012118487.1:4052703-4054845 GCF_000951035.1 Colobus angolensis palliatus | reverse complement strand
GGCACGGTGGCTCATGCCTGTAATCCCAGCACTTTGGGAGGCTGAGGCGGGCAGATCACAAGGTTGATTGAGACCATCCTGGCCAACATGATGCAACCCCGTCTCTACTAAAATATAAAAAATTAGCTGGGCATGGTGGTGCATGCCTGTAATTCCAGCTATGCAGGAGGCTGAGGCAGGAGAATTGCTTCAACCCAGGAGGTGGAGGTTGCAGTGAGCCAAGATTGCGTCACTGCACTTCAGGCTGGTGACAGAGCAAGACTCCATCTCAAAAAACAAACAAACAAAAAGTTATGAATTTGATTTTGAATACTACGTATCTCCTTAATTGCATCTTAATGACTCCCTTATTCCCCATGAATTATTGAATTCTGCACACTTTTAGCTAATCCTTCCAGCAGCCCGCCTTGCAGAGGCCACTATGTTAATGCTGTGGTTTTATCTGTGTACCCTTATTAGCATTCCAAATACTCATACTGAGATATTAGTATTTTGGGGGGTGGGTTCATGGATTAATTGGCTTCAGCCAGTCTGGTACATTTTAATTGTAAAGAAAAAAATAATTAGATTCAGTTATGTTAACTTTTCTCTTGGATTTGAATTTGATGTTCAAGCATGATGAAAGGAAAATATAGATGATAAAATATATGTAGGAAAATTATTATGATGTCCGTATTAAAAGTAATCATCAAGAAAGATTCTGAAATTATTTAATACGCTTTTGGCAGTCTTTCCATTAGGCCTGTGAAAAGAGGTATTTATAAATGAATAATCACCAGTCTTCAATGGGTTCCCAGCTCTGCCTGGAAGTCTTAATATAATTTTCTGGTTCACTCCCTTTCTTTCTCTATTGGACAACAGTTCTGAAACGTTCCTGCTTTCCTCAAACCTCTACTCCTTTTACCTCCCTTCTCATCCTTAGCTTCTTAGGGTAAAATGAAGCCATCAGCCAAGAACTCTCTCAATTTCTTTTAAATTAATGGCAAAAATCTCAATTACTTTTGCACCAACCTGGCACTTGCATCTAGTCTTTCTGTGCTTTCTGTTACATTAGGAGATGTTCTTTCTTCCTGACCTGTGGGAGGTCTTCCTCCTGACCACTTTTACAATTATCTCTTCGCTCCTCTGTGGCTTCAAACTATCCCTTTCAACTGATTCTTTCCATGGCATGCTCATGTCCCTCTCATCTTAAAGCTAACAAAACCAAAAACTATGCCACGATTTGCACGCCCTCCAGCAACCTCCACCTTTCTCTTCTCTCCTTTATAACTAAATGTAGTGAAAGCTGTGTATAGATTTATGATTTTTGTCTCCTCACTTCTCATTGCCCAATCCACTCTCATCACACCAATGTAGTTTATGTCGGATCTCCAGTGCTCTCAACATCATTCCATACTCACTTTACCTAATCTCTAAACAGCATTTAGCACATTATCAACTTATTTTCCTTCTTGAGACATTCATCCTTTGATAACTAAATATCAGTATTACCTAATGCTTTGTCCGAAGCTCTGTTCTCCTTCTATATTCCTTTTTTTTTTTTTTTTTGAGACAAAGTGTCTCTCTGTCACCCAGGCTGCAGCGCAGTGGCGCAATCTCGGCTCAGTACAACCTCTGCCTCCTGGATTCAAGTGATTCTCATGCCTCAGCCACCCAAGTAGTTGGGATTACAGGCGCCCGCCACCACGCAGGGCTAGTTTTTGTGTTTTTAATAGAGATGGGGTTTCACCATGTTGGCCAAACTGGTCTCAAACTCCTGACCTCAGGTGATCCACCCACCTCGGCCTCCGAAAGTGTTGGGATTACAGGCATGAGCCATCGTGCCCAGCCAATACTCTTCTTGAGATTTCTAAGGTCTCCATTCATCTCAGCTCTGCTGATAGCTTCAGCCATTATCTATATGACAGCTTCCAAATGAACATTGCTAGCCCAAACTTCTATTCTCACTCCAGATCTTCTCCACTTTACTTCTCCACTTGGATGTCTCAGAAGTGTCTTGTAGCCAGGTGCAGGGGCTCATGCCTCTAATCCCAGCATCTGAGAGGCTGAGGTGAGCAGATCACTTGAGTCCAAGAGTTCAAGAGCAGCCTGGGCTACATAGCGAGACCCCATCTCTAAAATAGATTTTTTTTTTTTTTTTTT
>NW_012118487.1:4018741-4052647 GCF_000951035.1 Colobus angolensis palliatus | reverse complement strand
CAGGCTGGAGTGCAGTGGCCCGATCTCGGCTCACTGCAAGCTCTGCCTCCCGGGTTCACGCCATTCTCCTGCTTCAGCCTCACGAGTAGCTGGGACTACAGGTGCCCGCCGCCACGCCCGGCTGATTTTTTGTGTTTTTAGCAGAGACGGGGTTTCACCGTGTTAGCCAGGATGGTCTTGATCTCCTGACCTCGTGATCCGCCCGCCTCGGCCTCCCGAAGTGCTGGGATTACAGGCGTGAGCCACCGCGCCCGGCCTACAATAGATATTTAATACAAAGACAAAGTTGCTCAAGCTCAACATGTTCAGGAATGAATTTGCTGTTGTCTACTAGCTAAAAACTTTTCCTCTTCAATGGTTCCCTATCTCAGGGAGTGGAACCACCATGCAGGTCACAAGCAGGACCCTCGGTGTTGTCTCCAGTTGTTGCCTGTCTTCACCTTCCACACTCAGTACAACGCAATTCTACTGCTTTAACCTCCTGAATGGGTCTTAAATTTTTCTCCACGGTCACACTCTAGTCTAAACAACTTCTAAGGATCTTCAGTGAAACCAGGTAGCCCTTAGATTTTTTGAGGTCCCCCTCCCTTCCACCCTCATATTGAACTAGTACCAATGGTGATAGATTTCCATAGGATCTAATAATGAACCGTGGGATAACAGTAAAATGATTGCCTAATACATTGTGAGCCAAATAAAAATTTGTAAACCTGCAGCATCTAAATTCTTACATTATTTGTGGTTAGTTTCTACTTAAATTGTATTCTGGATGAGGCTGACATTTGAAAAAAAATTCAGTGTGCAATTGACAACAATTAATTATTTAACGGCAAGTGATGAGGATCGTAAAAGATTAAAATAGTCTAAAAATAGTACACAGAGCAGGTATTTTAAAAGGGCATGCACGAAAAAACAAAAGGTGATTGCAAAATCCTGTTTTACATAAATTCAATTTAAAGCTAAGCGAAAAATAAATACCAAATAAAAAACATTTCAAAGGAAAACCTCTCATTAAGCCAGGTCAAATGAGGAAATCTGCGTATTCAAAGGTTCCTCATCAAGCCACATGCTCACCATCTACAAAGAGCGCACACACACAGTCTTTTCATATCTCGAAGTGCTCTCTTGGAGAGAGGCCACCAAATGTATAGGAGGAGTTTCAACACCACAAAACTCTGTCTTCCAGAAGTACAGCCTGAGCTCTTCACTCTCACAAACAGCGGCCACTCATGAGTCTCCATGGCAACAGCCTCTGTAATGGCTAATGCATGCCTCTTAGAAAACGATGTCGCTCAAGGTCAAAGTCTGCATTTGTGAAAAAGTCTCACTGTGTTCCTCTGCACAGACTTGTCATTGAACAGTAGCCAAAACTTGAGGCTCCTTAACCTTGAGGCTGTCGGCCAAGTGGCCCTGCTAACTTCCCTCCCTTGAGTCCTGCCAGCACTTCCTGTTTCTGTTCCTTCTACCCTGGAACACCTGGGTTCCTCCCTTTCCTGGAAAGCGTGCTGCTGAGGCCAGAGTTGGGATGCATAGCCAAGAAATTCTTCCACTTAGTCTATATATCATTGAGTAAGCGGTGCTTTGGGTTCCTGCTGTAAGCCTCCGTTGTGAACAAAGTCTTGGCAGGGGCCCTGCTTCCCCGGTGTGGAAGCAAACCTACCAAGCAGAAGCTGAGGGGGAGCCGTCTCCCGGGCGCTCTTCCAGGTCATCTCCTATGGCTGGGGTCTCTAAACGTGTTTGACTGCACATCGCTATCAGCACAAAATTTTAGTATGTACTCCCAATATATTTACTTATAAATTACATATAATTATATGCTGAAATCTAGATATTACAGTTTTGTAAAGCTTAATACTTTTTTCTTTTTGAGACAGGATCTCATTCTGTTGCCCAGGCTGGAGTGCAACAGCTCAATCACAGCTCACTGCAGCCTCGACCTCCCACACTCAAGTAATCCTCCTGCCTCAGTCTCCCAAGTAGCTGGAACTACAGGCACCCACCACCATGCTGGGCTAATTTTTGTTTTTTTGCAGTAACGGGGTTTCGCCATGTTGCCCAGACTGATCTTGAGCTCTTGGGCTTAAGTAATCTGGCCACCTCGGGCTCCCAAAGTGCTGAGATTGCAGGCGTGCACCCAGCCAATACTTTTTTTTTTTTTTTTTTGGTAAAATGTGTATCTCATACAGTCTTCCCACCTTCAACAGCCTGCTTTGCACACTTTATGGGTTGCTCACATTGCACTTTGAGGATCTTTGCTATTTACTTTCATGAAGCTCCGTGTTCTAAAATAGTTCTAAAATACAGATCTTTCCCTGCTTAAAACTCTTCAGTGGCCCTGCATTGCTCTCAGGATCAAGTTCAGACTCTTTAACATGAACTTCACTTGGGTTTACAATCAGTCTGGCTCTGATCTCACCACTTCACCAGCCCACAGCTTAGAACTCTAGTACTTGCCTTCTTTCTAGGTCATACGTTTTCTCCCATCCAAGACTTTGCACAGACTATAGAAATCCTTTCTCCCCATATAGTCTTTCCCCCTCACTCTTATTTTTAGGAAATTCCCTGGAATTCTTCCTCCACCTCCTACCTCATTAGGATGAAAACCCCACCATGTTTCTCCAACACAGCAGCTTTATTCTTTATGCAATACACATTATAGTCTATTGCAATTTTGAACTTAATATTGAGCTTGCTAAAGGTTGGGATGGCTTTTTTGATTAAATGGCTTGGGTTTAGCAAGGTTAAAAAGGTGAAGAATTTCCTGATTTGAGATGGCACTCATCACCAGCCCAGAGCTTGTGTCTGTTTCCTTACCAAGGAGATACTGGCTCTGGTTCTGGGAACTGAGGGGAATGGGGTGTTCCTCTTCTTCTCCCTGTCTTCTTCCTTCCCGTGGTATCTAGGCCAGATTGTGGTCTAGTGGCAGTGTTTTTTGGATTTGCTGGTATGATTCATGGTATGAAATTAATTTTATAACAGACTCAGTACACACATAGATAGATACACATGCAGGTGCACACAAACACACACACATACACACACATATGTTACATATGTATTAGTGTGTTCTCACATTGCCATAAAGAGATACCTGATACTGGGTAATTTATAAAGGAAAGAGGTTTAATTGGCTCGTCATTCTACAGGCTGTACAGGAAGCAAAGCAGCTTCAGCTTTTGAGAAAGCCTCAGGAAACTTATAATCGTGGTGGAAGGCAAAGAGGGAGCAGGAACATCTTACATGGCCAGGGAAGGAGGAAGAGGGAGAGGGAGGAGGTACTACACACTTTTAAACAACCCGATCTCACAATAACTCACTCACGCACTATTGCCATGACAACATCAAGGGGGTGGTGTTAAGCCAGGAGAAGCCACCCCCATGATTCCATCACCCCCCACCTGGCCTCACCTGTAACACTGGGGATTACAATTTGACATGAGATTTGGGTGGAGACACAGATCCAAACCATATCAACACATATGTCTGTACACATCATGTGTTTCCTACTGTCTCAAGTACGCTTACCTATGTACCTTATTTACAGTTGCAACTCACCCCTACCACTCTTGAACCACCTTATATGGCCCTGTTTCTCCTTTCCCTGTCAAACCTTTGAGCATACCAAATTCCTGACTTTACTGTGGTTATTTTTATGGTCTGGATCCTTCCACTAGACTGTTAGCTCCTGGAGAACAGGGGTCTTTGTTTTCTTCATTCATGTGTCAAGTGCCCCCAACGGTTTCTGGCACATCATAGGTCCCCAAAGACTATTTGTTGTGCAAATGAATGAATGAATTGACATAAATGTTTTATGAAATCTACGCTTACTACACGGAATACATACACATATTTTTCTCATCTATTGAAAAAAAAACAAAACTGGCCAAGATCTACCAGGGGGTGAAAACCTGCAGTGTAATAAGCCCGGCTTGGGCTGTTTATTAAGACCTGTGTCAGGGGCCCTGATGTGGTTGCTCGGAAGATACCGCATGGGCCAGGAGCCTTCCCAATTGATGCTGCAGAACTTAGCAGTAGAGTCTGGGTGTGAGGGAGGTCAGGAGGAACTGCTGTAGAAAAGTATATCCAACAAATGTTGTGGCAGTTTTAAAAGATGCCCCTGAACTCTTTGAGTTGAAAATATGCTCCTGCTTTCAAAAGGTGGAGCCTAATTTCCCTCCCCTTGAGTGGGGGCTGGTCTTAGCAACTCACTTCCAGTGAATAGAGTGTGGTGAAAGTGGGCATGTGTGGCTTCCAAGACTAGGGAGGAAAGGTGGTGTGACTTTCTCTCTGCTCTCTCTTTTGGATCACCTACTGTGGGGGAAGCCAGCTGCCATGCAGTGAGGACACTCAAGCAGCCCCGTGGAGAGGCCCATGTGGTAAAGAACTAATGCCTCCTGCCAACAACCATGTCAGTGAGCCCTCTTGGAAGTGAATCTTCTCGTCCCAGTCAAGCCTTCAGATGACATTTTGTTTGGAACCAACCAAACCACTCCCAAATTTCTGATCTCAGAAGCTGTGAGATAATAAATGTTTGTTATTTTAAGCCATTAAATTTTGGAGTAATTTGTATACAAGTGTAAGCTATTTTATTTTATTATTATTATTTTTAAGACAGAGTCTCACTCTGTCACCCAGGTTGGAGTGCAGTGGCACAATCTTGGCTCACTGCAGCCTCTGCCTCCCAGGTTCAAGCGATTCTCCTGCCTCAGCCTCCTGAGTAGCTGGGATTGCAGGCACGCACCACTATGCCCGGCTAATTTTTGTATTTTTAGTAGAGACGGGGTTTCACCATGTTAGTGATTTTAAAAAGGGTTTATTCTTATATAATTTTAGGTTTAACTTAATTGGCACACTTACTTTCTTAACCTCAACTTGGAACTGCAGGGTCTTTTCATACTGTCAGGCAATGGTCTAGTGAGAGTTCCTGCAAGAGAGGTAGATGTCTCTTCCTGAATCACAGTGAGCAAATTTCCAGTCATGTGAGTACAATCTATAAAACATACTTGTAGGAGAATAGTGGTGTACACACAGTGGTGCTGACGTGGTGGGTGGCGGGAGTGGAAGGAGGGGGTTATGAATTTAATGTAACTAAAAGAGCGAGAATGAGCTGGCCCATGAGACAGGATATCTGAGCACTACCATTTCCCAGGCAGAGCTTGGTTCTCACCAAGAGTTTGGGCTCTGAAAATGCTATTAAATGGCAAAACATGAAGAATAGCTTTGGTCTGGTTCTCTTAATAATTTCCTAGCTATTAGTAATTCTTTTTTCTCTTAGGACTTACAAATTACATATTCACCATGACCCACATTTCTAAGCCTGTATGAACAAGTTTCATCAGTCCAGTGAGCAGAAGGCTTAGCTCACACTGGGAGCTGACGCTGACCAGAGTTCCCCACTCCACCGCACCCTCCACACTGACCAGAGTTCCCCACTCCACCGCACCCTCCGCACTGACCAGAGTTCCCCACTCCACCGTACCCTCTGCAAGGCGGAACTGAACATGTAAGATATTAGCACTGCGTATTTTCCCCGATAATAAAAATATTGACTTTATACTTGTATATTGCCGCAGGTTTTCTTGTCTACCCATTCCACCATCAATGATTTGGTACTGCACTGTCCTATACGGTAGCCAGGAGCCTCATGTGACTGTTGGGCACCTAAAATGTGACCAGTCCAAGTTCACACGTGCTGAAAGTATAAAATACGCTCCAGATTTTGAAGACTTAGAATAAAGAAAGTAAAATATTTCATTAATAATGTTTATATTGATTGTATGTAGGAACACTACTATTTGGATATAATGGATTAAATAAAACTCATCACTAAAATTAATTTTACTTGATTTCTTTTTGCTTTTCCAAACATGGCTGTGAAAAGGTTTAACATTTCATGTGTGGCTCACATATTCCTGTTAGACAGCATGGACCTGGAAGTTGGCCTAGGGTCTTTTAGCACCAATTCCTTGCCCAGGTATTTTGGTGAGAACACTTGATCACATCCACAGCACTGTGAATTCCTCCATGTAGCTTCACAATCTTGCTGAAACGTCCAGGTGAGCAACTGTGTGTCTGTAGGATTAGAGCTGATAACTGGCTCCTGATCACAGCCTTCCCTGGTGTGGGAAGGTGGCTGCAGAAGAGGTTACCGGACATGCTACAAGGCCTGCAGCTTCTCACTAGGGGAACGGAATTAAACTCCAGGGCCTGTGCCTGCAGAAGGCCAAGGACGTTCATTCCACTCCACTGAAATTACAGCTCTAACCTTGAGCAAAAAATGTCATTGTCAGAAGAAACAAGATTAAGGGATCAACAGTGAAAAAAAACCAACTGAAAACTTTTGAATGTTAAGATTCCAGGGTTAAAATTCTATTTTCCCATCACTATTTGTCTACATAGCTGGTATTTCCTAGGCCCACACACGACAAGTCTCTTTTGTGGCTTGATCTCTGAAAGGTTTTACATATTTTGCCTTCCATTTGGTTAGAGGGGATTTTGTTTCACTTTAATCATTTGGTGACTTGTAGAGTCATGAGTTCCTGTCATAATTAAATTAGTGGATTAGCATTAAATTATCTCTTCAAAGCAATGCAAAACATAATGTACAGGCATGTGCTGACCAATGACAGTTCAGTCAATGACAAACAGCATGGACGATGGTGGGCCCGTAAGATTATAAAGGAGCTGAAAACTTCCTCTTGCCCAGTGACATCATAGCTACCATATTCATTGTCACATGGTAGTGTGATGCATTGCTCACATGCTTTTGTTGTAAATACTGGGCTGCGGGTCATACAAAAGTATCACACATACAATTATGTACAGCACATAATACTTGATGATGGTAATAAATGACTTTCACTGGTTTATGTATTTACTAAACTGTACTTTTTATCATTATTTTAGAACGTATTCTGTCTACTTACTAAAAAAAGTTAAGTAAAACTCAGGCAGGTCCCTCAGGAGGTATCCGGAAGAAAGCATTGTTATCACCGGGGATGACAGCTGCGTGCCTGTTACTTCCCCGGAAGGCCTTCCAGTGGGACAGGATGTGAAGATGGAAGACAGGGATACTGATGATCCTGCCGTGTAGGCCTCGGCTAATGTGTGTGTTCATGTGTTTTCCACCAAAAAAAGTTTAAAAAGTAAAAAATAAATAAATAAAAGTTAAAAACAGAAAAGAACTTAGAGACTAAGGATATAAAGAAAGAAAATGTGTATATATAAGTCACTATACAATGTGTTTGTGTTTTAAGCTGTGTTATTACAAAAGAGCCAAAATATGTTTTTTAAAAAGTTTATAAAGTAAGAAAGTTACAGTAAGCTAAGGTTAATTTATTGTTGAAGAAAGACATTTTTAAAATAAATTTAGTGGCTGGGCACGGTGGCTCACGCCTGTAATCCCAGCTCTTTGGGAGGCCAAGGAGGGTGGATCACCTGAGGTGAGGAGTTCGAGACCAGCCTGGCCACCATGGTGAAACCCTGTCTCTACTAAAAATACAAAAATTAGCTAGGAGTGGTGGCACACACCTGCAGTCCCAGCTACTTGGGAGGCTGAGGCAGGAGAATTGCTTGAACCCAGGAGGCGGAGGTTGCAGTGAGCCGAGATCACGCCACTGCACTCAGGCCTGGGCAACAGAATGAGACTCTGTCTCAAGAAAAAAAAAAAAATTAGTGTAGCCTAAAAGTGTTTATAAAGTCTAGAGTGGTGTACAGCAATATCCTAGGCCTTCACACTCACTCACCATTCACTCACTGACTTACCCAGAGCGACTTCCAGTTCTGCAAGCTTTATTCATAGTAAGTGCCCCATATATGTGTACCATTTTAAATATTTTTTTTTTTTTTTTTTTTTTGAGGCGGAGTCTCGCTCTGTCGCCCGGACTGGAGTGCAGTGGCCGGATCTCAGCTCACTGCAAGCTCCGCCTCCTGGGTTTTACGCCATTCTCCTGCCTCAGCCTCCCGAGTAGCTGGGACTACAGGCGCCCGCCACCTCGCCCAGCTAGTTTTTGTATTTTTTAGTAGAGACGGGGTTTCACCGTGTTAGCCAGGATGGTCTTGATCTCCTGACCTCGTGATCCGCCCGTCTCGGCCTCCCAAAGTGCTGGGATTACAGGCTTGAGCCACCGCGCCCGGCCCCATTTTAAATATTTTATGCTGTACTTTTAATGTGCATTTTCTATGTTTAGATACACAAATACGTACCATTGTGTTATAACTGCCTGCAATATTCAGTATAGTCACGTGCTGTACAGATTTGCAGCCTGAGAGTAATAGGCTTTACCATACAGCCTAGGTATATAGTGGACTATTTAGATTTGTTTAAGTACACTCTTCGATGTTTTCCCAACAACAAACTCACCTAATGACACGTTTCACCATTAGGTGATGTGTGACTGTATAGGGAAATGTTGTGTGTGGACTGTATGTTTATTTTTCCCCCAATTCATTTTGTCTCCAATGAACCATGTGTATTTAAATTACACTCTACCAAATAAGGTAGCCCTATTTCTATTTCTAATTTCTCCCCTTGTGATTTCACAATAAAGATTTAGTACTTGTCATCTGTATTTTAATTAGGCCCTGTTCCTGGTCATGGCAGATCAGTTTTGCCCGGAGGCTGATGCATTCCTCGACTGCGCTCTCTGTTTCTGGTACTCTGCCATTTTTATTTCCTCTTGTTCTGTCTCTCATGAAGGCATGTGATAGAGAGATAGTGTCCTCAAATGATAAAAAGACAAATGACTGTGATAGAACGATTTACCTACCATCCTGTTCAAGTTTCAGAGCTAGTCTTGAATGATTTGTATGTGCACTGAAAAATAATGTATATTTTGCTGTTTTTGGGTGGAATTTCAATTAGGTCCAGTTGGTTGATCATCTTGTTGAAATCTTGTGTGCACTTACGGATTTGTTGTCTATTTTATCAATAACTAAGAGAGAGTGCTGAAATAGTTCAGTATAGGCCAGGCGCAGTGGCTCACGCTTGTAATCCCAGCACTTTGGGAGGCCGAGACGGGCAGATCACCTGAGGTCAGGAGTTCAAGACCAGCCTGGCCAACATGGTGAAACCCCATCTCTACTAAAAATACAAAAATTAGCTGGATATAGTGGCAGGCGCCTGTAGTCCCAGCTACTTGGGAGGTTGAAGCAGGAGGATTGCTTGAACCTGGGAGGCGGAGGTTGCAGTAAGCTGAGACTGCATCATTTTACTCCAGCCTGGGTGACAAAAGCAAAAAAAAACTGTCTCAAAAAAACAAAAACAAAAATGAAATATTTCAGTATAATTGTGGAATTGCCTATTTCTCCTTTCAATTCTATCAGTTTTCCTTTATGCATTTTAAAGCTCTGTTATTATGTGCAAAAACATATAAGACGGCTATATTTTTTTATGACTTGACCCCTTTATCAATGTGAAATGACTCTGTTCATCTCTGATAATATTCCATGGTATGAAATCAACTTTGATATTTATGTAGTAATTCAGCTTTCTTTTGATTACTGTTATCATGGTGTATCTTTTTCCATCTTTTTACTTATAACCTTTTATTATTTTCATATTTAAAATGCATTTATTGTAAGCAGCATATAGTTGGGTCTTTTTTTTACCTTCAATTCTGATTTATGTCATTTAATGACTGGTAGTCCATTTACTTTTAATGCGATTATTAATATAGTTAGGTTTAACCTACCATCTTACTATTTGTTTTCTATTTATTGCATTCCCCATTTTGCCTTCTTATGAATTTGTTGAGTATTTTCTATGATTTCATTTATCTGTTTGTTGGTTTGTTAGCTATACCTCTCTTTTTTTAATGACTGATTTAGGGTTTATAGTATATATCAGGGGTTGGCAAAGTATAGCCCCTGAGCCAAATCTGCTAGTTTTACCTGTTATTGTAAATAAAGTTTTATTGAAATATACCCACACCCATTAGTGTATTTATTGCCTCTGGCTGCTTGTACACTACAACAACAGTATTGAGGGTGGGTGCAGTAGCTCACGTCTGTAATCCCAGCCCTTTGGGAGGCTGAGGTGGGAGGATCACAGGAACTCAAGACCAGCCTGGGCCATATAGGGAGACACCATCTCTACCAAAAAAAAAAAAAAAATTAGCTGGGTGTAGTGACACACACCTGTAGCTCCAGCTACTTGGGAGGCTGAGATGGGAGGACTGCTTGAACTCAGGAGCTTAAGGCTGCAGTGGGCTGTGATCACACCACTGAACTATAGCCTGGATAACACAGTGAAGCCCTGTCTCAAAAAAAAAAAAAAAAGTAAAAATAAAAATAAAATAGAATAAGAAAACAGTAGAATTGAGTAATTGTGACGGAGACCGTAAGGCCTTCAAAGACTAAAATATTTACTACCTGACCCTTTACAGAAAATGTTTGCCAACCCCTGATAAGCATTTTAACTTATCATAATCTACCATCAAGTAATGTCATGCTGTTTCACATATACTTGCAACAATAAATTGAAATCCTGGATTGGCCTTTGTGCTCTTGTCAAAAATTTTACTTTATTTATAAGGCCCACAATGCATTGTGGTTATTTTTGCTTTACAAAATTATGTTTCAAAGATTGTTTTTAAATACAAAAAAAGAGTCTTTTATATTAACCTCCCCTGCTCCCCCCCATGCCCCCTACAGAATGACCATTTCTGGTGTTCTTTATTCCTTTGTATAAAACCAGATTTCTTAAGGGACTTCTCTTAACATTTTGTATAGTGTAGGTCTACTGGTGATTAATTCTTTTGGTTTTGTATGTCTGAAAAAGTCTTTATTTTGATTTTGCTTTTGAAGACATTGTTACTGGATATAAAAATCTAAGTTGACAGTATTTTTTGTTTTGTTTTGTCTTTTAGTACTACAAGGGTGCTTTGCCAATATCTTTTGGTTTATATTATTTCTAACAAGAAGTTTGCTGTCATTCTTATCTTTATTCCTCCATACCTGTATCTTCTTCCTGGTTGCTTTTTTTTTTTTTCCTTTTTATTAGTAGATTTAACAACTTGATTTTGATATATTTTATCATAGTCTTCTTTACATGTCGTGTGTTGGGATTTGTTACGTTTCTTAAACCTGTGGATTAATAGTTTGTATTAAATTTGGAAATGTTTTGGTTATTCTTTCTTCAATTTTTTTTATGATCCTCTGCTTCCTCTTCCCACCAGACTTCTGTTAACACAATTACACGTATGTTAGACTAACTGCAGTTGTCCCATAGTTCACTTATATTTTATTCTTTTCTTCAGTCTTTTTTTCTCTCTGTATGTTTTAGTTTGGACAGTTTGTACTGCTATATATTCACATTTACTAATCTTTTCTTCTGCACTTTCTAATCTGTTATTAATTTCATCCAATATATTTTTTATTTTGGACATTTAGTTTTATTTCTAAAAGTTTTAATTGGGTCTCTAAAAATATTTCCCATGTCTCTTTTTAACATGGGCATACTTTTCTCTACCATGTTGAACGTATAGGATATAGGTATAGTTACTATCTTAAAGTCCTTGTCCACTTATTCTATTATTTGTCTCATTTCTGGGTCTGTTTATGTTAATTTTTCTGCCAATTAATTTTCATCCATTTCCCCAACATAACTTTTTTTCTTGAGCTTTTTTTTTTTTTTTTTTTTTTTTTTTTTTTTTTTTGCTCTGCCGCCCAGGTTGGAGTGCAATAGCACGATTACAGCTCACTGCAGCCTCAACATCTCGGGCTCAAGCAATTCTCCCACCTCAGCCTCTCAAGTTGCTGTGACTACAGGCACATATCACCACGCCCAGCTAGTTTTTAAATTTTTTGTAGAATGAGGTCTTGCTGTGTTGTCAGGGCTGGTCTCGAACTCCTGGACTCAACTGATTCCACCACACCCTCCCAAAGTGCTGGGACTGTAGGTGTGAGCCACAATGCTCAGCCTTCTTGAGTATTTTGAAAGAAATCTCAGACAACATGTGTCTTGTAAATACTTCAGTGTGCATGTCTAGGTGATAATTAGTAAAGATTTTTTTTTTCACATTGGATGGGTAATGTGGTGCTGATGTACTAACAAGGTTTGAGGGAGGCTGATCTGCTGATCTGCTGATCTCACATGTTGACGTGAAAATGAAATAATCATACTTATGAACCACAAAAGGATAGTAAACCCTTTGCTATTTATCACTTAAGAAAACTAAAAACCATTCCTGAATATAATCTAATATTCAGATCATACGTGAATTGCTCTACTTCATCTTAAAAATGCCTTTTTACAGACGATTTGTTTGAATCAGGATACAATGAGAATCACTAATTGGCTGCTATATCTCTAAGTCTCTTTTATTCTGTAAGTCTCTTTTCCACATGCAATAGTATGTTAAAGAAAATGAGTCATTTGTCTGCAGACACCCACAATCTACATTGGCTGATTGTTTCCTTGTGGTATCATTTGACTTGTGCTGCAAACCCTTGTATCCCCTGGAAATTGACAGTTGGACCTAGAGGTCTAAGTGATAGATAGGCTCAGACTGAATTTTACAGGCAAGAACCCTCCATATGAACCTTGTGCAATTTTTTGGCATCGTGTGGTACTTTGTCCCATTTTTAGAAAGGCTGAGATTGATAAGCATGTGCTGGATGTGCCCCACTGATGCCTCCACTGGGAAAGCCTACCAACATTTCATTCCAAGTTTTGGCTTGCATCAGAGAAGAAAAATTTATTTTGTTTATTTTTGCTTTATTTATTTATTTATTTATTTATTGAGATGGAGTTTTGCTCTTGTTGCCCAGGACGGAGGGCAATGGCATAATCCTGGCTCACCACAATCTCTGCCTCCCAGGTTCAAGCTATTCTCCTGCCTCAGTCTCCCAAGTAGCTGGGATTACAGGCGTGCACCACCACGACCGGCTAATTTTTGTATTTTTAGTAGAGACGGGGTTTCTCCGTGTTGGTCAGGCTGGTCTCGAACTCCTGACCTCAGGTGATCTGCCCATCTTGGCCTCCGAAAGTGCTGGTATTACAGGCGTGAGCCACCACGCCCGGCCAAAGAAAAAAATTTTACTCTAATTATGAAGATAGGCAGGGCCAGTATTTTTAGGCACAGATCTGCTTGAAATAGAACAGAGGTGGCTAGGGGAACACTGTTGGTTCAGGCTCAGGCAGCATCCCTGTCTCCATGGCTCTTCTGTTCATTCACCCATTTGCCTGCCTATTGGGCTATACACTTATCAGAGAGGGCCAGTGGCCTGCTACGGTATCCGTAACATTATTCCAATGTAAGTCCTCACCAGAGGTTTTGTGGGAAGCCACATGAGAAATTAGAATTTTCATACTGGAAATTAAGGACAGTTGGGGAGAGGGGTTGATGAAATAGCCTTGAAAAAGACTCTTTAGCATGAAATAGTTACTCTATTCTTTTGAGGGTTAATTGTCCTTTCTTTGATGAAATCATGTTAATGTAGTTGGTAAATGGCCAAATACAAAGTTGGCAATTTTATTTTACTGATCTGTGAAATAAAAAAGTTTCAGAAACAAGTAAAGATAATCCTCAATCTAGGAAGTATATGAGAACCTCCAGGTAGCATACACTTTTAATATTTTTTCAAAAGGACATGGCTTAGGAAAGAAAAAAGATTGGGAAACACTGCTGTAAAAAACAATGGAATTAGCATGATGCACATCAATCTATCAGATGACAAAGGTAACTATAACTGGCAACGTATTTTTTTTTTAAATCCATAAAGGTCCACTACCGGCCATAGGGGGTGGCTCACGCCTGTAACCCCAGCACTTTGGGAGGCTGAGGTAGGCGGATCACGGGGTCAAGAGATTGAGACCATCCTGGCCAACATGGTGAAACCCTGTCGCTACTAAAAATACAAAAATTAGCTAGGGGTGGTGGCGGGCGCCTGTAGTCCCAGCTACTCGGGAGGCTGAGGCAGGACAATCGCTTGAACCTGGGAGGCAGAGGTTGCGGTGAGCCGACATCATGCCACTGCACTCCAGCCTGGTGGCAGAGCGAATTCCCGTCTCAAGAAAAAAAAAAAAAGGTCCACTATCTCTCAATACCACATTAAAAATAAATAGCCACGTTGAAGTACCACTTAACACCCATAAGGATGGCTGTGATGAAAAAGAGACACAGTAACAAGTGTTGGTGAGGATGGATAAACTGAAACCTTCATATGCTGTGGGTGGGGACATACATTGGTGTAGGCACCATGGAAAACAGCTTGGCAATTCCTCACAGGGAGATACGGAGTTGCCATGTGACCAAGCAATTCCATTCTTAGTTCCACACTTAAGAGAACTTCAAGCCTATGTTCACACAAAACTTGCACACAAATGTTCATAGCAGCGTTAACCACAATAGCTAAAAAGCTTTAACAGCCCAAATGTCCAGGAACTGAAGAATGGATAAATAAAATGTGGTCTATCCATACAATGGAATGTTATTCAGCAATGAAAAGAAATGCAGTGTTGTTACATGCTACAACATGGATAAACCTTGAAAACATGATGCTTACCGAAGGAAGCCAGTCACAAAGGACTACATATTGTATAATTTCATTTACAGGAAATGTCCAGAGTAATCAAATCCAGGACAGGGCGCAGTGGCTCACACCTGTAATCCCAGCACTTTGGGAGGCCGAGGCGGGAGGATCATGAGGTCAGGAGTTCAAGACCAGCCTGGCCAACGTGATGAAACCCCTTCTCTACTAAAAATACAAAAAAATAGCCAGGCATGGTGGCACATGCCTGTAGTCCCAGCTACTCGGAGGCTGGGACGGGAGAATTGCTTGAACCTGGCAGGCGGAGGTTGCAGTGAGCCGAGATTGTGCCACTGCACTCCAGCCTGGGGGACACAGCGAGACTCCATCTCAAAAAAATAATAATAATAAAATCAAATCCAGAGACACAAAGTAGATTGCGTTTCCTAGAGCGTGAGAGGCAAGGGAGGAGGGAGATGGGAAATGACTGCCAGTGGGTATGGAGTTTCTTTGGGGATGAGAAAATGTTTGAAAATGATTTCAGGATGGTCGCACAACTCTGTGCATATATTAAACCCACTAAATTATATACTTTATACATTGTATGGTATGTAAAATACATCTTACTAAAGCTGTTATAAAATAAAAAACAGCCTATTGAATAAATATCGCCTTAAAGACATGAAATGTTTCACTCATCTGCCATGTAGAATCTCAAGGATTAGAGATTTACGAAGTTAGAATGGATTATTGGCCTTTTCATCCTCTTTCTCCATTTTTAAAATTTTAATTTAAATTAACAAGACTACCCATTTATTAAGTAACAATGAACGACAACTCTACCAATGTAACTGGTATGAATAAATCCACTAGAAAGATAAAGTTAGAATGAAACTAATTTGTTAATTCATTTGTTTAATGAACAAAGATTTGGAATAAATGGTGTTACATCAACCCATTTCCTGAATTAAGAATAGGGAATATAAAATATCCTAAAGCCTATAGAGAATAGTGAGCTATCGTTTTAATTTTATGACAGTTTTAAAAAAGAGGCAGATGAGAATGAGAGCTGTGGACATAAAGAGGCAGACAGAGGGAAATCTAGTGTTGTTAGAATCGGTGGCCCCAGTATAAATAGGACCAGAAAACACTCCTTAAGATAGAATCCTTCAGGGTGGGAGGAACATGAACCTGTGAAAAGCATCTCTCTGAAATTCCTAGTCAGAGATAATATATGAAGAAAGCATGCTGTCTGCTAAAGAACTAGTGACTGATAGCATATGACCACAAGTATTTTAAACTATGGACAGTGAGAATTTGAAACGCAGAATATCAAATACTATGTTGTGAATTCAAAATGCAAAAGGATTGCATTAGTAAAAGTAGTCCTGAGGTCATTATTGAAAATTCCAGAAGGTTCAGAGGGAAAAATAAATAGGCAGAAATTTCTACGGCGGCCCTTTCTGATTCAGGCAGAGCTGGTAGACATGTGACTCTTGCCTGTCACCCAGGGAGGCCAGGACCATGACAAGATTCAAAGCCACTCTGGAGCAGGGGTCCCCAACCGCCGGGCCACATCGAAGTTTCCTCTGCATTTACAACTGCTCCCATCACTCGCATTACTGCCTGAGTTCCACCTCCTCAGATCAGTGGCACATTACATTCTCAAAGAAGCGAGAACCCTTTTGTGAAGGGCGCATGTGAGGGATCTGAGTTATGTGCTCCTTAATGAAAATCTAATGCCTGATGATCTGTCACTGTCTCCCATCACCCCCAAATAGGACTGTCTAGTTGCAGGAAAGCAAGCTCAGGGTTCCCACTGATTCTACATTATGGTGAGTGTATAATTATTTCATTATGTATTATAATAGAAATAAAGTGCACAATAAATGTAATGCACTTGAATCATCCCGAAACCATCCCCCCAACCTCCAGCCCCGTTCATGGAGAAATTGTCTTCCACAAAACCAGTGCCTGGTGCCAAAACAGTTGGCGACCACTGCTCTAGAGAGAGGATAGAAGATCCCAAAATCAGCCAAGAGCAACAACAACAAAAACAGAGAAGGTTACTTTCAACCAAGTTTGCTTTATTTATTTATTTATTTATTTTTATTTTTTAGACAGAAGTTCACTTTGTTGCCCAGGCTAAAGTGCAATGGTGCCATCTCGGCTCACTGCAACCTCCACCTCCTGGATTCAAGCAATTCTTCTGCCTTAGTCCCCTGAGTAGCTGAGACTACAGGCATGCACCACCACAACCGGCTAATTTTTGTATTTTTAGTGGAGACAGAGTTTCACCATGTTGGCCGGGCTGGTCTTGAACTCCTGAGCTCAAGCGATTGGCCTGCCTCAGCCTCCCAAAGTGCTGGGATTATAGGCATGAGCCACCACGCCCAGTCCTTTAACCAATCTTGATGGCTTATCACATAGAGAGCTCATGTTCTACTGACCTGTAACTACGAGGCAAAATTTGCCCAGAAAATGGAGGTTCCTGAAAGATGGTTGGACCTCCAGGTATTTCAAGAAACAATTTCAACCTCTGCAGCTTCCAGAAGAGACACACAAGAAATAAACAGAATGATAGAGAAAGACTTTCCTGAGGCAAAATTCTCAATCTGTGACCTTATAAAATCCTGCTCAAAAGATTTTAAAGCCAGGTTGTGCTTTGATAAGTAAAGGCATACAGTTCCTTTGTACTTGTCCTAAAGGATTAAATGAAGTTAAATTTAATGCCCCCAAATCCGTAAGGCTTTATTATGGACTCCACGAATTGATTTTTTCAAATTGCTGTTTGTTTGGAGAGCCTGTTCTGTGTCTCCTGCAAGCTGGTCAAAGAACATTTGGTACTGGCTCCGAAAGGGCTCTGTCAAGTCACGGGAGACTCCATTTCAATTTAACACACAGCAATTAATTCTCGCAAAAGACTGTGCCTGACAGCTTAAACGGTGTTGTGTAAGAAGACAGAGTGCAGTTTGCTGGTGTATCAATTTACAGTTGTGTTAGCATATTTTTACATGAGCCATAAATCTTGCAGATTCACCAACTCTCAGCTTAATTTACAAGCTTTCGTTTCTGGGAGCACATCCCACTGCACAGTCCCACCTCCTGGGTGTTGTAACATCTTTCTTGAGATCTTCACTTCAGAAGTTGACAAGGTGTCCAAGATGAACCGTAATCATGTTACAGAGCGGGAGGAACATGCAAGCCAGACTATTTATAACTCTGCCCTTTTAATAGTCACGTTCAGCACTATGCGGCCTTAACCTAAAGTTATTGATCTAAATGACCTAGTTCTGAACTGAGACTTTTCCATTTTTAGAGTTAAATTATAATTTGTAGTCACCCAGTAATACTTTAAAACCCTCAAATTTTTAATCGTTGTATTGAGATGTAATTCATATATCATACAATCACTTATTGAAAGTGTACAATTTGACTGGGCAAGGTGCCTGATGCCTATAAGCCCAACACATTGGGAGGCCAAGGTGGGAAGATTGCTTAAGGCCAGGAGTTGGAGACCAGCCTGGGAAACACAGCAAGACTCTTTATATATAAAATAAATAAATACATACATATATAACATAAAATAAAATCAAAAATTAATCAGGCACATCCCTGTAGTCCCAGCTATTCAGGAGGCTGCAGTGGGAGGATTGCTTGAGCCCAGGAGGTTAAGGCTGCAGGGAGCTATGATCATGCCACTGCACTCCAGCCTGGGTTACAGAGCAAGACCTTGTCTCTAAAGAAATTAAATGAAAATAAATAAGTAAAAATAAAGTGTACAGTTTGATACAGTACGATGTTTTTTCATATTTTCACCAGATTGTGAACCAGCAATCACTTTCTATCTATATAGATTTACCTGTTCTGGACATCTCATAGACATGGAGCACACAATATGTAGTTTTTTGTGATTGGCTTATTTCACCTATCATAACGTTTTCAAGGTTCCTCTATATTGTGGCCTGAATCAGTACTTCATTTCTTTCCATTGAATGCATATATCACAATTTGCTTATCCATTCATCAGTTGACAGACAACACAAAAATGTTCTACAAGAAAAAATAGTGGCTTATATATAATCATGAAATATCTTGGCTGTCTGTTACATGTGCTCTGCAATAATTTTTAAACCTTGCTAAAGTATAGTTTGCCTGAAAGTCTGGGTATGAATTATGATACAAGCATGAATTATAGATTGTGCAGTGTTTTATTCAGGCTTTTCTGGATTTGTAGAGACTTTCCTCTGACATTTGCATACATCACACTTCCAACAGACTTCTGGTTCTACTAACATAGCATGTTCTTAAAAGCCTGTCAGTGATGCTTCAGCTATGTCGATGCAATATTTATCCTGTGATGTTTCAACAAGGGACGTCTCAAATAGCCAGGAACTTCCAGATCACCAAAAACGCAATCCACTCTCTAGATTCCAGGCTTTCCAATGACTGCCCAGCTCCAACCACGGTGAGGAGGTATTTTCAGGGAGTCTCAGGCTGCAGAGAGATGAAGGGTCTAAAAGGGGTCCCTCCAGAAGGATGACTCACTGCCTTTAAAGGACATCTGGGACTCATTTGCAAACGTAACCTCAATCAATTTTTGCAGAGATGTATAGCATATTTGCCAATAATCATTTTCATGAAAGACGCTATTTCATTGCCTGAAGATGAACATTTATAACACTGGCTGTTATAAATGCAGCAGCAATAGAAGCCATTGAATAGCCACCGTTACAATCCGCAGGTGAGCAGGACCAACTATTGTTCAAAAAAATGGCAGCCTCAAAGCAGTTACAGGCTGATGTGAATAAGGGAAGGATTTAGAATAAAATGTTGTAGTGAGCCAGGTGTGGTGGTTCATGCCTGTAATCCCAGCACTTTGGGAGGCTGGGGCGGGTGGATTGCCTGAGGTCGGGAGTTCAAGACCAGCCTGGCCAACATAGTGAAATTCCTTCTCTACTAAATATACAAAAAAAATAGCTGGGCATGGTAGTGGGCGTCTGTAATCCCAGCTACTAAGGAGGCTGAGGCAGGAGAGCTGCTTGTACTCAGGAGGCAGAGGTTGCAGTGAACCGAGATCATATCATTGCACTCCAGCCTGGGCAACAAGATCGAAACTCCATCTCAAAAAACAAAACAAAAACAAAAACAAAACATTGTAGCATAAAATACAGAGGCAAGTGGGGCATGGATGGAGGGAACCAGCGGCTGTCAGACAGGCAGTGAATGGCCTGGAAACTCAAGTGCTGTGTGTTCATGCTTGTTCTGCTAATCCAACACCAAGATATCATGTATATTTACTCCACTGTGAATGCAGATGTTGTACTGATTGTCAGAATGGTGAACTGAAATAATGTATGAAGCAGTGCCTAAAACATGGCAGGTGTTCTGTAAATTATTAACTGAACCCGACAAGAGCTAAATGATTCCAATGTTGCTTATGTCAAATACTGATATAGAAATCCTTATTCTGCAAAATAATTTCCCAATCCCAATTATTGCAATAACTTTCAAACGATTATGTGTAGAACAGTACATTCAACTTAATCCAGTACTAGGGATATATAGTATACACTACAGACAGAGTTCCTGTTCTCAACAAGTCTATAATCTCATGGAGAAGATTACAGTTACCCCTACCACCTGTGAGTTCTGGATAAATATTTTTGGCATATCCCTTGTCTATACTGAATTTTTACAATGTCTTTCAAAATTCATGCACCCATATGAGATAAGGTGATTTATTGATGAAGATTTTGAATAGTGGCAAGAAAATAGAGACTAAAGTATTTTTCTATTGTCCAATCAGTGCATGTAAAAATTCTTTTTTTTTTTTTTTTTTTTTTTGAGACAGAGTCTCGCTCTGTCGCCCAGGCTGGAGTGCAGTGGCCGGATCTCAGCTCACTGCAAGCCCCGCCTCCCGGGTTTACGCCATTCTCCTGCCTCAGCCTCCTGAGTAGCTGGGACTACAGGCACCCGCCACCATGCCGGGCTAGTTTTTTTTGTATTTTTTAGTAGAGACGGGGTTTCAGCGTGTTAGCCAGGATGGTCTCCATCTCCTGACCTCGTGATCCGCCCGTCTCAGCCTCCCAAAGTGCCGGGATTACAGGCTTGAGCCACCGCGCCCGGCCATAAAAATTCTTTTGTGTCCAAGCTCCATTGCTTTTTGTTCAGGTTCAGGAATCATCTCTTTGTGTTCTTTATCATCAGATGCTCTCTTTCTAACTGCTTCCACATCCCCCTTCATGAGAAAAAGGTAGCAGGGCTGTTACTCAAATGCTATGGCTCTTCAGAAACTAAGTGGACTGAAAGGTTTTAGATTGTCTTCTCTCTGCAGTTCTCTAATACCACTCGTCTGATTACATCATTACTCATTACCCACTGGGCTTCCAAAGACTCCCTCCAAGGTTGTTACTGGGCTTCATTAATGATGACCAGAAATGCAAGTCTTACCCAGAGTATGGAGAAGAATTTGAACAATGATTTGTTTTCTAATCAGGTTCACTTTTCTGTTTGGAATATTACCACTTAAACCCGGAACAACACATCATCCAAATATGTACTCCTTTGACTCTAACCCCTTCATTGCTAGAATGTGATCTCTTTGATACTATCTGTAACTCGACTTTCCAGACACCACCACCAGCAGGGAGGATAGGTGAGGGGTCCTGTGTGGACAGAGAAGAGTGGTCCCATTCCTGCGAGAATATCAGTCTTTTATCTGGCAAAACAGGCGGCTCAGTGATGGGAAGCAAGGGACGGTATTAACGGAAGGGTCTGTTGGATCGGAAGGGTCCCTTGGCATTGGTGTTGTAGAGCAATAGTCTCAAAAGCTCCTCCATGGTGAAGACAGTCAGGGCGCCTCTCGAGGACTTCCTGACACATGCAGGAGTCTATGGAGGAGGTGGACTGACTGCCCTGATGACAGCAGTTGAGGGTGCACAGGGTAAAAGACCCCTGCCACCACCCCCAGTGGCCCTCAGGTGCTGTTGATGGGAGGTGGCCCCACAGTTGGGAAATGTGAGCAAAACCCTGGGCTGGCTTCATGAGTGTGTGACTTTGGTTTCATATAAATGGAGTCATATTATATGTGGTCTTTTGTGACTGACTTCTTTTACTTGGCATAATATTTGGTTTAATGCTCTATTGTCATCATCTTAAAATTTCTAATTCAATTCAACTAATTAATTTTATTTTTTTATGTTGAGATGGTGTTTCACTCTGTTACCCAGGCTGGAGTGCAGTGGTGCCATCTTAGTTCAATGCAACTTCCTCCTCCTAGGTTCAAGCAATTCTCATGCCTCAGCCTCCCATGTAGCTGGGACTACAGGTGCATGCACCAAGCCCGGCTAATTTTTGTATTTTTTTAGTAGAGATGGGGTTTCACCATGTTGGCCAAGCTGGCCTCAAACGCTTGACCTCAAGTGATCTGCTTGCCTCGGCTTCCCAAAGTGCTGGAATTACAGGTGTGAGCCACTGTGCCCAGCCAAAATGTTTAATTTTGTATGTGTTTTGGAAGGGAAGTCTACCAGGGCAATGGAACTTGTGTGTTTGCAGTGGAGAGATGCCAAGTGTCCAGGCACCAAGCAATGGCCGGGCAACTAGGGACACTGTGGAGTTCCTAGGTAGCCAGGTCAGGACCTGGGCCTTAATCACTGGTGACAACAGGTGCTGTAGCAGCAGTGGTGGTGGTGGCAGTGGTGGCAGCCATGAGAAAAAGGACAGACTTCATATGGGGGCAGCACCAGGACCAGGAGATGGGGAGCAGCCTGCCTTTCTGTCTCCAGAGCCCATCCCTGCAGCATCCACACAAATGCTAACTCTCTGGCCTGAGCCCTGGGACAGGAACTGCAGGTGATGGGGCAGTCAACTTTGTCAGTAAATTATTGCGAAAGAAAATAATACACATGGACATTGCAATAAAGCATACCAGGAAGCTATTAGAATTTTCAGAGTGTGGACTCTATAGTTTTTTAAAATACTGGACCACTACAAAGCAAATATCCACAGGCTTAGAAATTAAATTTAAAAGTCATTGCATTAAATTATTTTCATAAGAAGCTTCAAATGAACCAATGATTAATGAGAAAGAAAATTTTAAATTAAATTTCCATGTAAAAATACAATTACCAAATGCATAAACAAGTGTTTAAATTATATGAAAATTATTAATACAATTTCGAATGACCTCTACAAGTTAGAGGAAATGTCAGAGAAAAACCTTAAAGTGCCAGTGCATAAATTTACATTTATTTGTTTGCTTTGTGTTTTTGAGATGGGATCTTTCTGTGACGCCCAGACTGCAGTGTAGTGGCACAATCATGGATCATTGCAGCCTCTACCTCCTAGGCTCAAGTGATCCATCTGCCTCAGCCTCCCAAGTATCTGGGACTACAGGAGTACATCACCATGCTCAGCTAATTTTTTAAATCTATTGTAGAGATGGGGGTCTCCCTATTTTGCCCAGGCTGGTCTTGAACTCCTGGCCTAAAGTAATCTTTCTGCTTCAGCCTCCCAAAGCACTGGGATTACAGACGTGAGCCACTGTGCCTGGCTTAAATTTACTTTTTTTTTTTTTTGAGATGGGTTCTCGCTCTGTCTCCACGCTGGAGTGCAATGGAATGATCTCGGCTCACTGCAACCTCCGCCTCCCGGGTTCAAGTGATTCCTGCCTCAGCCTCCCGAGTAGCTGGGACTATAGGCACCCACCACCACACCCTGCCAATTTTGCATTTTTAGTAGATACAGGGTTTCACCATGTTGGCCAGGATGGTCTCGATCTCTTGACCTTGTGATCCACCTGCCTTGGCCTCCCAAAATGCTAGGAGTACAGGCGTGAGCCACGGAGCCCAGCCCCTAAATTTACATGTAAAATCACATTCAGATTTAAACAAAACTGATTTGTATGAAGAGGTTAATCTTTTTTAGAAAAATCATTCTGTGAAAATCATTATCTCTAGATGTGCTAAAATGTGGATTTCAAAATAATTTACCAGAAATTTTTCCCAAAGCTGACACAGCTCATAAATATTCTTAACCCCAGAAAGTTTTGTCCTTCTCAAAATAAAAGTCAAAGTATTACTCAAAAATTAGCCAAGCATGGTGGTGCATGCCTATAATCCCAGCTACTCGGGAGGCTGAGGCACGAGAACAGCTTGAACACAGGAGGCGGAGCTTGCAGTGAGCTGAGATCACGCCACTGCACTCCAGCCTGGGTGACAGAGGAGACCTTGTCTCAAAAAAAGAAAAAAAGTTAAAGTATTATTATTTATCATATTATAAATACAAAAAGTTATGACAGACAATGGAATATTATTCAGGATTAAAAAGAAATGAGCTATCAAGGCATGAAATGATGTGGAGGAAGCTTAAATGCATATTACGAAGTGAAAAAAGGCAATCTGAAAAGACACATATGTACTGTAAAGCTAAAACTGCTCTAAAAAATATAGCCTAATTAAAAGGGGGCAAAAATAAGCAAAAGACCCAGACACATGACAAAAAAAAAAAAAAAAAGGATATACAGATGGCAAAATAAGCATATGAAAGGATGATCAACATCATATGTCACTGGAGAATTGCAAATTAAAACAACGAGATGCCACTACACACCTGGAATGTGAGGCAAAAATCTAAAACACTGACAATATCAAATGCTGACAAGGATGTGGAGCAACAGGAACTCTCATTCATTGCTGGTGGGAATGCAAAATGGTACAGCCAAGTTGGAATACAGTTTGGCAGTTTCTTGCAAAATGAAACATACTTTTACCATATGATTCAGCAATCATGGTCCTTGGAATTTACCTAAATGAGTTGAAGCTTATGTCCACACAAAAATCTACACATAGAGGCCAGGCATGGTGCCTCACACCTGTAATCCCAGCACTTTGGGAGGCCACGGTGGTGGATCACCTGAGGTCAGGAATTCGAGACCAGCCTGGCCAACACAGTGAAACCCTGTCTCTACTAAAAATACAAAAATTAGCCTGGTGTGGTGACGGGAGCCTGTAATCCCAGTGACTCGGGAGGCTGAGGCTTGAGAATTGCTTGAACCAGGGAGGTGGAGGTTGCAGTGAGTGGAGATCACACCACTGCACTCCAGCCAGGGCGACAGAGCAAGACTCCATCTCAAAAATAATAATAATAATAATCTAAACATAGATGTTTATAACAACTTTATTCATAACTGCCCAAACTGGAAAGCAACCAAAATGTCCTTCAGTAGATGAGTGGATAAATAAACTGCAGCACATCCGTAGGTGAGTGGATGGATAAGCTGTAGCACACCCGTAGGTGAGTGGATGGATAAGCGGCGGCACACCTGTATGTGAGTGGATAAACTGTAGCACACCCATACCATGGAATATCAGGTTTTCACAAAGGTGAAATTTTCTGTATGTAAATTTTAGATAAATAAATCTAATTTTTAAAAAGTCTGTATTTCCAAAAACATAACAAGTAAAAACAGTTTTAAAGAAGAAAATAATAAATCATAACTGCAAACATTTCATACTTCACTTCAGAAAGGTACAACGAGTACAGACCATCATGGAAAAAGCTATTCTGTAAAGAAAGTTTTTTTTAAGACCAGATGCATTAAACTCACTTTGAATTCTTTTTAAGGATTTGAAGTTGTATTGTTGTATCCTCCCAAAGAGCATCCTAAAACTCTCAAATGTTTTAAAATAAATAAATTTTAATGACTGTAATCCAAAACCGTATAATATTTTAGGAGGGATGTTGATTCCTGCATGTTTGTATGGCCTCTAAAATCAAATGGATAAAGTAGAGGGTTGTGACAAGACCCCCAGAGTGAGTGCCTAGACTGCAGTCTCCAAGTGAGTTTACGTCAGAATGAGCATGACTGAGAAAGGGCAGAGCAGGCCACACTTCCCACCTACTTTTATTAGAGTCACTCAGGTGACTCACGGCCCAGTGACCAAAGCCTTTGAGACTAGGGGATCGAGTACTAAGATCCCTAAGCTCCCTACTGATGAGGGTCATTGCTTCTAACAGGGACTGGTGTAGATGGAAAAGGAGCCCAAACAGAGGAGGAAGAAATTTGTGCACAAGCTTAGGCAAGATCCAAGATGCCAGGTTGAAGATGAATGCGTCTGAGAACAGATTAGTTTCCCACTTCTCAGCTTCCTTTGCACATCTTGGAGTCTTAGGAAAATGAGGCTGTAATCACTGCCACCACTGCCTTCATTTATAGTGTGTGCTTAATATGGGCTTGGCAGTGCACTAAGCTTTTACGTGTATTATCTCATTTTATTCTCATAACAATCATAAAATGCATGCGCAAATAAAACAGTGGAGACACAGAGAGATTAAATAGGCTGCCGGAGGAGGGATGCCCAGCCATTAAATTGTAGAAAAAGAATTCAAACATAGGCATTCTGACTCCAAAATATTTACTCGTAACAAGTACAAAAAGGAGTTAGTTACATAAGGATTTGAATTTTTATACAAAACTGCCAATAAAGGCAAGACAGCTTTAGAACCTCACCAGAGTAAAACACTAGAGGTGCAGAGAGAGGAGGTGGTGTAGTCTGGGGAAGATTTATTCCACGAGTGCTAGTGACAGAGGATAAAGAATGCCTTCATAAAACACCCATGTGAAAATACACTCCACAGCCTTCCTGAATCCAGAAATGTCCAACAATACAATGATACCTACAGCAAATCAGGGGCTCCTGTTCTGATTCTGACACTGTGACTCCACTGTGCCCTCCAAGTTAGTGTGACCCAGGGAAACACATATTATATATGTGGTTTTCAAATTTGCCTGCATATGGGAAATACCTGGGAGGCTTTAAACATACCAACATCTGGGTCTCATCCCCAGAGGTTTTGATTTAATTGGTTCTGGAAAATTAAGTTTGGTTTAAGGCTTCCAAGTATGTGCCATCAAGGTTGAAAACTGCTGTATTAGAGGGCATTACAGCTTACTTGATGAGTACTGAGAAATACTGTTTTAGCCAGTCTGCCAAACTCTTCAGTTTTAGTTGAAGGGCTTAGTGCATTTACATTTAGTGTAATTATTGATAAAGTAATTATATTTATATCTACAATTTGCTATTTGTTTTCTATGTCTTTTTGTTTTTCTGTGCTTCCATTACTGCTTTCTTCTGTGTTAGAGATTTTTTAGTGTATCTTTTTACTGATTTCTTTCCTGTATTTTTTTTAGTTATTTTCTTATTTCTTACCCTGAGGATTGCAATGAACATCTTAATTCACAAAAATCTAGTTTGAATTATATCAGCTTAATTGAAATTGTATACAAAACCTTTGCTCCTGTATAACTCCATTCACTCCTCTTTTTTGTACTATTATTATCGTACAGGTGATGTCTTATATAGGTTATACCCATCAACATAAATTTACAATTATTGTTATGTGCAGTTGTCTTTTAAATCATATAGGACTGGCTGGGCATGGTGGCTCACACCTGTAATCGCAGCACTTTGGGAGGCTGAGGCCAGTGGATCACTTGAGGTCAGAAGTTGGAGACCGGCCTGGCCAACATGGCGAAACCCTGTCACTTCTAAAAATGCAAAAAAATTAGCTGGGTGTGATGGTGTGCACTGTAACCCTAGCCACTCAGGAGGCTGAAGCAGGAGAATCCATTGAACCTGGAAGGCAGAGGTTGCAGTGAGCTGAGATTGCAGTGAGCCGACTTCACATCACTGCACTCCAGCCTCCTGGGCAACAGAGTAAGACACTGTCTCAAATAAATAAATAAATAAATGAAAAAAAGAAACAAAGGTAAAACAAAAAATCATATAGAAGAAAAAAGAATTAAATGCAAAAACATAATTATACTGTTATTTACATTTACCTGTGTAGTTACCTCTACTGTTGCGCCTTTCTTCTTCATATAGATTTGAATTACTGTCTAGGGTGCTGTAATTTAAGCCTGAAGAACTCCCTTCAGTATTTCCTGTAGGGTAGATTGCTAGCAATGCATTCTCTCTATTTTTAAAATCTGGCAATATTTTATTTCTCCTTCATTTTTGAAGGACAGTTTTGCTGAATTCCTGGCTTCTGAAGGAGTTTTGTTAAATTCTTAGATGACAGTCTTTATCTTTCAGCACTTTGAATATAACATCCTACTCTCTCTACTATCCATATATTTTGATGATAAATCAGCTCTTAATTTTATTGAGAAATTATTGAATGTCATGAGTTGCTTCTTTCTTATTTTTAAGATTCTCTATCTTCAGTTTTGATGTTTGTCAGGTGTCTAAGTGTGCATCCCTTTGAGTTTATCCTTCTTAGGGTTCATTAAGCTTTCTAAATACATAAATAAATATTTTCACCAGATTTGGGAACTTTTCAGCCACATGCCTTCAAACAATTATTCTTCCCCTTTCTCTCTCTCCTTACCTTCTGGGATTCCTATTATGTATATGTCAGTAGGCTTGATGGTGTTCTACATACTACTGAAACTCTTTTCATTTTTCTTCATTCTTCTTTCTGTTTCTTAGACTGGATAATCTCAATTAACCAACCTCGTTGATGAATCAACCAAGTTTGACGATTCTTCCTTCTGTCTCAAATTTGCTGTTGAGACAATCTAACGACTTTTTCATTTTTGTTATTGTAAATTTTAACTCCAGAATTTCTATTTGCTTCTTGTAAAAAGTAATTTATATCTATTGATATTCTCTATTTAGTGAGACATCACTCTTATACTTTCCTTTAGTTCTTTAGACACGGTTTCCTTTAGTTTTTGAGGACATATTTTAAATAGCTGACTTAACGTGTTTTTAGTAATTTAAACATCTGGGCTTACTGTGGGACAGTTTCACTGATTGCTTCCTTCCTGTACATGGGTCATATTTTCTTGTTTCTTGGCATGTGCTATGGTTTGAATTTGTCCCCCACAATTTATGTGTTGGAAACAATCTCCAATGCAACAGTGTCAAGAGGTGGGAACTTTAAGAAGTGATTAGGTCAGATGGACTTTGCCCTCATGAATGGATTAACATCATATAATGGGAGTGCGTCAGTTATGATGACAGTGGGTTTGTTATAGAAGTGAGTTTGGCCCCCTCTTGCTCTCTTATTCTCACTCTCCCTTGCCCTTCTGCCTTCTGCCATGGGATGACATAGTATAAAGTCTCTAACCAGATGCTAGCACCATGCTCTTGGACTTCCCAGCCTCTAAAACCATTAGCCAAATATATTTCTGTTCATTATTAGTCACCTAGTCTCAAATATTCTGTTATAGCAGCAAACAATGACAACATGGACTAAGACAGCATGTCTCACAATGTTTGTTGAAAACTACATTTCAAACAATACAATATGGCAATTCTGGAAATCAGATTCTCTCCACTCCGCAGAGTTTGTTATTACTGCTTTTGTGTGTATTTTTGTTGTTTGTTTGTTCAGTGACTTCTCTGAATGAATTCTTTGTGTTCTTTGTTGTGTGTAGCCACTGAAATTCCTGCTCAGTGGTCAGCTTGGTAGTCAGCTAATGGTTACAGAGAGATTTCCTTAAACACCTGGAACCAATACGCCTCTTGGTCTTTGCCAGTGGGTCATCTGTGTACATTGGGCACACCTTTAGGACTCAGTAAGGCAGCTGACAACTCTCTCTCAGCCTTCACTTCCTCACTGTGCAGAGGTTCAAGGTCAGCAGAAGTCAGAGCTCAGGACCTTCTCAGGTCTTTCTTGAGCATGCAGACAATGCTGGGCATGCACATAGCCCATTGTGGCCTTGTAGATTCCCAGGAATATGCAGGCGCTTTTCAAAGCCCCATGGACATGTCACTCTCTAGCTTTTTCTTTTAAATTTTTTGGCTAGCCTATTATTTGCCCCAACCATTATCCACTGTTTTGGGAGGCTACAAAGGTAAACAATGCCTTTTAAGTGTTTCTGACAAAAGTCCCCAGGGAAAGGCTTTGGTACCAGGTGAGCTCAGAGTCAGGTCAAACAAAGACAGTCTAGTTAGTAGGGTCTCTCAGGGAACCACCCAACAGGTGAAACAGTGACAATTCTCAAGGAATAAGGCCTTGAAGAACCCTAGCCCATTTCGTCCCCTCCGGTGGCTGCCAAGTTGCTGGTTTTCACTATGATTGGGAGGCTGTTTTCAAGGCTAATACAAAGTCAGAGAAAATGGAATGGGGATGGGGCAAGTGAAAATGCCATAAAGCTAGTTGTTCTTACCAAGATTCAGCCATTTTTCTTGAATAAATGCTCCCTGGATTGTGACAAGACCTTAATTTTCAGAATTCTGAGAAAAGTTGATTCTGACCATTTTTGCCATTTTCTTTCTATGGAAGAAAGAATTTTCAGAGGTCCTCACTTTTCTATTTTTGCTGACATCAACTCCCAGTAAGGTGGACAGGTGTGGTAGCTCTTGCCTGTAATCCCAGCCCCTTGGGAGGCTAAGGCGGGTGGATCACTTGAGGTCAGGAGTTCAAGATCAGCCTGACCAACATGGTGAAACCCTGTCTCTACTAAAATACAAAAAATTAGCTGGGCATGGTGGCTCGTGCCTATTGTGATAGATACTTCAGAGGCTGAGGCAGGAGAGTCACTTGAACCAGGGAGGCAGAGATTACAGTGAGCTGAGATTGCACCACTGCACTCCAGCATGGGCAACAGAGCGAGACTCTGTGTCAAAAATCAAAAACTCCCAGTAAGGAAATACTAGTCTAGTGAATGAATATCATTATATTCACCCCTATAATGTTCATTTCAATTATTTTAATACTTTGTATTAAGACAGCTCTGTTTCTCTGGAGGTCCTGCTGAGACTTCCAGCTGTGTGCCACTGGCAATGAAATCCAACACATTTACCATACATACTTGTGAGCACATTCTTCAGCTATCCTTCTGAATTATAATTGTAGTTGTTGTAAGTCATTTTGGGACAGTCTGCCCTCAAGGAACCAAAACAAATAAATAGAAAGATTATCTTTCAATAGCTTTAATTAATTTTGTTCCATTAGTTTTGCACTTTCATACTCCTATCACATAATTATTTGTAAATTGTATTCATAACTGTTTCTTAATTTGTAGTAATTTTATCACTCAGAGGATAATTGTTAATTATTTTCCCTATAATTATCATGGAAGAAAAATAGGGCTCTTTAAAATTGTGAAATTAAATTGGAAAGGAATTTCAAACAACCACACTTCCCTTTGCCCCGGCATCCCAGATGGTGTCTATGGTTTGTGTTCATAGTTATGCAAAATGACAGATGTCAGGAAGCAAATAGTTTCAGCATATTAATAAGAGTGAATGCACTGCCACCTTCTGCACTGCAGCCATGCACTGACACAGAATGCTGATAACTCTCAGATGGAGCAGACGAAAAGGCTCAGGTACGCTCCTGGGTTGTTTAGTGTCTGAAGCAGTCAATGGAAAATCAAAACACTGAAGATCTAGCACCTACTCCACCAGAGACTCACAGTGTGACTTTGGTCATGCTCCTTTTAGGAGACAGGGATGTGAACTAGTAAGTAGAGAAGTAAGACTAATAAGCAGACAGCAGCATCTCATTGATTCAGCAGCATCATCAGAGATGAGACAGTGCACACACCACAATTCTCCAAATAGCTGAAGCTTATTTTAAGCTCTGACATGTTAATTTTTATCAATTTTGAAGGAAATCCCTCTAAAACATACCATACAGTCATATTGTTTCTTAAAGTGAATGACATGAAGCATAATTTCAACCTCCTCTTTGAACAACACAAAAATATGTAACAGGCGGGGTGTGGTGGCTCACGTCTGTAATCCTAGCACTTTGGGAGGCTGAGGTGGGTGGATCACCTGAGGTCAGGAGTTCAAAACTATCCTGGCCAACATGGTAAAACCCCATCTCTACTAAAAATACAAAAATTAGCTGGGCATGGTGGCACACGCCTGTAGTCCCAGCTACTCGGGAGGCTGAGGCAGGAGAATCACTTGAACCCAGGAGGCAGAGGTTGCAGTGAGCCGAGATCATGCCACTGCATGCCAGCCTGGGTGACAAAGCAAGACTCTGTCTCAAAAATAATAATAATAATAATAATAATAAATAAAACAGATGGGACAAATAGGTAAATTTGCTCCCAAATATATCAATAATTACATGACATGTAAATGGACTATGTGTTGCAGTTAAAAGAGATCTGCTGTAGTCAAAGAACTCTCTTCCCAACTTGACCACTTCCAAAAAGGCCTGCATCTGCTGGAGGTGACATGTCACTCTACAGAGGCCTCTGGGCCTAACTTCTCTCCCAGATGGCTGAGATGTAGTATGTGGATTTGCAGGCCTAGCAGTCAGAGCTGCCCATTCCTCCGGCCTCCTCTGGAATGTGTTCTTGGACGACTTAGGCTTTCTCAACATGTGGACGCAGTGTTTCAGGTCTATTCCCTAATCTCAAGCACTATGACTCTCTTACCTTCTAGGTGAGGGGTGCGCTCCTACTCTCTGTTCAAACCATGTTTCAGGTGGAATGGAAAGGCGATGCGTCTGGTTTTCAAATCCTTGTGCCTTGGAAACATTGCTGATGACGGCAGCAACCTCAGCTCATTAATTTTAGCTCCCTCTGCTGTTTCAGCAACATAGATCGTTAAAACAAAAAACTACAACAGAAAACCAAACCCCCAACAAAAAAATCCCTAAGAACTCTTAAGGAGGGGAAGAGGAAAGAAACTGATTTGGGGCTGGAAAGTTTTATAAAAGAAGCAATCTTTATATGAAAAACTAAAGAGGATATGCAACACACTTTTCTAAAATAGCTACTTTTTCTTTCATGGCATCTTTTTATCATTGTTAAAAATTATGTTCACACTACTAAATATTACCAATCTGATCATAATAATTCATGGCTTGGAGTTATTTATCTATTCTTCAACAAATATTTATGATCCCATTATGTGCAAAGTGCATGGGGCTGGGTGCTGTGGATACACAGGGGAGGAAGAGGGCTGTCTTAATAATGCTCTTTAGCTGGGCACAGCGGTTCATGCCTGTAATCCCAGCACTTTGGCAGGCCGAGGCAGGCAGATCACTTGACGTCAGGAGTTCGAGACCAGCTTGGTCAACATGGCAAAACCCCATCTTTACTAAAAATACAAAAATGATCTGAGTGTGGTGGCACACACCTGTAATCCCAGTTACTCAGGAGGCTGAGGCAGGAGAGTCACTTGAACCAGGGAGGCAGAGATTGCAGTGAGCTGAGATTGCACCACTGCACTCCAGCATGGGCAACAGAGCGAGACTCTGTGTCAAAAATCAAAAACTCCCAGTAAGGAAATACTAGTCTAGTGAATGAATATCATTATATTCACCCCTATAATGTTCATTTCAATTATTTTAATACTTTGTATTAAGACAGCTCTGTTTCTCTGGAGGTCCTGCTGAGACTTCCAGCTGTGTGCCACTGGCAATGAAATCCAACACATTTACCATACATACTTGTGAGCACATTCTTCAGCTATCCTTCTGAATTATAATTGTAGTTGTTGTAAGTCATTTTGGGACAGTCTGCCCTCAAGGAACCAAAACAAATAAATAGAAAGATTATCTTTCAATAGCTTTAATTAATTTTGTTCCATTAGTTTTGCACTTTCATACTCCTATCACATAATTATTTGTAAATTGTATTCATAACTGTTTCTTAATTTGTAGTAATTTTATCACTCAGAGGATAATTGTTAATTATTTTCCCTATAATTATCATGGAAGAAAAATAGGGCTCTTTAAAATTGTGAAATTAAATTGGAAAGGAATTTCAAACAACCACACTTCCCTTTGCCCCGGCATCCCAGATGGTGTCTATGGTTTGTGTTCATAGTTATGCAAAATGACAGATGTCAGGAAGCAAATAGTTTCAGCATATTAATAAGAGTGAATGCACTGCCACCTTCTGCACTGCAGCCATGCACTGACACAGAATGCTGATAACTCTCAGATGGAGCAGACGAAAAGGCTCAGGTACGCTCCTGGGTTGTTTAGTGTCTGAAGCAGTCAATGGAAAATCAAAACACTGAAGATCTAGCACCTACTCCACCAGAGACTCACAGTGTGACTTTGGTCATGCTCCTTTTAGGAGACAGGGATGTGAACTAGTAAGTAGAGAAGTAAGACTAATAAGCAGACAGCAGCATCTCATTGATTCAGCAGCATCATCAGAGATGAGACAGTGCACACACCACAATTCTCCAAATAGCTGAAGCTTATTTTAAGCTCTGACATGTTAATTTTTATCAATTTTGAAGGAAATCCCTCTAAAACATACCATACAGTCATATTGTTTCTTAAAGTGAATGACATGAAGCATAATTTCAACCTCCTCTTTGAACAACACAAAAATATGTAACAGGCGGGGTGTGGTGGCTCACGTCTGTAATCCTAGCACTTTGGGAGGCTGAGGTGGGTGGATCACCTGAGGTCAGGAGTTCAAAACTATCCTGGCCAACA
>NW_012118487.1:4001881-4018581 GCF_000951035.1 Colobus angolensis palliatus | reverse complement strand
TTTTGTATCTTTAGTAGAGATGGGGTTTCTCCATGTTGGTCAGGCTGGTCTCGAACGCCCAACCTCTGGTGATCCGCCCGCCTCAGCCTCCCAAAATGCTGTGATTATGGGCCTGAGCCACCGCTCCTAGCCTAAAGTTCTTTTATCTCTGACTCTTTTTCTGTTTCCCTTGATCTTACTTTTCTCCCAATGAGGCAGGGAACTTAAGGATTTCCTACAACTAAATCAAAGGAAACACTTCAGCTATGACAGGAAATGTCCTCTTCATTTACATAGAGCGTACACCGAAGAAAAACAACGTGGTATTGGAGTGTTATAGGGTTATGGAGAATACCTTCAGTTATCAATTACAGGTTTTAAATTTACCTTGGCTTTTAAAGGAATAGGGTACACTGTTTTTTCCTTAACTAGTTGTACATCTTTCTCTTTTTTTTCTTTCTTTTTCTCTTTGTCTCTCTCTTTGGCTTTCCTTTTGCCTCTGTCTCTTCCTCTCTGCCTCTGTCTCTCTCTCCATCTCTCTCTATCTCTCCTTGACTCCCTCTTTGTCTGTCTCTTCCTCTCTCTCTGCCTCTTTTCCTCTCTGTCTCTTTTTTTCCTCTCCCTGCTGGTCTTTCCTTGCCTCTGCCAGCCACTTAATGCTGCTGTTCTCTCAGCCACTGTGGGAGGGGTCTAAAACCAGCTGTAACGAAGTATCTATGTACGGGATCTGGTCTGGGTGCCCTGGCTTACTGGTTACCTTGTCCCATACCTTTGAAACAAGGGACCTGTCCAGACTTCCTTCTGATGGCCAACAAACCTTTAATGCTGGCCAGTCTATCTTACACAAAGTTTCAAGTTCTTCTGGTGTTGTAGTAGTCCATAGTCTCCCTTAAATCCTTTCTTGAAAATTTTCAACATAATTCCTAGTGGGGTGGGCTTACTTTGTGCCTCACCCATGTTTCCTCGAGACAAAACACCACGCTCACACCACACACACCACAAAAGAAAGAACGGGTAAAAAGGGCACACACACACTTTTACAGTTTATGCCAAACCAGAATCAAAACCGAAATCAGAGTATCAAGAAATCCAAGCCAGGTCAAAATCAAAACCAAACTATCAAGCAATCCAAGTCAAGTCAAAACCAAAAACCAAAGTGCCGGTACAGGCACACCATGGGTGATCAGGCCACGCTTCCCCTCAAATGGAGTAGGCAAGTTCCCAAGACCGGTCCTGTCAAGCAATTCAAAGCAAGTCAAAACCAAAACCAAAACCAAAACCAAAGTGCCGATAAAGGCACGCGGTGGGTGATCAGGCCATGCTTCCACTCAAACGGAGTGGGCAAGTTCCAAAGACCAGTCTTACCAAGTTTTAGATGTCCGGACTCCAAGTGCCAGTTCTTTCCCGGTGTTCAGCCACTGTGTTTATCCTGCCACACACTGCTCTGGCAAGACGTCCCACCGGGGCAAACGCCTACCTGGGAGCGCTCTCGGGATCCGCGTCACTCGGGCTGGTTGGAGTCCCCCGCAGGGATGTTCCACAGGGCAGGCCTGAGCCGCCTAAGGAGCTGCCTCGACCATCCGCCATTCACCTCGCTTCCTGGTCAGGGAACAAAGAAATGTAGCAGGACAAGCCACAGACAAAACTCCTCAGACACCGAGTTAAAGAAGAAAGGGCTTTATTCAGCTGGCAGCTTCCGCAAGACTCACGTCTCCAACAATCGAGCTCCCCGAGTGAGCAATTCCTGTCCCTTTTAAGGGCTCCAAACTGTAAGGGGGTCTGTGTGAGAGGGTCGTGATCGATTGAGCAAGCAGGGGGTACGTGACTGGGGGCTGCATGTACCAGTAATCAGATCGGATCAGAACAGGACAGGGATGTTCGCAGTGCTTTTCTATACAATGTCTGTAATCTACAGATAACAGAACGGATTAGGTCAGGGGTCGATCTTTAACTACCAGGCTCAGGGTGCGGCGCCGGGCTGCCTGCCTGTGGATTTCCTTTCTGCCTTTTAGTTTTTACTTCTTCTTTCTTTGGAGGCAGAAACTGGGCATAAGAGAATACGAGGGGTGGTCTCCTCCCTTAGCCCTACAATTCAATTCCATTCTGTCGCTGACTTCAGTAGTTAGTGTCAGATTCCACAGATTTAAGGACTCAGCCCTACCATACTGCCTTCATTTCAAACATCAGCTTCAAGTCCCAGCCGCATGTACTTCTGACAAACCAGCTGTAACTTGGGGATTCCCAGGACCCTGTCTTCAGTTTTGACAATTTGGTAGAACAGCTCACAGAATTCAGGGAAACACTTTACTTACGTTTACTGCTTTATGAGAAAGGATACAACTCAGAAACAGCCAGACAGAAGAGACACATAAGTCAAGGTATGGGGTGGGGGTGCATGGAGCTTCCACGCCCTCTGGGGCAGGCCACCATCCCAGCACCCCCATGAGCCCAGCACCCTGGAGGTTCATCAACTCTTGTTCAAGAGTCTTCAGAGAGCTCGTTTTCCAGTGAGTGGGGCTGACAGTTACAACCTCCTAATCACTTGGTCTTTCTGGTTACCAATCCCATCCTAAGGCTATTTAGGGTCCCCACCCTAAGTCACCTCATTAGCATAACTTAAAGGTTGCTAGAAAGGGACTCTTTAATACAGGACAAAAGCCACTCCTATCATTCAGGAAATTCCAAGGGTTTGAAGAGCTTTGTTGCAGAAACCTGAGACCAAGAACAAATATATATATACATACATACATACATATGTATTTTTTTTTTTGGAGACAGAGTCTTGCTCTGTCATCCAGGCTGGAGTGCAGAGGCATGATCTTGGCTCACTGCAACCTCCGCCTCCTGGGTTCAAATGATTCTCCTGCCTCAGTCTCCTGAGTAGCTGGGATTACAGACATGCACCACCATGCCCATCTAATTTTTGTATTTTTAGTAGAGATGAGGTTTCACCATGTCGGTCAGGCTGGTCTCGAACTCCTGACCTTGTGATCTGTCTGCTTCAGCTGCCCAAAGTGCTGGGATTACAGGCATGAGCCACTGTGCCCGGCCAAATATATTTCTTGTTATACCATAGTGCAGAGCCAAAGGGCTTGGATATGTACTCAAGCACCATGACTTAGGAGCTGTGTGACTTGGGTGCCTTAAATAATCTCTGTGAATCACAGTTTCCTCGTCTGTTAAATGGTGATAATAATAAAACCTACCTGATAAGCTTGTTGTGAGGATTAAGCAAGTTAACAAAAGTATTTAAAATAGTACCTGGCACATAGTAAGCAATTCGAAAGTGTTTGCTCACTATTCACTCACTGGCTCACTCCTTTGTAAGATAACATTCTCACTCCGCTCTTCCCTACAGGTTAAGTTCCCAAGGGCTTTCAAGGCTCTCTATTTTGCAAAATCTTAAATTCCATATTATTCACAGCAAGTAATTTAATAAGTGTTAAATAGAGGTGAGATTGGCTAGAAGTGATCTTCATTCTAAATGAAAACCTTGGGAAGCAGTGTGTGTGTGTTTGTGTGTGTCTGTGTGTGTGTGTCTGTGTGTGTGTGTGTCTGTGTGTGTGTGTTTATAAGAGTGCATGAGTGCATTTGTATTCTAGAACTCCACCTTCTGGAATATGAATATTTAGGAAGAACATATCTAGGCTTTCGGTACACCTATTAAAATGGGGGAGTTCCCTTATCTCCCTCGCATTGCCTGTGACTGGCTTCTTTGGTGCCCCGCTGGTCAAACCCCTAGGGGAGCATGCAGACGGGCAGGTGCAGAGGTCGTGCGGAGCGTTTTTGGGCTCTGACCCCAAGGCAGGGTCTGGGGGTGAGTGTTTGCGACTCTTGAAGCCCAAGTGAGCGTGTGTTACAGTGTGCTCCTTCAACTTTGCTGTCTGCTGATGGCTTGTGTTAATCAGCTTGACAGACCCTCTGCCTTACCGCAAGGGCAGAGGGCTTCCTGTATCCTGAGTTCTTGCCCAGTGTACTGGAAAAATCGTATCACACGTGAGCTCAAAGGATGAGTGTAAGGTTTTACTGAGTGGTGGAGGTGGCTCTCAGTGAGATGGGTGGGGAGCTGAAAGGGGGATGGAGTGGGAAGGTGGTCTTCCCCTGGAGTCAGGATGCCCAGCGGTCCCCAGTCAAACTCCCCTCAGTGTCCACGTAGTTCCACCATCCCTGGTCTGCTGGTGTGTTCCTCTGCTCCTCTCAATGCCCAATCACTTGTGTCTGTGCCTGCTAAGGTCTCGGGCTTATATGGGCACAGGCTGGCAGGGGCATGTCAGGCCAGAGAGGTCTTGGAAAATGCAACATTTGGGCACAAAATCAAAACAGGAGAACCTGTTCTCACTTAGGTCTGTGAGCACAGGGCCAAGGGTGGAGCTCTCGCCAGGGACCCTGCCCTTCTCTACCCAGCACTTTCCTGCCCCTGCTCCCGTATCACTATCAGTATGGTAATATATACAGATAAGTATCAAACCCTTGCTTGAAGAATGAAAATCTTTCCAAATCAGAAATTAAGTGATTTTTGGCAGAGGCATTGAAATAAATTATGTTCCTGGTTGCTGGTGGAATGTCAGTATTTCCATTATAAATGTCGATTCAAATTCAGATGCCACAGGATGGAGTTCACTGTGTTCCATTAAAGCCTTTGAATTCAAGGGTGTGTGTGCCCTGATTCCTTTCAGGTTATTATACAGTTTTCCTTGAAACATGGATAAAATTGGCTGATTCATTAAACTCCTCATGACATTATGCTAAGTAATAAATTCAAAGACAAACCCATACAGGAAAATCAGGTCACAAAAACTAACAATCTTTCCTACACATCCACTTGTTTCATTTGCAGCCATTTTATGTACTTCAGTTTAATTTATGAGGAGTTCAGTTTAATTTATGAGGACTCCTAGAATCTTTTGAAGGATCTGCTAAGAATTTGTTGCTCTGTGCAAGCAAAGACCTATGCTTCCTTTAAGACCCAACTTAAGTCACACCTCCCATTAATCTTACTTAACCTGAAATCTTAGGTAACTCTTCTTATGGACTGTGTGTTGTGTTCCCCAAAATTCATATATTAAAATCCTGTGATGGTGTTTTGAGATACGGTCTCTGGGAGGTGATCAGGTTACAAGGGTGGAACCTTTATGAATGGGATGAGTGCCCTCATGAAAAAGACCCCAGAGAGCTCCCTCGTCCTCCTTCTGCCAAGTGAAGATACAATGAGGAGTCAGCAGCCCGCACCCAAACAGAGCCCTCATAGGAACCCAGTCATGTTGGCACCTTAATCTCGGACTTCCAGCCTCCAGAACGGTGAGAAATACTTATTTGTTGCTTACAAGCCACCCAGTCTAAGGTACTTTGGTATAGCAGCTTGAACTGACTAAGGCACTCCCTGGCCCAGTGTTTCCACTGGTTCATCATCATAATCACCTATGAGTTTTTAAAAAAAAAAAAAAAAAAAAAACCCCAGGCCAGATTTCTAAAGATTCCCATAGGTAAATCTGGAATAGGCCCAGTAACAACTGTAAAAGTTCCTTTGGGGATTATGATGATCAGGCAGATTTAGAAGCCACTTGTCTATCTCAATCTTCTAGTACTTAATAGGTGTGCAGTAGGTGAGTTTAGAAATACTGAACTCTTGCAGACCTGCTTTTCTGAGAACTATTTCTCTATCCACAAGTAGTGGGTCCTGACAAGTTTAATTTTGGTACATTATTTTCTTTTGGGGCATGGTGATTTGACCAAGAGAAGGTATCTGACGTAAGCTGAGCCAGACTTTTTTTCTTGTTTTATTTGAATTGAGAGACTGAGCCTGAAAGAGGTGGGAACTGTGTCACCTAGAAGAGCATCAGACTCAAGGTCCACAGTGGCCCTGCTGGGCTTCTGGGGATTTTCTGCTGCCCGCCTTTTCTGAGGCCCATTGTCATCAACTCTTCCTGGAGTTCCTGTGGAACACTCTGTATTAGGGCCCTAGGACTGCCATAAAAACTACCGCCACCTGAGTACCCCTAAACAATAGAAATGGATTCTCTCACAGTTTAGGAGACCAGAAACCCAAAATCAACGTATTGGCTCACGCCTGTCTTCCTAGCACTTTGGGAGGCTGAAGTGGGTGGATCACCTGAGGTCAGGAGTGTGAGACTAACCTGGCCAACATGGCGAAACCCCATCTCTACTAAAAATACAAAAATTAGCTGGGTGGCGGGCACCTATGATCCCAGCTACTCAGGAGACTGAGGCAGGAGAATCACTTGAACCTGGAGGGTAGAGCTTGCAGTGAGCTGAGATCACGCCACTTCACTCCAGCCTGGGTAAAAGAGTGAAACTCCGTCTAAAAAAAAAAAAAAAAAAAATCAAGATGTGGGCAGAATTGGTTCCTTCTGGGGGCTTTTAAGGAGAAACTGCCCCAAGTGTTTCCCCTAGCTTCCTTCTGATATTGCCAGCAATCCTTGGCACTCCCTGGTTGCAGTCACATCACTCCAATCTCTGTGGCACCTTTTTTTTAGGACACCAGTCATTGTATATAGAGCTCATCCTAAATCCAGGAAGAGTTCATCTCAAGATCCTCAACTAATTACATCTGCAAAGACCCTATTTCCAAATAAGGTCAGATCCTGAGGTTCTGGGTGGACTAGATTTCAGAGGGACACTATTCCATCCCCTACATGCTCATTTGCTTGAGTAAGTTGCCAAAGACAACATGCTCAAAATCTCAAAGAGAGAGGGGATCTTTCTTCCCCAACATTTATATCAGTCCCATAAGGAACTCAGGAGTCAGCTTGGGTCATGTGACCACCCCTGGACTGTATCAAGGGAGGCGGGCACTCTGATTGGCCACCCTGAGTCACATGGTCATGTGCATTGGGGAACGAGGAGTCACGTGACTGACAGCTTCACCAGAGTCACATGGGATGGAGAAAGGAGTTTTCCAAAAGGGAAGGAATGCTGGGTAGATATAATTGCAACTCATCTGGTTTCAGATTTGAAGGAAAAATAAAAATTGCAATTGATATTTCCATAGTTCATAAAATTTAGAGCAAATTGGCCTCCAAACGCTCCCTCTTTCCACAGACTTAGCAAGCTTTAGTTATAGGGTTCCTACTACCTATTAATAAAAGATAAAAATTCTCAGATAAAGGACCTAAACCTTAGTCTCTCCATCTCAAAATTGTTACCCATAAAATCACTGACTGTGTTCAAAGAAGTGATAGTTGTTCACATTGACACAGCACTTTGCACGTTCATATCTATTATCAAAATTGATGAGCACAGTGACTCCAGGAGACAGGCACGTGCTATTATCTCCATTTTGAGGATCTGGAAAACGGAGGGGCAGAACACCTAAGACATTTGCCTGAGGTCACATGATCAGCTTGTGCAGAACCAGCCTCAGAATCCAGACCCGCCTGATTCTTGAACAGCCTCTACACTTATTATAATGGCCCTATTCTGGGATCCCTTGAAAGCCAGGAGAGCACTCTGGAGAACACTGTCTTCCTCTCAAGCAGCTTCTCCATAACACAGGGTTGCTCTTTTGCTGGGAGACGCTAAGACAAACTTTTGATCTCACAAACACGTTTTTCTTCCTCAGAAACACACATTCTCATTCTGAAGAAATGCAAAGCTCAGAGGTTTGTGGAAGAATCAATTTTTGCTCTCTTCTAGAAAATGAAAAAACAGGGAGCTTTGATACTGTCTTCTCCTCCTTATAATAAAACAACAGGCCGGGTGCGGTGGCTCATGTCTGTAATCCTAGCACTTTGGGAGGCCAAGGCAGGGGGATCACTTGAGGTCAGGAGTTTGAGACCAGCCTGGCCAATATAGCAAAACCCCATCAATACTAAAAAAAAATACAAAATTAGCTGGCGTGGTAGAGTGCCCATAAGCCCAGCTACTCGGGAGGCTGAGGAATGAGAACCGCTTGAACCTGAAAGACAGAGGTTGTAGTGAGCTGAGATCACGCCACTGCACTGCAGCCTGGGGGACAGAGTGAGACTCCATCTCACACACACACACACACACACACACACACACACATACACGTATGGCTCCATTCTCCTCTAGAACTTTGAGGACTGAGGGTTAGGGTGATGGGCTTCAGTTGTGACGGGAGGGACTCGTCAGGACTTGGGAAGATATCGGTGTGTAGGTGTGTCCATGTACTTCGTGGGCATATGCATGTGGTGTGGCATGAAGTAAAAATGTTAATTTTCCCACAGTGTGATTAGTTCCCAGGCAGTAACAACAGAAACCAGACAGCATTTCTTCACTATCTGCAGAATTGCAGGAATTTGCACCATCTGCCTCTTCCCAGGCCTCCTGAACAACTGAAAAGGAACCAGGAAAAAGGGTGGAGAAGAGGGTTAATTTTAGGTGTCAGCTTGGGTAGGTCATGGTACCCACATATTTGATCAAACACCAGTCTAAAAACAAACAAACAAAAACAAACACAAACCTTTGTTGTTTGTTTGTTTTTGAGTCAGTCTCACTCTGTCACCCAGGTTTAAGTGCAATGGCATGATCTCGACTCACTGCAACCTCCCCCAACTGGGTTCAAGCGATTCTCCTGCCCCAGCCTCCCCAGTAGCTGGGACTACAGGCACTGGCCACCACACCCAGCTAATTTTTGTATTTTCAGTAGAGATGGGGTTTCTCCATGTTGGCCAGGCTGGTCTCAAACTCCTGGCCTCAAGTGATCTGCCCTCTTCAGCCTCACAAAGTGCTACGATTACAGGCATGAGTTCCGCACGCAGCCTCAAACACCTTTGTTGCTGCAAAGGTTTGTTTTATTTCCTTTTATGTTTTTTGAGACAGGGTCTCACTCTGTCACCCAAGCTGGGGTGCAGTGGTGCGACATGGCTCACTGCAACCTCCGCCTCCTGGGCTCAAGTGATCCCCCCACCACGGCCTCCCAAGTAGCTGGGACTATAGGTGAGCATCACCATGCCTGGTTAGTTTTTGTATTTTTTGTAGAGGGGGTTTCCTCATGTTTCCCAGGCGGTGCAGAGGTATTTTAAAGATGAAATGAACATTTAAATCACCAGACTTCGAGTAAAGTAGATGGTCCTCTGTAATGTGGGCGGGCCTCACACAAGCAGTTGAAGGCTATATGAGAAAACTGACTGAGATTCCCCTGAAGAAGGAATTCTGCCAGCAGACTGTCTTGGGATTTGACCTGCAGCATCAGTGCTTCCCTGGGTCTCCAGCCTGCCAGCCTACCCTGCGGACGGTGGGCTCACCAACAACACTGTGTGAGCCTCCAACAGGACTGTGTGAGCCCACTCCCGGGCACACACCTCTGAATATAAATCTCTACACGCCCTATTGGCTCTGTTCCCTCCAGCACATCCTTGCACACACACTTCTGGCCACCCCGGGATGCCCGCTTTCCCCCTTCACTGGCCACATGGCTGCTTTGTTTCTCTGTCACCCACCCCGGGCACATGGGCTCTGCTGTATCTTGTCTCTTCCCATGTAGGCCGGTCCTACCGAGTACAGGCGTTGTTTCCGCACATGCTGTCATTGTCTCGTATCTCTCCGTCCCCTGCTCAGATACACTCTGCCCCTTGGGCTGTCCTGGAGCTGATAACTACCAAGCATCGCCGCCTTGCATCAGCGCTCAGGGACGTCAGCATCACAGCTCCTTCTGGTTTCCTAACTCCTCTTTGAAAGACATTTCTGGCCGGGCGCGGTGGCTCAAGCCTGTAATCCCAGCACTTTGGGAGGCTGAGACGGGCGGATCACGAGGTCAGGAGATCGAGACCATCCTGGCTAACACGGTGAAACCCCGTCTCTACTAAAAATACAAAAAACTAGCCGGGCGAGGTGGCGGGCGCCTGTAGTCCCAGCTACTCGGGAGCCTGAGGCAGGAGAATGGCGTAAACCCGGGAGGCGGAGCTTGCAGTGAGCTGAGATCCGGCCACTGCACTCCAGCCTGGGCGACAGAGCGAGACTCCATCTCAAAAAAAAAAAAAAAAAAAAAAAAAGAAAGACATTTCTAGGGGAAGCCATCCTTTCTAATTGCCTTCAGAGGTTATCACCAAAACCTCCTTTCTGAAAAAAAATTAGTACATGTATACAGTAAGTCCTCACTTAACATCATAGGTAGGGGCTTGGAAACTGTGACTTTAAGCAAAGTATATATAGCAGGTCCTTGAATAACGTTGGTTATAATGTCGATGAGGGAAAAAAAGCTGTTTCATTATACATTGTTTTGCTTAAATTTACAGTTTCTAAGACCCTATCTATGACGTTAAATGAGGACTTCATGTATACTCAAATGAATTCTCTTTCTGAGTCTCTAGATACAGACTATAATGTGAATTCTAATCATCACGTTATTTCCGGAGCTCCTGTACGCTCAGTTATATGCCTTAGCTTTGATTTTGGATACGCTAATCCTCATGTGAAGTTCACCATCGTTTGGAAAGTGACACATCAGATCCTCTATCAGCAGCCTAGGGATGCTCACATTTAATTAAATACAACTGGGAAGATACTTCTTTAATAATTGTTTAGTCTATTGCCACTTACCCAGTAAGTATACAGCAGCTCTAATCGTCAGGAATAAGTGACTTTCACCTGCCTTCTTTTCTGTAAAATGCACAAATTGCCATGAGCTCTTCTTGGTATTGGAGCTACTTTTCTTTTGAGGGTGACAATCTGTTCCTTTACTACAGTACTTGAAAACTTGTCCTTGAAAATGACCCAAGAGACCAGGGAAAAATGCAGTGAGCCTCCTCTTTGAGGATGACACGGTCAGTGCTTATCTTTACCTCCCTCCCTAGCTCCCAAGGTCTAATGAAAAGGATATACAATATATTTTCTTAAGAGAATCAATCCATTCTCCATCACAGAGATGGGAAGGAAGAAAGGCTGCCATCATTAAAGCAGAATTTGATGGGGTGGGGGGGTGGTACAGATTTCTGGAATATTGAAAACAAATGGCCTCAATTTAGGAAGAAACTAAGGCAGAGAGTTCCACCACTAAACACAGGCATTGTCAGAGGCGTGTCATTCTCCCAAACAGAGCCCCAGAGAAACTCCAAGCTTAGGGTCAACAGTAACGAACACAGACCTTAGTTACTGACTGCAGATTGTCATGTCTCACTGCCACTTTGCACATAAAAATAGGAAAACATAAACATCAAATAGAGATGTGTGTAAAGGATACTAGTAGAGAAATACACATGGCTCTTATGCACATAAAAAGATGCTCAAATTCGCTAGTAGTCTAGTAGATAAGTGCAAAAAGAATGACGACAATATACCACATTTTACTCATTTGAAAGCTGATACTATCCTGTTTCAGTAAGTGTATGGGTGAATGGTCTCTGCCTGTTGGTAGGAATCTAAAGGTATAGTTTTTTTTTCCTTAACTGCTCCAGAGCTAACTCCTAGGCAGTGCACCTAGAGTGAGTCTAAAAGCACAGTCTTTTGGGATAATAATTTGTCATCGTCTAACAAAATGTCCCATGTCTTCATACAGCAATTCTTCTTCGACTTTACAGAAATATTGACATATGCAGAAGAATACAAGTGCAGGAATATACCACGTAACATTGTTTGCAATGGCTAATAATTAGAAACAATCTATAGAGAAATGGATAAATTACAGTTTATTCATAGCAAGGAAAACTATGTTTAAAAAAATCTGACATGGAAAGACCCTCAAGATATATTGTTTAAAAAAATAAGCAATGTGCACCCGGGATAATCGCAGTGAACCCAAGGTAATCACAGGTGTCCTTACAAGAAGGAGGCAGTGGAGTTAGGGTTGGAGAGATGATGTAAGGATGGGCACAGAGGTCAGAGAGACGAGAAGATGCTTTGAAGATTGAGGAAAGGGTCTTGAGCAAAGAAATGCAAAAGCCAGAAAAGGCAAGGAGACAGCATCTTCCCTGTAACCTGTACCTCTTTTGTTGTTGTTGATTTTTAAACAATTACGAACATACTGAAATTTTCAAGAATAGTAGGACTTTTTTCCCTGAACCACGTTAAGAGTAATGCTGACACAATGCCCCATCATTCTGAATTCTTTAGTTTGTGATTCCTACAAACAAGATTATGCTACACAAGCAAAAATACCACCAGCAAAATCAGGACATTAACAATGAAATCTTCCTACCACCTAACTTTACAGATTCCACCCCAGTTTCTCCAATTGCCCCAGTCATATCCTTTATAGCCAAACGATCCAGGGCAGGGTCTCCCGCTGCGTTCACTGGTCGTGTCTCTACCCACCTTCAATCTAGAGGCTGTCTTCTCATTGCCTTCTATCAGGTGGCACATGATCCCGATTTGTCCATTCCTGCTGATATCAACTTGATTAAGGTGGTATTTGTCAGATTTCTCCACTGTGCATGACTAGTCTTTTGGAATCAGTAAGGAAATGTGAGAGTATTCAAATATCCCATTTCTTTCTTTCTTTCTTTCTTTTTTTGAGATGGAGTCTTACTCAGTTACCCAGGCTGGAGTACAGTGGCGTCATCTCAGTTCACCGCAACCTCTGCCTCCTGGGTTCAAGCAATCCTCCTTCCTCAGCCTCGCGAGTGGCAGAGATGACAGGCGCCTGCCACCACATCCAGCTATTTCTGTATTTTTAGTAGAGATGGGGTTTTGTCATGTTGGCCAGGCTGGTCTGGAACTCCTGACCTCAGGTGAGCTGCCCACCTTGGCCTCCCAAAGTGCTAGGATGACGGGCATAAACCACTGTGCCCGGCCTCAATATCCCATTTCTTATCAAACATTGACACACTGATTTTAGTTTCCATTGATATTTTTGGATGGATTAATTATCGCCCTATTAATCACCGAACAGTGCTTTTTCTAATTGCATCATTTTTTTCTACATTTACTTGTTGCCGCTTGCTTGAGTGTCCTATTGTATGTCATATTGCATTCGTGCTGCTATAACAAACTACTATAACCTTAGTGAGTTAAAACAACTTAAATGTATTATTTTATAACTCTGGAGGCCAGACATTCCCCATCGGTTTCAATAGGTTAAAATCAAAGCATTGGCAGGCCTGTGTTCCTCTTGAAGGTACCAGGGAAGAACCCGTTCCCTTGCCTTCTAGCTTCTAGAGAACGCCTGCATTGCTGGGCTGTGGCCCCCTCCTCTATCTTCAAGCCATCAGCGTAGCACCTTCTCTCCTCTCTGATCTCTGCTTTCATCCATTTATCCTCTCTCTGATTCTGCTCCTCATGGCTGCCTTGTGTAAGGACCCTTGTGACCACACTGGGGAACTCCCCCCCATAATCCAGGATTATACACACTCATCTGTATTTAAATCTACATATTATACATAATATAGACATATATTTATATAATATATGTATTATATCTATATTTATCCATATAATTTTTTTTGAGACAGGCTGTCATTCTGTCACCTAGGCTGGAATGCAGTGGCATGATCTTGGCTTGCAGCAGCCTCAACCTCCTGGACTCAAGCGATCCTCCCACCTTAGCCTCCCAAGCAGCTGGGACCACAGGTATGCACCACTGTGCCTGGCTGATTCTTAATTTTTTTGTAGAGAAGGGATCTCACTACGTTGCCCAGGCTGGTCTCAAACCCCTGGCCTCAAGTGATCTTCCCATCTTGGCCTCCCAAAATGTTGGGATTAAAGGCAGGTGTGAGCCACTGCACCCAACCCTTATCTATGTATTCAAAGCCATGAGTTTGCACCAATGCCTTTAATTCCAATCCAACACCACAAGGTTCAGATTAGTTGTCTTATTCACCCTGCTGGTCATTTCCAACACTGAAAAGTCTGACTCCTACCACTTTCAGTACGTTTCACTATTGGACTAATCCCTCTTGTGTGTGTTCATTCTCCCTTCCTGGCCAGACTCCTCCACTCTCCTTACCCTACGCAGTCTGCCTGGCGAAAACAATACAGAGACTGCCACTAAGCCCTACTTTTCAAATTTTCTTTTTTTCCCTCCCTCCCTCCTTTTTCTTTTTCCTCCCTCCCTCCTTCCCTTCTTTCTTTCTCTTTCTTTCTTTCTCTCTCTTTTATTTCTTCCTTTCCCTTCCCCTCCCCTCTTCCTCTCCCTTCCCTTCCCCTTCTCTCCCCTCCCCTCCCTTTCCTTCCCTTCCCATCCCTTCCCTTCCCCCTTTTTTTTTTCAAGGACGGTCTGGCTCTGTCACCCAGGCTGGAGTACAGAGTGACCCGATCTTGGCTCACAGCAGCCTTGACCTCCCTAGGCTCAAGCTATCCTCCTGCCTCAGCCTCCCGAGCACATGGGACCACAGGCCCGCACTACCACCCTGGGATAATTTTCGTGTCTTTTGTAGAGACAGGGTTTCACCATGTTGCCCAGGCTGGTCTCAAACTCCTGAGCTCAAACGATCTGCTCACCTTGGCCTCCCAAAGTGCTGGGATTACAGGCATGAGCCACCGGGCCCAGCCTGTTTTTTTCTTAAATAATAATACTTATTTAGAACTAAATATGAAATCATCCAAATTTCATAGTATCCCAAGTTAGATTAAGATGATTACTGTCGACTGGAAAAGGTAGTATTACATGTGGCTTAATTCCTTTACTGTGTAGTCCACAGAGATTGAGACTTTAATCTTCACATTGAGTGGAAAATAAGAGCAAATATGTTCAGATGACAATAAAAGAAAGTCAGATTAGACTTTAAGACAGAATTACATTAAATATATTTTGACATCGAAACAAGTGACCAAGAGCAGTTAAGGAATTTCCTTGACTCATGACCTTTACAGTAAGAGTTAACGTAGAATCCAGGCACAGTGGCTCACACCTGAAATCCCAGCACTTTGGGAGGCTGAGGCGGGCAGATCATGAGGTCAAGAGATGGAGACCATCCTGGTCAATGTGTTGAAACTCCGTCTCTACTAAAAATACAAAAATTAGCTGGGCGTGGTGGCACACGCCTGTATTACCAGCTACTCAGGAGGCTGAGGCAGGAGAATCACTTGAATCCGGCAGGCAGAGGTTGCCTTGAGCCGAGATCGCGCCACTGCACTCCAGCCTGGAAACACAGCAAGGCTCCTTCTCAAAAAAAAAAGAAAGAAAGAAAAAGAAAAACTCAGCTGATAAACATTTCTTGCTCAAATAACTTCTGTAAAATGCTTAATAGAATATAATCGTATCAGTCAGGGTTCTCTGGAGAAACAGAACCAATAGGAGATACACGTGTGTGTGTGTGTGTGTGTGTGTATACATACACACACAAAGAGAGAGAGGGAGAGAGAGATTTTAAAGAATTGCTCAAGTAATTGTGGAGGCCGTCAAGCCTGAAATCTCTGGGACAGGCCCACAGGTTGGAAATTCAGGTAGGAGTTGATGTTGCCATCTTGAATCCAAAATCCGCAAAGCAGGCCAAGCTGGCTGGAAACTCACTCAAAGTTTCTATGCTGCAGGCTCAAGGCAGAATTCCTTTTTTCTTGGGGGGATATCTACTTTCCTCAAAGTCAGCTGATTTTACATATCAATCACATCTACACAATACCTTCACAGCGACATCCAAGTTAGTGTTTAACCAAGCAGCTGGGCCCCACAGCCAAGCCACGTTGACACATAATGAACCGTCACCCAGTCACCCGTAACTCTCTCTCTTTTCAAAAAGACATTGATTTTCTTTCGCAATCACTTCCGAAAGTTTGACTTACTATTTCCTACGCACTGTTTAACTAACATTGAATTAAGTCTTAGTTCCTAATAAAGTTTTGTTAACAGATGCATACAAATCTTATTAGAAAATTGATTTGCATGTGTTAGAAAACATATTTATTGCGTTATTTTGGAACAGTTTTTAGGTTTTGCATTTTCTCTTCTGTGGTCATATATTGGATTTTCTTTGATGATTTTCACTGATGTCAGCTATTTGGGGGAAAATATAGATTATTTTTACAAAACGTGTCACTGAAAGGGTTTGGGCAAACAACAGTGAGTGTTTTGGTGCAGGCTGGCACTCACACGCACAGACGCTGCAGCTCAGTCTCCAACCCTCAGACCTCGGCGGAGGGACACTTGGGTCCGGCTAGTTGGACTAACACAGCCCCGGACTGTAAGAGAAGGCCTGAGGGCCCCCACCCCACTCAGTTGCGTTCTCTTTTTAAAGAGCAAACCCGAGTGGCCTTGCCAGAGGGAACAAAATGTCTGCTTGGGCATCGGGCAGGCTGGGCTTAGGTGACAGCTGTTCAGGCAGTTCGCTGTCTGGAGTGCCTGTTGCCAGCACCTGTTGACCTTGTGGGAAGTTCCATCTGGGCACAGCCCCTACTGCTAGGGGAAGGGGGAGGTTCTGGTCCCATTTAGATTGTTGCCAGGCAACCGATAACTTCAGGGTCAGACTGTCCTGTTTGTCTTTCCACAAAGTATACAGACAACCATAAACAAAGCATAGCTTAAGTAACATTTAGATTGTTGAGGGAACATAAAATAGGGCTTGTTTTTTCCGTCCCCCTCGCTCCTTGCCCAAAAGATGTTACTGATTTGAAACAACTTTTAGATGATCTGCGTGCAAGAAAAAACACAGGGATGGCCAGGCGCGGTGGCTCATGCCTGTAATCCCAGCGCTTTTGGAGGCGGAGGCAGGCGGATCACCTGAAATCAGGGGTTCAGTTCCGGCCTGGCCAACATGGCGAAACGCCGTCTCTACTACAAAATACAAAAATTAGCTGGGCGTGGTAGCACGTGCCTGTAGTCCCAGCTGCTTGAGAGGCTGAGGCAGGAGAACTGCTTGAACCTGGGAGGC
>NW_012118487.1:3995620-4000341 GCF_000951035.1 Colobus angolensis palliatus | reverse complement strand
TAGCTGGGCTTGATGGCAGGTGCCTGTAATCCCAGCTTCTTGGGAGGCAGAGGCAGGAGAATCACTTGAACCCGGGAGGCAGAGGTTGCAGTGAGTCGAGATCACGCCATTGCACTCCAGCTTGGGGAACAAGAGCGAACCTCCGTCTCAAAAAAAAAAAATTGTACTGATGTAAATTAATACATGGAGGCAAATGGGAAGTTGTTTCTAACCACGGAATGTCAACAAATGAATGCCCAGGGAATAATGGAATTCGAACATCCCCACTTGGCTATTGTTGTAGACATAATTGTTTTCTGGAAGAGTCAGCAAAGAAACTAGTGGGTTGGATATGAGACAAGAGATTTTTATGACACCAAAGTGTCTCCTTAAAAGTACTTATTAATTATAAAGGTAAAAAATAGTAACTTTACAGTGGAGAAACAGCAGACGCTACCTTAACCAAGCATTCAAAGGTAACATCACCAGTAATGGGAAAAGTAGATATCTCATGCCCCCTGACGGGATACACTGAGGACTCACTACTACTTCTGAGATGTTCCTGCCAAAAATACTGAATCTGGATCTAATGAGGAAGAACAGACAAACCCAAACTCGGAAACACTCTACAAAGCATCTGGCCTGTGCTGTCCAAAATGTCAACGGCTTGCAAGACAAAGAAAGATTTAGGAAGTGTTCCAGATTAAAGACCAAAGAGACATGATAACAAGTACAAATTTGAGCCTAGATAAGATTGTTGAGCAGAAAAAAACCTCTTTTTTTCTCTTTTGCCGTAAAGGTATTTAAGAAAAATGATAACATCTGACAAGTCCTATATATTAGGAAATACTACTGTATTGATGTTAACTTCCTGATTTTGGTCATTGCACTGTGGTTACAGAAAAGGACATTCTTGTTTTTAGGAAGTATGCACTGTAGTGTTCAGAAGTAAAGGGGCATAGTGTCTTCAGCTATCTCTCAGATGGTTCAGAAATATGTAATCCCCCACTTACAGTCCAAGGTCTCCAGCGGATGTCTGAAACCAATCCACGTGTATCCTGTATTTTTCCTATATGGGAACACCTATGGTAAAAGTCAGCTTAGAAACATGGCACAGTAAGAGATTAGCAACAATAGTTAATAAAAAAAAGAACAATTATAACAATATACTGTAATAAAAGTTAGGTGAATGTGGTCTCTCACTCTCTCTCAAAATATTTTCAAACCCCTTTGATGCAGGCAACTGAATCCACAGAAAGTGAAATCGCCAATAAGGGGGGATTACTGTGTGTATGTACGTGTATAGAGAGAAACAGAGAGAGAAATACATTAGGAGAGAGGCAGAAGAAGAACAGTAAAGTAAATATATGGGAGGCCGGGCACAGTGACTCATGCATGTAATCCCAGCACTTTGGGAGGCTGAGGCAGGCAGATTAGCTCAGCTAAGGCTGTTGTAACCAAGAGAGTTACAGAGAAACGCCACACTTTGAGACAAATTAAGGAGTCCTTTATTAGCCAGCGACCGAGAGGCAGCTAACGATCAAAACTGTCTCGGCCCCGAGGAAGGGGCTAGTTTTCTTTCTATACCGTGGTCTACATAGGGGAGGGGGGAGTTTAGCTGAAGCAATTTTTACAGAAGCAGAATTGGCAAAAAGTTAAAAAATTAATTGGTCACAAAAGCGTTACAAAAAAATAAACAGTTCCAGGTGTAGGGGCTTAAACTATCACAAAGAGATAAATGCAGGGGCTTTGGGTGCCATCCACAATGCACATCCCCAGGAGCTGCTGGTGCAACTTACCTCAATATCTTATCAGTAAGTGCATTCCTGGACGTGCTTTGAGTCAGTTTACACTAGTTATGCCCTTAAGGGAGGGAGGTAAAGGGGGCTGCGAGTGAAGAAACGAAAATGGAGTCTGTCCGGCTCTCTTTCTGCTAGGAGAGAGTCACTCAGGTTAAAACAAGGTAGGGTATCACAAGGTCAAGAGTTCAAGACCAGCCTGGCCAACATGGTGAAACCTCATCTCTACTAAAAACACAAAAATTAGCTGGACGTGGTGGCACGTGTCTGTAATCCTAGCTACTCAGGAGGCTGAGGCAGGAGAATCGCTTGAACCCAGGAAGCAGAGGTTGCAGTGAGCCAAGATCAAGCCACTGTACTCCAGCCTGGGTGACAGAGCAAAACTCCATCTCAAAAACCTAAAAAAGAAAAGTGAATATGTGGGAAAGTACAACAAATATAACATTGGGGAATCTAGATGAAGAGTATTAGCAACTTCTTTGTACCTTTTTTGCAATTGTTTGTGGTCTGAAATTACTTCAAAAATGAAATGAATAGAAGAAATAATCTTATGAAATCTGTTACTATACTTGTGGGAGGCTTAAACCTCTGCATCCCAATTGTGAAACTTCATATGAGTAAATTCTTACAATTAAAAGCTATAAAAGCTTTAAGTTTTTCCAAAGATTGTACATTTTCTCTTTTTGCCTGTTAAAAGTATGAAACTGTTTCCCTTTCATCCTTTATGTTCAGAAGGCTCAGGGTTAAGTAGCATCTGTAGTTCCTAGCTAACTATAGTGACCACGGAGGACCCTATAGAAAATGCTCTGTGGGCCGGGCATGGTGGCTCACGCCTGTAATCCCAACACTTTGGGAAGCCGAGGCGGGTGGATCACCCGAGGTCAGGAGTTCGAGACCAGCCTGGCCAACATGGTGAAACCGTTTCTACTAAAAATACAAAATACTGTACATAAAACCCCACCAGGTGGCGACTCATGTTCCTGTCCCCACTTTACAGATGGTCAAACTGAAGCACAGACAAGTTAGGGAGCACACAAGCTCACCAGCTTAGAAAGCAGGAGAACCAAGGGTAGAACCCAGGCAGCCAGCATTGTTAACAAACTGAAACCACGCTGCCATTCAAAGGTGATGATCACAGAGGGAGGGAGCTCACTTCATGTTTGCATGAAGATCTCAGAGCAGATCTCAGCACAGAGTTGACAGAGGCAACAGTTAAACAGTGTTGAAAATAAATACACGTCTACATTATATTGTTAAAATTTTTTTTTGAGGCAGCATCTTGCTCTGCTATCCCGGCTGGAGTGCAGTAGTGTGATCTGGGCTCACTGCAGCCTCAACTTCCTCAGGCTCTAGTGATCCTCCCACCTCAGCCTCCTGGGTAGCTGAGATTACAGGCGCCAGCCACCATGCCCACTAAATTTTGTATTTTCACCATGTTGGCCAGGCTCGTCTCGAACTCCTGGGCTCAAGCCATCTGCCCACCTCGGCCTCCCAAAGTGCTGGGATTACAGATGTGCACCACTGCGCCCGGCCTATTGTAACTATTTTTAAATTAGCATGTGGAAATGTCTAATAAAATAAGAATTTTAGCAAAATACAGGGTATTTTTCCTGAAATTTTCGTATAAATAATTGAAACCTATTGCATTTATTTTGGGGGTTTTATTTATTTATTTTTACAGAGTCTTACTGTCACCCAGGCTGGAGTACAGTGGTGCGATCACAGATTACCGCAACCTCTGCCTCCAAGGTTCCAGTGATTCTCCTGCCTCAGCCTCCTGAGTAGCTGGGATTACAGGTACCCATCACCATGCTCATGTAATTTTTGTATTTTTAGTAGAGATGGGGTTTCACCATGTTGGCCAGGCTGGTCTCCAACTCCACCGTGCCTGGCCTCCTGTATATTTACTCTACCATTCTCCTTCTCTCTCTCCCTCCCAATGTATTTCCCTATCTTTATACATGTACATATATTACAATAATCCCCTCTTATCGGCGATTTCACTTTCTGTGGATTCAGTTGCCTGCATCCACCCATCTCGGCCTCCCAAAGTGCTGGGATTACAGGTGTGAGCCACCACGCTCTGCCCCCATTACACTTACTGATGATGCTCTCACGTATGATATCAGAGAAGAACTGGGTCAGGGAAGGGAGGACTTCCAGGCTAGAAAAATACTGTTAGGGAGTCACAGATAAGGCAAAGGTATGTGGGTGAGTGTGGGTGTGTGTGACTGAGGGTGAGTGTGAGCAAGTGCGAGTGAATGGGGGTGACTATGAGTCACCCTAGGACAGGAGGGTGTTCTGGCCAGAGCGGGTCCCACCTGGGGCCCTAAGCTGCTGTGAAGGACTGTGTGGCCACTCCCAACCCTGAGCTGGAATAAGCAGGTAAGTTTTTATCTGACTTGTTTCGATTAATTCAGGATGTGAAAGGAGTAGGAGAGCTGGCTGTTTCTCCCCATTGTTGTTGTGTAGGAAAAAAGAAAAAAAGACCAATATAGATATAGTAATCCCTCAGTATTCACAGAAGACTGGTTCCAGGACCCCTTCAGATACCAGAATCCAAGGATGCTCAAGTCCCTGATATAAAATGGCTTAGTATTTGCCTAGAACCCATACACATCCTCCCATACACTTTAAATCATCCCTAGATTCCTTATAATACCCAATACAATGTATTGCTATGTAAACAGTTGTTATATTCTATTGTTTAGAGAATATTGACCCTCCCAAAAATGTCTGTACATGTTCAGTACCGGCACAATTTTTTCCAAGTATTTTCGATCCACAATTGGTTGAATCCAGCAATGCAGAACCCATGAACATGGAGGGCTGACCATATATATGTGTGTGTGTGTGTGTGTGTATATGTGTGTGTATATGTTTTTAAACATATGTATATATGTAAAACTGTTTAAACTGTTTTTAAACATATGTATATGTATA
>NW_012118487.1:3982717-3994612 GCF_000951035.1 Colobus angolensis palliatus | reverse complement strand
ATATGTATATACATATACATATGTTTAAAAACAGTTTAAAAACTGTCTGCAGGGGAGAGGCTGAGTAGAGAAATGTGGTCTTTGGGCCAAACACCAGTACCCACCAATGATAATAAAAAAAGCAGGAGTAGGCCAGGCACAGTGGCTCACGCCTGTAATCCTAGCACTTTGGGAGGCCAAGGCGGGTGGATCACTTGAGGTCAAGAGTTGGAGACCAGCCTGGCCAACATGGTGAAACTTTGTCTCTACTGAAAATACAAAAATGAGCTGGGCATGGTGGTATGTGCCTGTAATCTCAGCTACTCGGGAGGCTGAGGCAGGAGAATCGCTTGAACCCAGGAGGTGGACGTTGCAGTGAGCCAAGATCATGCCATTGCACTCCAGCCTGGGCGGCAGAGCAAAATCTCCGTCTCAAAAAAAAAAGAGTATTTACTAGCTGACTTGGATATCTTACGTACCACCCCAGGCTGGCCTGGCCCAGCTGGAGTCCCAGAGGCCTAGGCAGGAGGCTGCCTGCCTGGAGCAGGGACAGGGGATGCAGAGGTCGGCTACAGGCACCTGGCTCCCTTTTCTTAGCATGAATTGTATCTACCACCTGGCTACTGCCAAACAAGTGTGGGTTCTTCCCATCAATCTAGCTCACAAAACCCTGTATTTTCCTTCATAAAATCTACTGTAAGTTGTAATTATAAGCAAATGTACTTCTACTTAACTTTTAACAGAACAGCTTGCACAGATCCATCAAAGAAATTAACCACACTCCAGCCTGGGAGACAAGTGGTCTTGCTTTGTCACCCAGGTTGGAGTGCAGTGGAGTGATTTGTCACCCAGATTGGAGAGCAGTGGTGTGATTATACCTCACTGCAGCCTCAAACTCCTAGGCTCAAGTGACCCTCCTGCTTCAGCCTCCCGAGTGGCTGTGACTGTAGTTTGAGCCACTGTGCCCAGCTCCCGGGCGTTTTTGTAGCATTCAGTCCCTGCTACTATCTGACTCTCCACTGGTGACAAGGTGAGGCTGCAGCAAGTTCAAACCTTACAGCCTCTTGGCTTAAGCCAGAAAGCAAGAGCATCTTCCTTGGAGTCCTGCCAAATCTCATTGCATACTACTGGTTCTTAATAAGTCCAGACCAAACCTTCCTTGTTGGTTTTTGTTGTGGTGGTTGTAGCTGAGACAAGAGTTTTGCACTTGTTGCCCAGGCTAGAGTGCAATGGTGTGATCTTGGCTCACTGAAACCTCTGCCTCCCGGGTTCAAGCGATTCTCTCCTGCCTTAGCCTCCTGAGTAGCTGGTGTTACAGGTGTGCACCACAACGCCCGGCTTATTGTGTATTTTTAGTAGGAACACAGTTTCACCATGTTGGTCAGGCTGGTCTTGAACTCCTGACCTCAGGCGATCCACCCACCTCGGCCTCCCAAAGTGCTCGGATTACAGGTGTGAGCCACCGCACCCGGCCCAGACCAAACCTTCCAACAGCACATGAATGTTGTATTTTTGCGCTTCCATTTGTTTGCAATCTCGGATTTGTCATGCATGTCTTTAGGTTCTGGTGGCTTGGAGGAAGGATCATGTATCTACTGGGTTTGTGTTTAGATTTCAGGGAGAGTAAGGCTTCTGGGAAGACATTGCTCCTGAGCCAGATTTTGAGGAAGGTAAAGGACAAGAGGAGCGGGATGAGTATTTCAGATTGAGGATGTGGGCCAAGGGAGAACCAACCGCCCATAGCGAGGGAGAACAAGCTGCCCCGGGGCTCCTTGCAACTTTCCCGGCTGTCTTTCTCCCCCTTTCTGTAGAGGCTGATGCTATCTGTGAGGCCCGTCTTCTATAAGCTGTCAGCCAGAAACATGTGCTGAAATAAAAGCCATCTGTTCAGAATGCGGAATGCGAGGTTGTTGGGATCTCCCAAGAAACACACGCACACAAATGAACTTACTCCAGGGAAGCCAGACTTGACATGGACCCTCCGGGGCTTTGACAGCCCTTGGCCTCCAGTGGCTGTCCAGAATCAGGGAAGACATTGCTGTGGCCTTCTCGGTACACCACGGGCTCCCATCAGGCAGAGGCCGTGCTGTGTGAGCTGGTGTCTCCCTTTTGACTCAGGGAACGTGCTTGCTTGCCTGTACTGTAGTGAGTCCCCAGTGAAGTGAAACGGCAGGTCTTCAGAGGCACAACAACGCCAGCTGTTGTGTGTCGTGGACAGACACACCAGCCTAGGCGAGTCAGAGGCAAACCCAGAATAAATGGATCCGCTGTGAAATGGGATTAACACCGGTTTCTACCCCATGTGGAGATCAGAGACTGGGCAGTTATTACGTTAAAGTGGATCTTTGCTGTGCAGGTCAGCAGAAAGAGGGGTAGTGAGCTGGAGACAGGTGGGAGATCAACCAAGGGCTTCCATTTTTGTTAGCTGAGAGATACTGGAGCATGCTTGTTTGCTGAAGGGAATGATCCGGTAGATAGAAAGTGGATACAAGAGAGAAAAGGTTGACTTGTGGAAGCCTTTTGAGAACATTAGAGGCAATGGAGTTTAGAACCCAAGTGGGCCTCGGGTAAGAGCAGACGCGTCTGACCCTGTGCACCAGGAAATCGAATATGGGTACTCCTATAGCCAGGCTGTAGCTGTGGTGCTGGGCGGATGAGTTACTTAAAGCAAAGAATTTTCCTCCAAACATAGATTGGCACTTAATTAGAGGCATTAATGTGAGTTTCATGGGGAAAGGGGACGTGAACTTAGGATATGGTTGAGAGGCAGGTAAGGGGATGGGACATGAAGTTGGAACTCTGGGGTTTTACCGTAGCATGTGGGCTCTGAGCGTCTATGGAACAGTGCATCTATGCCAGGACAGGGAAGAGAGGTGGGAAACAGAATTGCCATTCTTTACAGTTTTGCCTAGGCTGTCTGTGGTAGTGCCGCAAGTTTTGAGTTAATGATTCTTCACCAAAATCTTTTACTTAAGTGTCCACAGATCTACCTATTCCTGATTTAAGCTGTAAATCCAAGAAACCAAATTCTGTTGAGCCAGTCAATGAAGATCAGTTTCAGCCGGGCGCGGTGGCTCACACCTATAATCTCAGCACTTTGGGAGGCCGAGGCAGGCAGATCACTTGAGGCAAGGAATTCAGAACCAGTCTGGCCAACATGATGAAACCCCGTCTCAACTAAAAATACAGAAATTAGTTGGGTATGGTGGTGCATGCCTGTAATCCCAGCTACTTGGGAGGCTGAGGCACATGAATTGCTTGAACCTGGGAGGTGGAGGTTGCAGTGAGCCAAGATCATGCCACGGCACTCCAGCCTGGGCGACACAGCGAGACTCTGTCTCAAAAAAAAAAAAAGTTTCCACCACGGGGAAGAGTTAAGAAAATTGCTAGGGAAGCTGCCCAGCCCAATAGCCTCAGAAGAGGAACAGAATTCCCTGGAGTCAGATTCAGACGTGGGGTCAAGTGTTTACTTTGCTGCCAGACCTGGGCCCATAGTCTAAGTGGAGATGTCTGCCAGGTCTTCCCTTCTGAAACAGTCACTCAGCATTTCTTTCAATAACAAATAAAATCACTGAATGTGCGAAAGGGAAATGATTTAAGAGCGACATTTAGAAAGATGAGGAAATTTTAAACTGATTATCAGCTTCTTCAGAATGATGTTTCTCCTTTCACATAAAGAATCACAACATGGAGGCCGGGCGTGGTGGCTCACACCTGTAATCTCAGCACTTTGGGAGGCCGAAGTGGGTGGATCATCTGAGGTCAGGAGTTCAAAACCAGCCTGACCAATGTGGTGAAACCCCGTCTCTATAAAAAATACAAAAACTAGCCGGGCGTGGTGGCACGTGGCTGTAATCCCAGCTATTCGGCAGGCTGAGGCAGGAGAATCACTTGAACCCGGGAGGTGGAGGTTGCAGTGAGCCGAGATCACACCACTGCACTCCAGTTTAGGCGACAGAGCAAGACTCTGTCTCAAAAAAAACAAAAAAAAATCACAACATGTCAGTTAATAGGATTGCAAATAAAAGAAAAAAAAGTCACAACATAAGTGTAGAAATTGAATATATTTTTGTTTTTAATCACTGACTCAATGCAGAAGTAAAGTAGATGTTCTGATTTCAAGCATGATGGGGTTGGAATGACAGGTACAGCTCAGGAGGGAAACAGTGTACAACAAATTCTGCAGCTTATTAAGAAACAGGAGGCTTGCCGGGTACAGTGGCTTATGACGGTAATCCCAGCACTTTGGGAGGCCGAGGCGGGTGGATCACTTGAGGTCAGGAGTTTGAGACCAGCCTGGATCAACATGGTGAAATCCCGTCTCTACTAAAAATACAAAAATTAGCCGGGCGTGGTGGCGGGTGCCTGTAGTCCCAGCTACTCAGGAGGCTGAGGCACTAGAATCGCTTGAACCCCAGAGGCAGAAGTTGCAGTGAGCTGAGACTGTGCCACTGCACTCCAGCCTGGGCGATAGAGCAAGACTCAGTCTAAAAAAAAAAAAAAAAAGAAAAGAAAAAGGAGGCTTAAGTAAAATGCAGGATTTTGCTCTATATTATACTTTGCTCCATTGTATAGGTAGAAAAAAAATAAAATTTTAAAGATGTTATTTACTAACAGTGGAAAGTGGTTTTTTGTGTGTTGTTTTGTTTTTTCAGTCTCAGACTGGACTCTCTAGGACATTTGCCCTGTTAAATGGGTTGGTGCCAGAGATAAAACGCTCTGGACACTCCAACTAGTGGATTATTAAAATTCACCAGACTGACTCCCTGCCACCTTTGGCCCAATCTAAGCACTGTTATGGTTCAATTCAAGGTCATCTGATTTGATTGCATTGAAAACCTCGCAACCATTGAAGTCAAGCAGCAACTTAAGATTCAGAAAAGTGGTTTTCAATGTTTTAAAATAGAACTCACAGATTTTATGTCACAACCCAGTACTTAAACATACACACACTCATTCTAAAGCAAGCCAAAAATGTTTCACAAACAGTATCTACTCTTAGAACACGTATTGCATTCTGATCGGTATATTCTATTCATCTCTGTTCTGTTCATTAAAAAAGATGTTGCTAAAAATCTACTACATTGACATTGTTTTTTTTATTTTTTTTGAGATGGAGTCTTACTCTGATGCACAGGCTGGAGTGCAATAACACGATCTGAACTCACTGCAACCTCTGTCTCCTGGGTTCAAATGATTCTCCTGCCTCAGCCTCCTGGGTAGCTGGGATTACAGGCACCTGCCACTACACCAGGCTAATGTTTGCATTTTTAGTAGAGACAGGGTTTCACCATGTTGTCCAGGCTGGTCTCGAACCTCTGACCTCTTGGTGATCCGTCTGCCTTGACCTCCCAAAGTCCTAGGATTATAGGCGTGAGCCACCGCGCCTGGCCCTAAGTTGAATTTTTATCCACTAATGGGTTACGAACCAACCTGCCTGAAAAACACAAGTTTAGAAAATGTATTTTTCTCTATTTTAATCATTTATGTATTAGAATAACAGCCAAGATTTTATAAACTGGAAAACATTTGATATTAATATTCAAGGACATCTGATTAGAACAAAGGTGACAAAGGTATTTATTTTAAAAATAATAACCACCACTTATTGCCTACTCTTACAGTATTAGGCTCTTTACAATATAACATTTTCTCGAATCTCTGCAACCACCTTGTAATTTAGGGTACTATCATTCCCATCAAGGGATGAACCCCAACCTCACAGAGGATAGCCAGGAGTAACAAGACCCCAAAGGAGACGACCAAGCAAGCAAACAGAGGGACCTGCCACAGCGCATGGTTGCTGGCAGTAGATGAGACTCGGTGGATCCGAGCGAGACAATTCATGACTCTCAGCACAGCACGTGACAGCAGCTCAGCGTGACAGAGCTTGGTCTCCTGACCCCAAGTCCCATGGCACAGGCCAGGCGCTGCACCTTTGACAGCAAGTGGGAAGAGCCAGTCTCCTCCCCGTGGGGCAAGCAGTGGCCTGGCAGTCATGCTGTGGTTGCCTCTATGAGTAGCTACACAAATGGCTACTGGTCAGAGGGTGGAGGGCCTTGCAGGTTGGCATAGTCTGCAAAGACACGCAGGGTTCCAGGACCTCGGTGGTGGACTGACTCTCTCAATAATTCTCCATTTTATAGTGGAAAGACACCATTTTCTTCTTCTTTTTTTTTTTGAGACCAAGGCTTGCTCTGTCGCCCAGCCTGGAGTGCAGTGGCGCAATCTCAACTCACTGCAACCTCCGTCTCCCAGGTTCAAGCGATTCTCCTGCCTCAGCCTCCCGAGTAGCTGGGATTACAGGCGTCTGCTACCACGCCCCGCGAGTTTTTGTATTTTTAGTAGATACGGGGTTTCACCATGTTGGCTAGCCTGGTCTCGAACTCCTGATCTCAGGTGATCCACCTGCCTCGGCTTCCCAAAGTGCTGACATTATACAGTAGGCGTGACCCACCTTGCCCGGCCGAAAGGCATCATTTTCTTAAATCTACACAAATAATGTGGCAGGGTACCCATTCTCATACATTCCCCTAACTCTGATGCAAATGCTTTTCTTTGATCCCCTATCTAATCTGACGCCTTTGACCCAGGACATACCTGAAGAGTCTGGGCAAGTCATGACACAAGACTTTATCCCTGTACATGGATCATTTCACACAGACAAGCATAGACGTGGAAACAATTTCTAGAAGTGGAATTTCTGGACCAAAGGCCTTTGTGATTTTGATGGATTCTGCTAAATTGTCCTTTTTCAAGGTTGCATCAGCTTACACTCAGAACAACTTGTGAGAGAGAACCGGTTTCCTCACACCTTTGATACGTCACCAAGCTATTCTGTCTTCGCCAGTGTCACAGGAGAAAAACAGAATCTCTCTGCAGTTTTAATTTCTCTTGTGATGAGGGTGTGTCCTTTTGTTTAAGAGAAATTTACATTTCCTTTTCTGAAACTGTCACATCAAAGAGTTTGTTACGTATAAGGATACTAAAAGTACTTTTTCTTAGGTTTATTTATGCAATTTTTTTCCACGCACAATTTTTTACATTTATGTCATCAAATGTAACATTTTCTTTATGGCTTCAGAGTCTTGTGTCATACTTTGGGAAGGTTGTCTCATCCTGAAACTATTTTTAAAATCTCCTTTTCTTTTTTTTTTTGAGACAGGGTGTTGCTCTGTTGCCCAGGCTGGAACGCACGGGCGTGATCACAGAATCACTACAGCCTTGACCTTCCCAGCTCAGGCGATCTCCCACCTCAGCCACCTCGGTAGCTGCGACTATAGGCGCATGCAACCACACCAGGCTAATTTTTTAAACTTTTTGTAGAGATGGGGGTCTCACTGTGTTTCCCAGGCTGGTCTTGCACTACTAGGCTGAAGCGATCCTCCCATCTTGGCCTCTCGAAATGCTGGGATTACAAATCCATTTTATTTTAAGTTTTTTTCATCACTCTGAATTTACTGCAATGTTAAGAGTGAGATAGAAGTACCTTTCCTTTTTCCCCCAGTGGTTGTTTGGCTGTCCAATACCACACACTCAAGAAATTGCATATTAAATTTTCTCATTTATATCTATATATATGTCTATTTCTGGGCTCCATTTTCTTTCAGTGATCTGAGCAGGTATCAGCACAGTATCACTTTAATTCCTGCTGCTGGAAATGTTTGACTAATTTTTTTTTTTGAGACAGAGTCTTGCTCTGTGGCCCAGGCTGGAGTGCAGTGGTGTGATCTCAGCTCACTGCAATCTCCACCTGCCGGGTTTAAGCAATTCCCCTACCTCAGTCTCCCAAGTAGCTGGGACTACAGGTGTGCACCACCACACTCAGCTAAGTTTTGTATTTTAGTAGAGACGGGGATTCACCACGTTGGCCAGGCTGGTCTCGATCTCCTGACCTAGTCATCTGCCCACCTCGGCCTCCCAAAGTGCTGGCATTACAGGCTGAGCCACCGCGCCCGGCCATGTTTGGCTAATTGAAAGAACTAAACTCACATCATAACTGTTTTTGAACTTTTTTTTTTTTGTCTATTCTGGTATGCTTAGTTTTCCTTAAGAACTTTGGAATCAGCTTTTCTTTCTTTTAAAAATCCAGTTGCATTTTCACTGGGATTACCTTATTTACAGGATTGCCTTATTTCTAGGATCAGTTAAGCAGAACTAATATCATTATCAATTGATTTTTTTTCAATTGCTTAGGCCAAAAACCAATTTGGAGTTATCTTTGATGCCTCTAGCTCTCCCATATCCTTCATCTGATTCACCAGCAAGCTCGTCAGCTGTTCCTTCACTATACATCCAGAAACTGACCGCTTCTCACCCACTCCCACCTCCCACCCTTGTCAGGGAATCGTCATTCTTCACCCACTTCCTCAACAGCTTCCTAACTGGCCTTCCTGCCTTCCCTCTTGCTTGACTATTCTCAATACACAAATCAGATCCCCTCACTCCTCCGCTCAATACAGACACTCTGGAGGCTTTCCGCCTCACTCAGTAAAAAGCAGAGTTGGAGCCGAGGACACAGCCAGAACAAAGGCCACAGGCAGGATCGTGTTGGGGAAGAGCAGGAGGGGAGGGCTAGAGTTGGCAGGAGTCTATACAGCCTTAGAGACCAGTTCACCCTTAAAGTAGCTGAAACTAGTTACCCCCGCAGGGTGGGGACTGTGAAAGGAGGCAAAAAGATCTTCTTTCACAAAACTAAAAGCCTTGCAGAACTACTTGCCTTTAAAACTATCTACATGTATGACTTTGATAAAAATACAAAATAAATTTTAAAACACTGACATACGAAAAGAAAAATATAGAAACCAACAGAAAAATGTAACAGATGGTATTTGTCAGCATGCAGTGGGAGTTCAGCTTTCCTTTAGCAGATGGATGGACATTCTTATAACCAAAACTGCATGGTTTTTCCAGTTATCATGAGGATTTCAAACAGAAAAACTAACATCCATCAATTTAAAATTTAATTTGTGAGATGCCCCTGGGAGCTAAAGAATATTTTGTTAGTGTAATTTATTAAGTGAAATGGCAAAGTGACAATGGTAGGTTTAGCGATCTTCAGAAAAACAGAAGGGGGAGGAAAAGGTTTTATAGTTTGTTTGTTTGTTTTTTTTTTGAGATAGAGTCTGTCTCTGTCATCCAGGCTGGAGTGCAGCGGCACGAACTCGGCTCACTGCAACCTCTGCCTCCTCGGTTCAAGCTATGTCTCCTGCCTCAGCCTCCTGAATAGCTGGGACTACAGGCCACCCAGCTAATTTTTTATTTTTAGGAGCAATGGGGTCTCACCATGTTGGCCAGGCTGGTCTCAAATGCCTGACCTCAGGTGATCCTCCTGTCTTGGCCTCCCAAAGTGCTGGGATTACAGGCGTGAGCCACCACACCCAGCCAATTGTTTTGTTTTAAAAATAATCATACTGTTGGGTAGATATTTGAAAAAAGTGTGATTTTAGGAATACACAGGATAGTGAAGAGAATAGGAACGCTGAAGCTTCCTGTGAAGAAGCCTCAGAGATGAAAATCTCCCGTAGGCTCCAGGGTCCAAATCCTCGTATGTTCCTTCACAAATGAGACTGACTGCAAGCGACGCAGAATACCTGCTGCCCTAAGTCGAAAGCTTCCTCCTAAGTCGATTCCACAGCTACATTAAACACAAACCTTTTCGCCGATTGCTTTGTGTACTCTAAAAAGCGTCCCAGTGTTAAACTCTTAAGGCTGATTTCTAATCACCCAATTATGAAGCAAAATACTTTAAATCTACATCCCCCTCCACTCCCCAACAGTTTCCTCCTTTTCTAAGTTGGATTCCCTTTCACTAACAAGAGAGCATAGACGTGGTTTGGTATTTAAAATATCAAGAATAGTTTCCCAACAGGCCAGACTTCGTGGCAGGCCCAGAAAAGGACCTATTATAGCTCCAGAGGGCTGCAGCCAAACAGGCAAGAGCACTGAAAACTTCCCAGGTGCCAGCAATAACAAACGGAAAACGGGCAGGGGTGGGGACGCTTCCTGTCTACTGTATCACCACCATCAACCTATTACGACAATTTATTCTGGAAACTAGATTGATACAGGAAGCTCAGCAAGCAAAAATGGTATTCCACTAGAAATGAGAAAGTCAAACTAATTTTCTTATTTTAGGTTCACATTAGTGAGAAATTAAGGCTATTAAAATTACTTATCTATTTATTCAAGCATTGCCTCTTAAAACGTTCTCAGCTCTTCATATAAGCAAAAATTATGCAAGAATTTTCATTATTACAAATTTACGAAGTCATTAAAGATCTCACTCTCAAACACCTGCTCCTCTCCTCATACTGTGCAACGTAGCTTTACTTAATTGATCTTCAGGAATAATGCAAAAATCAATGATAAAGGTCCTTAGCACTTTGAAAGGGACATTTTGTGCCTCTGAAAATTAAGTCTTCATAGAAAAGTCGTTTCATCTTTCGTATGCTCTGATCAGTGGCTTTCACACTGTTTTCATGACTCATTTTAGTAAATTTTACGTAGTGATTCAGTACCCACACATGCACACTCCAAATTACAGTTTTCGCAGTGGGAAAAAACCTCTTACAACAGGTAGTGCATGCTGGTATTTTCTGTTCAATTCTATTGCCTCCCATTCCATTAAAAAATGCTAGTAAAGACCCCTAATTTCCTCAATAAAGGAACACAAATTTGAAAATCACTCCAGTTTACATATTATTTTTTTGTCACATTAACTGAAAATACTGAAATTTTGAATCTTAGATGACCAGGCAATCCCTCTTGTTCTGTTTTCACTATGGAATATTCAAAGGTAAAAACGCGCAAACACAAATCTCTATTGTTACTACATAGCATAACTCTTATATTTATTATTTTTGAGACAGGGTCTTGCTCTGTTGCCCAGGCTGGAGTGCAATGGCGCAATCTCTGCTCACCACAACCTCTACCTCCCAGATTCAAGCGATTCTTGTGCCTCAGCCTCCTGAGTAGCTGGGATTACAGGTGCCTGTCACCTTGCATAGCTAGTTTTTTGTATTTTCAGTAGAGATGGGGTTTTGCTGTGTTGGCCAGGCTGGTCTTGAACTCCCAGCCTCAAGTGATCTGCCTGCCTCAGCCTCCCAAAGTGCTGTGATTACAGGAGTAAGCCACCGCACCCTGCCAAATTTATCGTTAAAGCAATCACAGACAGCGTTCCGGAAACACTGGCCGAATCCTCAAAACTGCCCTCTTCTGCGAATCTGGAGTCTAGTTACTTGGGAGCCTAGGTCCTGGGGAGGCTGCAGTGACTTACAATCGTGCCACTGCACTCCAGCCTGGGTGACAGACAGGGCAAGACCCTATCTCTCTACAAAAAAAAAAAAAAAAAAAGAAAAAAAAAAACCCTCCAAAAAAAAAGTCCAAGACTCAGGGTTAGGCTAATCGAGAGAATCAAGCAGGACTTGGTGAAAGCTTGAATCAACCAACAAATAAAAAAAGTTGCGGCCTGTGAAGAAATGATGTGGAATGATTCGAATGCTGCAATCAAAAGGAGAAAATCCAAATTGCCGGCTTCGTACCAGTTTCATTCCTTAGGATATTTATACATATCAGAGTGGTCAAGATTCACTGCAAGTGTATTTGTCATCTTTAACTTCAATTTCAATTTTTTCATTTCAAGAAGTTCTCTTTGGTTTTCAAATCTTGTCTGATAATTTTCTTGTTCCCTATTCAGTTTCTTTTTTATTTGAAACACTGTACAGTATCACTATACCCTTGCAGCTCCCATTCCCCTAAGATTTTTGTGGCAGGCTCTCACGCTTTGCTTTTATGTATTCTGATTTTGGACTGTGAGGGCACACTCCATAAACTCTCTATGGGATACCTGGTTGGTGGTCTGGGTTCAAGTTGAGTTCTGAAAGAACACAGCAGATGTGTGTTCATTTCTCACAC
>NW_012118487.1:3978883-3982112 GCF_000951035.1 Colobus angolensis palliatus | reverse complement strand
TCCAGCCTGGGCAACAGAGAGAGACTCTGTCTCAAAAAAAAAAAAAAAAAAAAAAAAAACACACATTTTTAATCCAACATTTTGAATAGTTTCTAGTAGGAGGGTACATCTTGCACCATAAGGCCATGCAGATTTATAAAATCAACAATTCTCTCTGAAGTGATGTGAAATAAAATGTGAAGATAAATCACTGTGTATAATTCAGACTTTATTGCTTATTAATTATGTCACTCCACAACATTTTAAGTAAACAGACATTGAGAAAATATACTGGGAGTGTTAAAGAGATGACGGCAATATTGATGAGGCTGTTCAAGTGTTTTACGTAAGGTAATAAGAGGCACCACCATCACCATCACTCCTAGAAAGTTGCACATTTCATATAAAAAGAGTAAAAATAGTTCACTGGCATGTAAGTGGCATCATTCTCTGTAATCTATGAGCCATAATAAGCGTGAACAATTTCAGTCTCCTCAGAGCAAAACCAAGTATTTTATTCCACCAGCAGACGTTTCTTCCAAAACAAAAGACAAACCAACACAACGACAAATACCACCCACACACAACCCTGAAACGTAAGTTGCCATATTCCAGTGGTCCTGAATGTTAACGTTTTGCTCTGTATTAATTCAAGAAATAAAATGTGAAACAGTTTTTGAAAATGAGATTAACTCCTTTGCTGTTATTACACTCACCCTATAATTCAAACTATTTAGCTGAAGTCAGTTAATGAGTGAAAACTGCGGACACAGCTCAAACTACTCTTAACTTCTTTAAACATTTATTGTTCTATCAAAACTCAGACCCAAGCTGCACAGGTGTAACTTGAGGCACTAACAAGCTCCCTACCAGACATAACAGTTTTATGTGTTCTTAAAGCCGGGCGCATACACAAAATCACTGTACAAACACATAAACATCAGAAACTTTTCCTGGTACAAGTAGACCAATAGTTTCCTCTATTATTATTATTTTTAAATCAAGCACGTGTAACAGTTCAGCATATAAAAGACTCCCATGTACATAATTAAAAAGATGCTCAGGTTGAGAAATACATTTGAATACTTGAAAAGACACTCCAAAAAAGAAACAAGACTTGAAATGTGGTTTTATGTTGAACCATTTAGGAGACCTCAGTTATCCAACAACTAAAAGCACACAACAGCAGATAAATAGGATTTTATTAAAATCAATGTCTCCAACAATACAAAAATTAAACATTAAGGCATCTTTTACTCCCATCCTGGTATATGCAAGAGAAATGTTTTAAAGAAGGGCCAGTATTTCTTACTGAAATGCTTTCTAGTGTATTTGGCAGATTTGCTTTTATATTCTCCTATTCTGCATATCACTCAAAGCACTCATGATCAAACATCTTGAACCAAATCAAGAGAAAAGTATAAACAGATATTAAGTTATTAAAGGGAAGCAGTTGACCTTTCAAAAATTAAAAGAAAGTATCATGTATAAAGTTCAAATACCAGCATTTAAATTTCTCTGAAGCAATCTATGGTTCAGTAATTAAGCAAAAGAAGAGATGAAGACTTTAAGATGAGAAGCCTATTAATATGGATTGCACCATGGAGTAACTGTTCACTGAGTACTCTGCTCCACTGGGATGACAGTTTGAAAAGGGCTTCATCCTCCTTTAAGAAAATAGCGCATCCACCAGGATAAGATCATATCAATTAACACTGATTCTTATTCCCCACGCCTGTTCATTTACGAAGCTCAAGAGGCTTCATAAAGTATACTAAACATTAACATTTTCACCTTTTATTAAGGCAAGTTTGTGAAAGTAATTTAATACAACCAGATCTCTTCATGAACTTTCAACTTACAACCTTTTTAAGAAACATACAAAAAATTGTTTTATAAAAAGCCACCTCAATACCAGAAAATAGTAATGAAAGATTTTGAACCCAGTTTTACTTTTTAAAGAATGCTCTTTCCTTGTCTCAAATTCCAAGTGCTACTCACTCATCATCCTTAGAGCCAGTTTTGCTTAACTATAAAAAAAAGAGAGAATATAGTCAACAAGTTTAAGTGATGTTTTCTGCGTTGTTTCCATGGAGTATCAAAATTAAACTATAGGCAACAAGGTTCAAGTAACTTAAATCACCTGTAGCTTTTATCACATGTAGCTACTTTTCAACTTCAAGCTCAGCTACTTCAAACAGGTTTCAAAATGTAACCTCGACAAAAATCTAAACTCAACAGAAAGAGGTGGTGGGTAGGTGAGTGGACACTCTTGAAGCTTTCTAGGGAATAAACTGGAACCAAGCATATACCAATAGAAGCACCATCTATAAAATGAATGACATTCTTCAAATTCTTGTTTTCTATCACACATTCTTTTTTAAATTTTCTAAAAATAATTTTAAATTGTGGTCAAATAAAAAAATACGTAACATAAGATTTACCATCTTAACCAGACAATAAATTCTTATGGTTTTGAAAATATAAAAGTCTTATTTTTGCATTGCAATTTTTTTTCTAAGAAAAATCTTTGGCAGGGGTTGGCAAATTTGGGGTAAAGGGGGGCAGATAAAATACAAAGACGATTCTGATCAGACTAGTGCTCCAACTACTGAGAAAGGCCACTGCACCTGACAAGAACGCTAGAGGGTGTGGGAAGTTGTGAAAGGCAGAAACTACTAAAGGTGCTGGTTCTCAAATATTTCGGCGCCTGAGGACCTCTTCCCATTCTTAAAATTTTAAAACTTTTTGTAGAGAGGGAGTCTCACCAAGTTTCCCAGATGGTCTTGAACTCCTGGGCTCAAGCAATCCTCCTGCTTAGGCCACCCAAAGTGCTGGGATTACAGGCGTGAGCCACCACACCCCACCCCAAATCTCTTTATTATCAAGCTCAGTGGAAGACAGCTGGCTTTTCACAAATATGCTTCAACAGTAAATCAGGTATAATGGAAGACAGCTAACAACAACACAGTAGAAGTACTAAGAACAACCTGGGTTAATATGCACATCCTCAACCTACTGATTGAGAAAATTCTGGTAAACACAAGAAAATACAAGCACACGTTCTCTTAGTGCTTTAAGAGTATTAGTGATGGCATCATCAAATGTCATGTAGCCTCTGGAAAACGCCAGAGAAGTTTCATAAGAAAATGGGTTAAGGCCAGGCGTGGTGGCTCACACCTGTAATCCCAGCACTTTGGGAGGCTGAGATGGGCGGATCACTTGAGGTCAGGAGTTCGAGACCAGCCTG
>NW_012118487.1:3960163-3977913 GCF_000951035.1 Colobus angolensis palliatus | reverse complement strand
GTGATAGTCAGGATGGTCTCGATCTCCTGACCTCGTGATCCGCCCGTCTCGGCCTCCCAAAGTGCTGGGATTACAGGCTTGAGCCACCGCGCCCGGCCAACAGGGACTCTTAAAAATAAAAACTTCTGGCGCTAGGGAAGGAGGAGCACTATCGCCACCTTTAGATCAGATTCTTTTTCTTCTCACTTTCGGCTTAGAGCTGCACTAAGAGAGGCAACATTTTGACTAAGAAAATTACTCATTCTGGAGCACAGTATATTTGGAGGAAAGAATGAATTTAGCTGGTTAGGCTTTATGTTGGTACACGTAGGACACATGAGTATCCATCGAGCATCAGTGAAGAAGGGCCTGGGAAAATGAGAGAATGCCAGAAAGGTTTCACTCATACAGCTGTCTTATATAGGGGAGGAAGAAATACTGCATTTCTTCCAATTGTAAGTTAGGGCCCCACTCCCAGGAAATAATTTTGTACTAGCTACTGGGAGCACTAAGATTATTTTAAAGTTTCAATAGAAAATGCATTCCATGGAACAAACAGCTGGCTTTCACATAAAGTTTAAGAAAATGGCCAGGGCTGGGTACCGTGGCTCATACCTATAATACTAACACTTTGGGAGGCAGAGGCGAGGGGTATCGCTTGAGGCCATGAGTTTGAGACCACCCTGGTCTACATGGCAAAAGCCCATCTCTATTAAAAACACAAAAATTAGCCAGGTGTGGTGGTGCATGCCTGTAGTCCCAGCTACTTGGGAGGCTGTGGCACGAATATTGCTTGAACCCAGGAGCAGAGGGTGCAGTAAGCTGAGATTATGCCATTGCACTCCAGCCTGGGTGACAGAGCAAGACTCAACTTCAAAAAAAAAAAAAAAAAAAAGCCAGGAGCAGTGGTTCATGCCAGTAACCTCAGCACTTTGGGAGGCCAAGGTGGGAGGATCACTTGAACCCAGGAGTTCAGAACCAGCAGCCTGGGCAACAAAGTGAGACCCTGTCTCTAGTAAAAACAAAAAAGTTGGGTGCTGTGGCCCCCGCTACATGTGATGCTGAGGTGAGAGGATCGCCTAATCTGGGGAGGTCAAGGCTGCACTGAGCCATGTTCACGCCACTACACTCTAGCTTGGGCAACAGAACCAGACCTTGTCTTCAAAAACAAAACAATAACAAAAAACCCAAAACAAAAAACAAAAAGGTTTAAGAACACACTGCTTGTAAATTACCTGTATTTGTGGGTCCTCACTAAAATCCTAGTCTTTAACTACCCTTGCATCACATTAAACACTTCTCACAGTAGTTGTGGCACTAAATGGAATGCAAAATTTATTTCATTAAGTCCTACAAAGAGAATTAATTTACTGTGTTAAAAATTAGTTTAATGTATTTGAAACTACAGCTAATACAAGAAAAATTTGAGACGTGTAGGCATATAAATTCAAAATGAAAGCAAACAATTTTAAACAAAAACAGAAAATTGTTCTTGGTATGATGAACAACTACGTTTAAGATCTGTCCTTAATAAGACCCACAAAAACTGGGGCCAGGTGTGGTGGCTGACGCCTGTAATCCCAGCACTTTGTGAGGCTGAGGTAGGAGGATCACCTGAGTCCAGGAGGTCAAGACCAGCCTGGGCAACATATCTGTCTCTGCAAATAACAAAAAAAAATTAGCCGGGCATGGTGGCACATGCCTTTAATCCCAGCTAGTCAGGAGGCTGAGGATCACTTAAGCCTGGGAGGTTAAGGCTGCAGTGAGCTGTGATCACGCCACCAGCTAGCCCGCGTGATAGGGCAAGATCCTGTCTCAAAAACAAAAAACTTAAAAGTAATTTCTACTAAGAAAGTAAAACATTCTTTTCTATATCTGGTTTTCTTCAGTTTCCATGTATTGTTGATAACTTGGAGTCATATTTAAGAATCTGCAGTATTTTTTCTTGAGATGGAGTCTCACTCTGTCACCCAGGCTGGAGTGCAGAGGCACGATCTCAGCTTACTGCAATCTCCGTCTCCTGGGTTCAAGCGAATTCTCTTGCCTCAGCCTCCTGAGTAGTTGGGACTACAGTTGTGTGCCACCATGCTCAGCTAATTTTTGTAGGGTTTTACCATGTTGCCAGGCTGGTCTTGAACTCCTGGCCTCAAGTGATCCACCCACTTTGACCTCCCAAAGTGCTGGGATTACAAGTGTGAGCCACTGTGCCCTAAGCATCTGCACTCTTAAGATGTACTTACATAGTCATACTATATTGTAGTTGTAACTTCTGCAAATTTTCCATTATTTAAAAAAAAAAAAAGGATCTAAAAGTGAGAGTGTAGGGAAGAGAAGAATGTAAAAGGTATTTCAAAAATACTTACATGCTGAATGTAAAAAAGAAACAGACATCCCAGTAAATTTCAAAGGTTGTGAAGGGGAAAACAAAAAATGAGAATTTCATTATTTGCTGGTAATAATCATAACAAGTTCAAAGACTAGAATATAAATGTTATATACCTTCACAACATCAACCCAGTTCCAGCCTCGAGGAAGTTCTCCTTTGTGATCTAGAAGACAAAAAATAGTAACTTTATTTCTAAGACCAACCAGCTAGCTTTAAATTAATATTCTAAATAATATGTAATAATATACGATTTTATATACTATTGTACACAAATAGGTTAAAAATTTAAATGACATATTACTAAGTTGGAAAAAGAGTTTTTCATTATGAATTGATACTGTTCTCCTGGGAATACTTGCAAAATATTTTAGGTATACTCCTTTTTTACATTTATGGTATTGCTATCCAACATAAAACCTGATATCAAGGAAAAAATACGGAGATGCATTGTTAATGCCAGGAAGAGCAGTTAATCCATTTATTAGTTTCATGCATTTGGATGAAGCTACTGCTTTATATAAGGTCACTGTTTATTTAAGTAAGAAGTTGTATTGCTCTGTTTAATAAATTAGTGTTTCACATCCAAAAGCTAGGCTTAAGACAGGAGGACTCACAAATATATGTTTGGCTTGGCTTCAAGACTAAGAGGAGGGCTGGCTAACTTACGTATTAGTTGCTATGCTCTGATAAAATATTCATTATTTAATCTAACATTCTTTAAAAAGGGCTTTAATCTGTTGGGATTGCTTGGAAACTAGCTTATAATTCATTCATGTACAAAGTGCTTTTATTCCTTTAACAGAATATTCAAACTTAAAGAATAGTTTAACAAATACTATATAAAAATTCTTCAATTTAAAATGGCTTGATTTCCTTTATGCTTGATGTATAACACACACGTCTCAACTTTATGAAACCTTCAAAATTTACACTCAAAATAAGTACATTATATGAATTTTCCAGCTAGGGAAAAAGAAATTAACCCATGATACTTATAGGAGAGAAGCAATATTATTGGAGCTCAATTTTAGATGCTATTGGTTCTTTTCTCTTTCATACCAAGAAGAATCGTATCCCACTGGTTACTGGTTATAGGCGGCACATCCCAGTTTTGGTTAACTAAAACTTAGCCACAGTGCCGTGGTTGTCCCATTAAACTTTTATTTAGAACGAAAGCTCCAAGTCACAAACTCCTATACTGTCATTATAGGAGGGCAATGGCTTTAGGTGGGCATCATCAAAGAGATGAAGGTAGGGAGATATTAACGAAACAGAGTGATCACAGGTCATCATGTACGAAGGCAATAGTACCTCACTGACACAGACGCTACAACATTCAAAGAGAGATAAACCAAACTCTTGACAACCGACTGTAATGGCTAACAACTTACTGCTTCAGTTGTCTTTATACTTTAATGCTGCTCTGACATCAGGTAGAATGAATTCCTACATTTTTTTAATTTCACAAACCATTACCATTTCAAAAATGTATTTTGGGGACAAACACAGAGTTGCTATTTGCCATGGACAGACATTAAATAGAACATAAATCACAGAAAACCTGCCATTCCATTGCAAAAGAAAGGGCATTTAAAAGGCCCTCACCAGGCCGGACGCAGTGGCTCAAGCCTGTAATCCCAGCACTTTGGGAGGCCGAGGCGGGCAGATCACGAGGTCAGGAGATTGAGATCAGCCTGGCCAATATGGTGAAACCCCATCTCTACAAAAAATACAAAAATTAGCCAGGTGTGGTGGCACATGCCTGTAGTCTCAGCTACTCAGGAGGCTGAGGCAGGACAATTGCCTGAACCCAGGAGGTGGCAGTTGCGGTGAGCTGAGATCCGGCCACTGCACTCCAGCCTGGGTGATACAGCGAGACTCTGTCTCAAAAAAAAAAGGCCCTCACCAAAATAAAAGGGTCTGTTCTTCTCAAGAGAAACTTTTAACCTCGCATAGTAGCACACACATAGATACAAATGACAATGTCCTCATTTGCCCGGTGAAAAAGTTTACAGACTGTTAATCAATTTGCAAGTTTTCAGGTTAAATAAAGAAAAGCAATCAAATATTACTGTTGGTATGAGCTGGAGTTTATAATCTTCTTCTAAAGAATTCTTGTTTAGAACATATGAGAATTCTGTTCTCAAATATTATTGTTGTATAAATAAGTTAACTACAGGCAAAAATGTTAAATTATTTATCACACTAACACTAATGGTATACCAGTATTCATTTCAAATGAAAGCTGTATTTCAAAGAATTTTTAATAACACACAGCTAATAAAGAGGTAAACACAATCCCAAACATGTTAGAGCTCCAGGCAGAACATGTTTTTGTAGACTATTTGAATGTTCCTCAACCTCTAGACTCATTTATACTTTGCCACTCAGTTACCTTTTTTTTCAAATGGCGACCTCTTGTGATGAAGTAGTAGTAAAGATTTTCTTTTTTTTTTTTTTTTTGAGACAGAGTTTTGCTGTTGTTGCCCAGCCTAAAGTGCAGTGGCACAATCTCGGCTTGCTGCAACGGCTGCCTCCTGGGTTCAAGCGATCCTCCTGCCTCAGCCTCCCGAAATATTTTCAATATACATATGTGACCCAAAAGTTCACTGGCCCAAATGCTCCAAGAAAGAGTAGAGAATTAATCTAGATATATCCACCAGATCACACTAAAAAGCAATCCATTTATCTGGGTTATAAAAGAAAAAGAACAGCCGGGTGTGGTGGCTCACACTTGTAATCCCAGATCAGATCTGGGAGGCAGAGGCAGGCAGATCACCTGAGGTCAGGAGTTCAAGAGCAGCCTGGCCAATATGGTGAAACCCCGTCTCTACTAAAAATACAAAAATTAGCCGGGTGTGGTGGCGTGTGCCTATAGTCCCAGCTACCCAGGAGGCTGAGGCAGGAGAACTGCTTGAACCTGGGAGGTGGAGGTTGCAGTGAGCTGAGATCATGCCACTGCACTCCAGCCTGGGCGACAGAGCAAGACTCAGTCTAAAAAAAAAAAAAAGAGAGAAAAGAAACACACACAGACCTGTTTTGTCTGCCAGCTTACGCTTCTGGGCTTTTGAAAGTTGTTCTTTTTTGTCTTTTTTCTTACTTGATGGGGCTGTATTAGGAGTTTCAATTGAGATGATATTGCTTATCGATGTCTAAAAAAAAGAAACAATTATCAGCCTCATACCTTACAACTTGTGTTACACTAAATACAGCTACACCCTGAAGTGGGTTGATAATTTTTACACTTATGAAATAAGAATCCTGTATTAGTATGATTAATTTTTAAAATCAGGTGCCCTTAACACATTATTGGTTTCACTCTTTTAAAAGTTCAGATCAAAGGACGTCATATTAGTTCAATTGTTATAACCAACATCCTGGGAAGGAAGATCTGATTATCAGCATTATGTTAAAGATCTGAGGTTGTAAGGTAGTTTTACAATTCAGTTAACTTGCTATTATTTGGAAATTCAATTAAAACCTTTTTTTTTCTTTACAGAGCTGTTTCTCAGTGTGAATATTTGACAGTTTAAACATGTCTTTAGAAAAATCACATGTGCCTACCTAGAACATCCTGGTTTCCAGAAGAAAAAATTTAAGACATTTGGGTTAATGCAGTCAGGGTATATGATAGCTAAAATTTAAAACACTTACTAGGTCTAAGCACTGCTGCAAATGTTTTCCACATACCACACATTTGATCCTCACCACAATCTTAGGAGGTAGATACTACATAACCCCCATTTTACAGATGAGGAACTGAGCACAGAAAGATTAAGAAACTTGCCCAAAGTCACAGAGTTGGTAAGTGGTGCAGTGATGTGAACCCAGGCAGTCTAGCCCAGAGTCCATGATCTTAGCTACCACCTCCACTGCTCCTCCAGTTGCCTCTTGGGGTTCTGTGCCCTGTTGGGAATGTGAAAGCCAAAACCACTCAAACAGAAGACAGGCCTTGCTGCCAAAAGCTTACCACTGGGGGTTCACAAGACAACACTAAATTATACTGAACCACTCAAAGTCTTTTAGTGCATGACATGGTGCAAAGGGGTCTCATACACAGATGTTTAAGGCCATGAAAGAAATATTTCCTAAAACTATTCTAGAAATAATAATAAAACAATTTTTTGTATTCAATAAAGTTTCCACATGCTGCAACACCTACAAATTGAACTGTGGCAAGACTACTTACAACAAAACAAGCCTCATGGAGAAAGCAATTTCATACTTATTTTCGCACTGCATAAGAGATCCCTTAGCTGTCTAAGCTTTATGAAGAGATTAAACAAATACTGGTCTTTGATAAAGGATAAAAATCTAGAGAATATAATATCATTTTCTAGGTTAAATAGAAAAAATCTGAAATTCATTGTTCTTATTTAACTCAGGGGTAACTCTCACTTTAACAAAGTCTTCTTCCAATTCTGAATATATATTAACTAGTACAAATTTATTACTAACAGCAAAACCAAAACAACAAAAGAATCTGGCAAAAAAATAATCACACACTCACTGCGGAATTAATGGGATTGTGATTCTCCATGAACTGCTCTTTATTGTCTTTGGCATATTCAAACAATGTATAGGTCATCGCGGTTCCCAGATTAGCTTCCACTGCTTCCTGTAGCTTGGCTAATATACTCTGCTTTACAGCAGACGATCTACAATGCACAGCAAAAAAACCTTGCTCAGAGAAAAGTGTAACAGAGCGTGAAATGAAAAGCAGTAAAAACAAGACACTACTCACATGGTGTTGTTAAAAAAAGCGTTCATAGATAGAATTGGAGGTGTTTGGGGATATGTTTCTGTCCAGGAAATCTCTATTAAGAAGGCTTTGGGATCACCATTTTCACCTATCTGAAGAGAAGGGGAAATCTTAGGCTTGTAAAAAGTGATAAAAAGACAGAAAACGAAATTATAATCTTCAAAAGGGTGAATTCTTTCCAATACTCATGCTCAGATCAGAAATGTAATATTCTGAAAAGTCCAGGGATACAGGCTAGGAATGAGCAGGGCTGAAAGGAGTCACAGGACAGTCTGATTTTAATTTATTCCTAGCATGACTTCATAGGTTCAGTTTATGCCCATGTCCTGTCCCTAACCAGCCTACCAGCTTTTCTAGTACCATGCCTACATCTTAGGGAGTGCTTTCACCAGTTTTCTGAGGATGAAAGTAAGACCAGCTTATCCGTGGGATACAGAAAGAGAATGGACAAAAGTAATTCACAAACTCGACACACCTCATCTTTGTTTTAAGTTATCCAACTGCTAAATCCCAAGAGGTACAACCCCAAGAGGTAAGAAAACGAAATTTAAAACTGAGAGAAAGAAGGAAAAGGCAAAGGATAAGGGAAAGGAATGCCTTCAGCTGATAACAATTGCTGAATAAAGACACCCTTCTTTTGCTCTGCCAACTTTTTATTTAAACATTTTTAATCTTAAAGAAAAATTGAAATAGTACAATGAACACTCACTGACATTGATCTCATTCACCAAATACTTTTTGCCCCATTTACTTTATCCGTCCCCCTTTCCACCATAGCATCAACCCCTACTCTCCCAATGTGATTTTTCCCCCTTTGGTTTTTGCTGAAACATTTAACAGTAATGAAATTTCCTCAATATTTGAGTAAAGTATCTTAAGAAAAGGACAATCTTCTTCATAACTACAAGATCATTATTACACCCAAGAAATTCAACATTGGTACAAAAATACTACCTAATGCATAAACTATATTAAAAACTACCCAATCATATCTAAAGTGTCCTTTAATAGGCATCATCCCAATCCACAAATCCATAATCCATTGAGGGATCATGGATTGCACTGGGTTGCTACGCCTCTTTATTCTGCTTTAATTTAGAACAGTCTCCAGCCTTCTCCCCTGCCTTTTTTTTTTTTGAGATAGGGTCTCACTCAATTGCCCAGGCTGGGGTGCAGTGGCATGATCACAGCGGTTGCAGTGAGCTGAGACTGTGCCACTGCACTCCAGCCCAGGCGACAGAGCAAGAGTCTGTGGCAAAAGTAAAAAAATAAAATAAAAAAAGAGATCAGCTGGGTATGGTGGCTCATGCCTGTAGTCTCAGCACTTTGGGAGGCTGAGGTGGGCGGATCACCTGAGCTCAAGAGATCGAGACCATCCTGGCCAACACAGCGAAACCCCGTCTCTACCGAAAATACAAAAATTAGCCAGGCGTGGTGGCGCGTGCCTGTAGTCCCAGCTACTCGGGAGGCTGAGGCAGGAGAATCGCTTGAACCCAGGAGGCGGAGGTTGCAGTGAGCTGAGATCGCACCACTGCACTACGGCCTGGTGACAGAGCAAGACTCCGTCTCAAAAAAAAGAAAAACACAAATACCTCCCACCTCAGTCACTCAAGTAGCTGGAGTGTGCCCCATGCCAGACTAATTTTAAAAAACTTTTGGTAGAGATAAGGTCTCCCTATATTGCCCGGGCTGGTCTCAAACTCCTGAGCTCAAGTGATCTTCCTGCCTCAGCCTCCCAAAGTGCCGGGATTATAGGCATGAGCCACTGTGCCTGGCTTCCCCTGCCTTTTAAACCAAAAATAATACAGGCTAGTTTTCTTATATAATGTCCCCAGATCTGAACTCATTCAAATTAAACATTTTTGGTAAGAAAACTATAGAGGTGATGTGGCATCTTCCCATAGCATCATATAAGGAGGCACACAAGATCTTCCAGAATCATCACTGGTGACACTAAGATAGATCACATGTTTAAGGTGATCTTCTCCAGATCTCTTCAACGTAGACCTTTACATTTCGTAATTAAGGAATAATCTCGCTGGCTGAGGTGGCTCATGTCTGTAATCCCAGCTCTTTGGGAAGCTGAGGCGGAAGGATTACTTGAGGCCTGGAGTTAGAGACCAGCCTGGGCAACATGGCAGGACCTGTCTCTATTAAAAAAAACATCATCATCATCATCTGTGGGGCACCTCTACAGTTGTTTCTCAACAACCTTTCACCCAAAGGCTTCAGCCTTCATTAACAGTCCTCAGCGGTAACTGAATCAACTATCATACTGGTGGTTGCAAAATGGTGATTTTCTAGTAAAACTATGGAATGATACATGAATCAACATCTCATCCTTGCCCAGGGCTATGCTAATCTCCTCTGTGTTGTTATTAAAATAAATGTAGGGATCTACTGATAGACCTGGATAAGGATTATCTCCATAATAGATGTCATTGGTTTATGTTTATGTTTTAAACATAGATGATAAAAAGTGATAAAAGTTACCTGCTTCATGCAATCACTACGTCCTTTCTCACGGTGCATTTAGGAAGAAATTATCACATGCCTCACACTGTGCTGGGTACTGAAGATACAAAGATACAGACAAGGCCATTCCTATCTTCAAGACAGGTATTTATATAACTTACAAAACTGCAATATGAGTAATAATTCCAAAGTAACAAAACAAAGTATGAAGAAATGGGGAATGGCTAATTCTGATTCAAAATCAGAGCAGACACAGGAGACATGGCCCAAATATTAATGTGTCACAGAGGAGGCCTGAGCTAGGCCTTAAAGGAGAGGCAGGGGGATAATGGACCTGAGGTGAGGGAAAGATTAAACAGGGTGTGCAAAAGCACAGTACTAGAAAAAAATATATGGGGGAAAATCTAACAATCCATTATGTCTAAGGCATGAGAGTGGTGGGGAAAGTTTGGAGAGACAGAAACAAACAGAAGGATTTGGAGTGTCATGTGAAAAAATTTAGTCCTCATTTTATAGGCAAGAGGAACCCACGGAGAAACATTTTTGAACAAGAGAATGGGATGACAAATGTTTCAGACAGCCAGCTAGTACTGTTGGAGGACTAATGGTGGAGCATAAGGGGGAAGCTAAAGAAAGTACTAAATCAAGGAAGTCAACTAGAAGGCTACCAGACTATTCTGTGCAAGAACTGAGTAGTGTGACTTAGGACAAAGGCAGAACTTTACCCCTGACCCTTTGACTATCAACACGCTGTCTCCTAATCTCATGTCTCATTCCTCTTAAATCCATGCTATGGGTCACATCAGTGTCTGTCTGATAGTACATATAAATGTCCTGCAGCATTCTGCACAGTGTGCTCTAAATCACTGCCATGGTGAATGAGACATTTAGGAAAGTATAGGGAAATTCTCAACCTCCCATTTGCTAAGGAGAGAGTAGCAACTGGATTCAAATAGAAGGGCCTAGGACTTAGATCCACTGTTAACTTGAGATATTTGAGGTCCCTGGTCATTATATACTTGGAGGTGGTGTAAGGACTGTTAAGCTTGAAAGGGAATTGAGAACAGAAACTTATTTTCTGTGACGGTCATCCATCGATCCTGCATAAGGATTATTTCTTATAGTTTAAATTGTGACAATGTTAATAATAACTGTAAATCTTTTCCAAAAACTTTCCCATTTCACTACTTATAATCATTTGCTTTTTTTTTGCATCCCGCTCTGTCGCCCAGACTGGAGTACAGTGGCACAATCTCTGCTCACTGGAACCTCCGCCTCCCGGGTTCAAGCAATTCTCCTGCCTCGGCCTCCCATGTAGCTGGGATTACAGGTGTGCACCATCATGCCTGGCTAATTTTTGTATTTTTAGTAGAGACAGCGTTTCACCACGCTGGCCAGGCAAGTCTTGAACTCCTGACCTCAGGTGATCCGCCTGCCTCAGCCTCTCAAAGTTCTTGGATTAAAGGTGTGGGCCACTGTGCCCCGCCTACTTATAATCATTTGAATAAAAGGTTTATATGACTTATTTACAAAATAAAATACTGTTAGTATTTTTTTTTTTTTTTTTGAGAAAGTGGCGTGATCTCGGCTCATTGCAAGCTCTGACTCCCAGGTTCACGCTATTCTCCTGCCTCAGCCTCCCGAGTAGCTGGGACTATAGGCACGGGGCACCATGCCCGGCTAATTTTTTGTATTTTCAGTAGAGATGGGGTTTCACCATGTTGGCCAGGCTGGTCTTGATCTCCTGATCTTGTGATCCACCCACCTTGGCCTCCCAAAGTGCTGGGATTACAGGCGTGAGCCACCGCGCCCAGCCCTACTGTTAGTATTTTATGTTAAAGATAAGATCACATAATTTTTAAGGTTTTTTCCATTTCTAACAGCTTATGATTCTGGTACAATAAAAACAAGTTTATCCTGGTTTTCTAAAAGTTTCTGAATTAAGTTTTCAAATGTTAAAAATGACTGATGTTTGGGTGATGTTTCCACTTAAATGCTATAGAAAATACAGACATAATAAATTTAAACAAGTTTAAAAAACAAAATAAGCATTTTTAGCCCCTTTTAGTCTTTTCTAGCAAAGTTCTAAGTGCTCTTACTCATGCCATGTCTTACCCTATATTGAAAAGAAACTGGACTTAATTCCCGGAAACTGTCATCTCCTTCGTAAATAGAGCGTAATGCTTCTAGTTCCATCTGAAATAAAGAACTGAATGAGTTTTGTTTAGTGGCATAAATGAATTAGAAATAGAGGGTCTTTACTTTCTCATTCAAGCCCACTCAACTATGTAAAGCTTGACTAACTTACATAACCTTAGATACTTACCACACAGGTGCATGCAGCAACACATGACAATATTACTACCAATGATACTTTCAAACTCTGTGTCAGGCACTGCTAAGCAACGTACAATGTATTATCGCACTGACTTCTCAAATCAACCCTGTCAAGAGGCTCCTATTATTTTCTCCTTCCTACGGAGGCAAGAAGTCTCCGTTTAAAGCCACTCCAGAGCAAGTGCTCTCAGCACCCTGCTGAAGAGGAACCTGGGTGTAAACAGCATTAAACCTGAAGATAAGAACTATGAAAAACGATACCTTCCCATTATTTACATACATTTCTTTTATATGTAATCCTTCCCACAGTGATACAAAGCTTTAAAAAACACCTAAGGGCAAGAAAAATAACTTTAAGAAAAAGGCTGACAAGTATCTACCCGAGATGAGACAGGACTGTCAGAGAATATGTAACTAGTAATCCTTGCTTGGACATAGTTCTTGGAACATTTTGGTATTACAACTGAGAAGTTCATCACTGTGATCACTGATGAATACCCGAGAAAATAAGTAAAGAAAGACTGCACTTGGGTACACGTTTGAGTTTTTCAAAAAGATGCAAGTCATGAGTTCTACAAACTAAAGATGGTGAAAGTGGGCTTGATCTACAGTCAAAATTTTAGAAAATAAATTATTGGACGGGCGTGGTGGCTCAAGCCTGCAATCCCAACACTTTGGGAGGCCGAGGTGGGCAGATCACCTGAGGTCAGGAATTCGAGGTCAGTCTGGCCAACATGGTGAAACCCCATCTCTACTAAAAATACAAAAATTAGCTGGGTGTGGTGATGGGCACCTATAGACCCAGCTACTCAGGAGGCTGAGGCAGGAGAATCGCTTGAACCCCGGAGGTGGAGGTTGCAGTGAGCCGAGATCAGGCCACTGCAATCCAACCTGGGCTGCAGAGTGAGACTCTGTCTCAAAAACAGCAATAACAACAGCAAAAAGAAATTATTGAAGAAACAGTGTGTGAGGAACTGGGAAATGAAGGAGTAGTCCCTAAGACCTAGCAAGCATATGAAAAACAAGATATACCCTTCTTAGAAAGAGAAACTTGATTGGCACAATGAAGAAAGGCATAAAACACCGACTATACAGATTTCAGCCAGGCTCCACAGGTTTCTCTTGCTACCTTTACAGAAAAAAAAAAAAAAAAAAAAAATTACAGAAATTCAAGCTGGATTCAAGAATAACTAAGATTAGATTGGAACAAAAACCTTACTCAAGATACAGTACTACTCCTGCCCCTAATCCTTTCCCATATTTTAATTAATGACTTGGACAGCTACAAAAATAGAAGGCAAGTTTATGAAATTTGTGGATGACAATTTGTTGGGATAGTGAATAATGCTGATGGCGGAATAAGAACCCAAAAAGTCTTTGAAAAGCAAGCTAATGATGAAATTTAGCAGGGTAAATAGAACTTGTATTAATACTTAGATACCCAAATAGAGAAGTTGAAAGACAAATTGCTTTGTATAAAGCACTTAAAAGATTTTAGTTGACAGTAAATTTAACTAGACAAAACAGCATGATGCCACAATTTTGAAACAGGACATTTAAAAGATTAAAATCTGTCCACAGACATGTGATTCCAGGATAGTGAAGAAATGAACAAAGAATGGATATATGAAGACAAGCTAAAAGGAACCACTTCATCTGAGAAGAGGTCTGAGAAACTGGGCAGGAAACTATCTGCAAAGATCAGAACATCGATCATCTGAAAGAAGAATGACATTTTCCTGTTAAACTGGAGATTCCTGGGCCCACCACAGAAATTCTGATTCAGTAGGTCTGGGGTGGAGTGCAGGCATCTGTTTTCCAGCAACCATCTAAATGGTTCTAAGGTAGGGGACTATGGTCAAACTCTGACAAATATTACACTGTATGTTCTTTGCTTTGCAGGGAGACAAAGCTATTAATGCATTCACTTAGAAATTTACCTGGCAAGAATATTTTAGAAGAGATTCAGGTATCAACTAGCTAGCTTGCTGGACTTTGTGTTCTTTAAAGGTTAACTTCCAATCCAGAGATTCTATTACATTTATCATGTAAAAGTGGTAAGTTTCAAGCATTATACTCTAAATTAACAGTGAACTTATCTACCACCCAGTAAAAACTGGTTTCTAGTCCCGATTCTACCACTTACTTACCGTGCAGCCCTGCGGCTATCATCTACCTACCTATCAAAGAAGGTTCCCCTAGAGACGGCCTGTGGCACCCACCCCCAACTCTAATATTGCATGATTCAATGTCAAAATGGCATCTCACCAGGAAATATCTGAGCATAAACCGTAAGTTCAGGTGGTACATGAATGCTCAAAACAGACAGACGGGTAAAAGATTTCTCCAAACAATACGGACAGAAGCATCACTAATGTCATTTTCTTCCATGAGAAATGTAACTAACTCAATTAGCCCTCTACTAGCCAAGAGATTTAAAAAGGTGACCAGACTAAAATTTAAAGGTGATCAGCCTAACTCAGTAAACAGGCACTGAACACATGGGATTCAAGGAGAGCCAAGAGCACTGGATCGTGTGCCAAGGACGCTCATCCCTGTTATTAAGGAAACTAGGGGAGACTCCAGGATTTGCAAACATGAAAAATGAGGGGGGAAGAGAGGCAGAGGCGGACTCCTGATCATTCACGCGCGCTTGGGTGGGACCCTGGGGAACTCGGGGCACCCCGGCCGGCTCCGAGGGCGCAGGGCACGTGCCGGGCAGCCCGTCCGGGCACCAGGTCTCACCGGTGCCCGGGGCTGCGCACCGCGCCCGCGCTGGGAGAGGGCCCTGAGCCGGGTGGCTCACCTCCTGGTCCTCGTTGGCACTCATCGCGCCGGTGGCGGGGCGCCTCCTGAGCGGACGGCTCTCCCAACAACGAAGAGACAGCGCGGGCAGCGGCCCAGAGGCCGGGCGTCCCCCTTTGGCGCCTCGGTTGTGGCGGCGGCACAGTCTTCGCACTGGCAGACGCCAATCGCGTGCGCCCCGGATCTCGGCAGCGCCCAGCCGCCGGCGGTGGGCTGTGGGCTCCGGGCAGGAGCCGGGGCTGGTGGGGCCTGGGAAGTGCGGCGTCTTCCTGACGCTCGGAGGAGCGGCGTAAAGTTCCGGGACAGCGATTGGTGTAGAGCGCTGTCACTCAGGGGCCCAGAAAGTGCTTCCTGTGCTGGGGGCGGTGGGTACAGGGAAGTCTCGCCTGTTGGAGCTGGCTGTGGGGCTGCAGCGGTGGACGGGCCCCGGCGTTCTGTGACATCCCGCCGCCTCCCCTCGTCTTGTCCCGGCTGGCGGCGACAGGCCTCAGCTGCAGCGGGCCCGGGGCGTGGGGCCTGGGTGAGTCCGGGCCGGGAGACCCGCGGGGCCAGGCGGGATCGCAGAGGAAGAGAGCTAACTCTTAACAATGCTGGTTTGGGGGCCTGCGTTTTGCCATCCCATCGACGAGTGCAATCCTGGCACTTCTCTTTTAGACCCAAGGAAAGACACACCCATTTCTAGGGCCTCCCAGGCTTAAGACAGGGGAATATGAGGAGGAAGATATCTGCCTTTAGGGACTGCAATGTTATTCCTCTGCCTTTCCTCGCCGGAGCTACCAGAGCGATACTGCGACCATGGGGGCGGTGTTTCTCCTAGGCTGGGTTGTTTTCTTCTCATCTTTAACATCGAAACATAGTTTCGTCCCCACACTGTCGTTCCTCTTTTGTTCGTTTTGTAGTTGAACATCTCTCAATCCCATTCTCAGCAGCCTTGTGTCCTACACCCTGAACTTCCAGTTAGTTAAAAGAAAAAAAAAAGCAACCGCATTAGGTTTTAGGGTTTTTTTAGTTCCCAATTTGATTGGGCCACTTTTCTTACCTGTCACGCTAGTTTCCAGTTTACTTCCCTTGCATTACTGGATCTCCCATCCATTATTCACCTCCTATAGCTGCACCTCCTTTCATGTATAGTTTCGTTGGTTGCTCCATTGGCTTCTTCCAGGATATCTGAAAATTTCTCCTTCCAGCCTGTCATTGAGATCCTTTCAATCTGCGCCTGTGCATATCGGCGTTCTCATTCAAATTCCTTTGCTGCAGAATAAGCACGACCATTTCAAGTGCCATGGGAGAACGTGGCAATAATTTCTGTTACAATTTTCATGCAGTGATTTTGGAACAGATTTCCCATAATTTAGATCTCTGCTGTCCAGTTCTGTAGCCGGTAGCTACATCAGGCATTTGAAATAGGCTAGTCTGAATTGAGTTGTGCCGTGAGTGTAAAATACACACCAGATTTTGAAGACTTGGTACAAAAAAAGGTAAAATATGTCATTAATAACTTCTATATTAGTGTCAGTATGGTAATATTTTGGACATACTGTACTGCGTTAAATTGAATATTATTAAAATGAATTCCATCCATGTTTTACTTTTTAATATGACTGCTAGAAAATTTTAATTTATTTATGTGACTCGTATTTGTATTGGATGACACAGTCATTTTTAGTTCCTCTTATTTCAGCTCCATATTCAAAGACCACAGCTATGTCTTTTGGGCCTCTGGAGTTACTACAGGAAATGGCCTCTAGTCTAGACTCGTTCATATTAAGCAAAGGTGCCCGTATTGTATTTTGTTCACGTGTTTTTTGTTGTCGTTGTTGAAACGGAGTCTTGCTCTGTTGCCCAGGCTGGAGTGCAGTGGTGCGATCTCGGTTCACTGCAATCTCTTCCTCCCAGGTTCAAGCAATTCTCCTGCCTCATATTCCTGAGTAGCTGGGACTACAGGCGCGCTGTCACCATGCCTAGCTAATTTTTGTATTTTTAGTAGAGACGTGGTTTTACCGTATTGGTCAGGCTGGTTTTGAACTCCTCACCTCGTGAATCACCCTCCTTGGCCTCCCAAAGTGCTGGGATTACAGGCGTGAGCCACTGTGCCCAGCCTGGTCACCCCTTTTTAATTTTCATTCCCAAATTACCCAGAACTAGACTGTTTCTTTCTCTGAACATGCAATCCTTTGCCCTCATAGCTTAATCCTGTCCTAAAAATATTTAAACAATTCTAAAACTATCTGTTGTAGACATTTCTGGCAAGCTTCGCTAATCATTTATTCAATACCTATTGTTCTTTCAGTACGTAAACACGAGAAAACTAATAGTCTTTCCTAAATTAACCTTTCAGTTGAAAATATTCCATGTTTTGGGGATCAGGTATTAGCCTAAGTGTGCCTCACTTTTCACAAAGATTGTATCAGACTTCTCTATAATATACTGGTGTAGATTACCTTTTAAAAGAGCCTTATGACACATTCGTTTTCAAATAAGATTATATTTAAAATATAATGATAATATTGTTTGGAATAACTTTTTTTTTTTTTGCAACACAGTCTTGCTCTGTCACCCAGGCTGGAGTGCAGTGGCACAATCATAGTTCACTGTAACTGTGAACACCTAGACTCAAGTGATCCTCCCATCTCAGCCTCCCAAGTGGCTGGGACTACAAGTGCGCACCACCATGCCTGACTATTTTCTTTTTTATTTCTTTTAGAGACAGGATCTCACTGTGTTTCCCAGGCTGGTCTCGAACTCCTGGCCTCAACAGTCCTCTGGCCTTGTCCTCCCAAAGTGCTGGGATTATAGGCATGAGCCACTTGTGCCTTACCTGAATTCTCTATAGTATACTGGTATAGATTATCCTTTAAAAGAACCTCATTTGGGAGGCCAAGGCGGGCAATCGCGTGAGGTCACGAGATCAAGACCATCCTGGCCAACATGGTGAAACACTGTCTCTACTAAAATACAAAAATACTAGCTGGGCGTGGTGGCGCGTGCCTGTAGTCCCAGCTACTA
>NW_012118487.1:3950679-3956035 GCF_000951035.1 Colobus angolensis palliatus | reverse complement strand
GTTTTTACTTCATTCACAAGTGAGGTGAAATGCCATCACAGCAATATGTCTTTGAAATAAACAAAGCCATGTTGGATTTTAAGTAACATTTTTTTGAGCAGTTTTATAAGAACAGAAGCTGGAGTGGTGAATAATATAAGTAGAACTTACCCGGAAATGGACTACTTTTTTTTTTTTTTTTTTACAAAGCGTTTGAGACCCTTGACATCATTAGACATGCATCATCATTTTATGCATTCAGTTATGGGGCTGATGGAAACTCTTTGGCTTTAGTCATTCTTTAAATGGGAAGTGTCGCTTCTCCAGGGTTGAGAGTCCACCTTCAACACTTACTAGTTCTTTCTGAATCTGTAAGCCTGAGTTTCCTGATCAAAAACGGGAGGTGTGTATATTGAATGAGATCAATGCACAGAAAGTGCTTGGCACTCAGTAACAGGTGGTTTCTGCTGCTCTCATGTAACTTCAATTTCTGCCAATGTTTGCAGAGAACTTCATATGAGTGGTACATTCCTAAAGGGATCTTAAAGACTGGCTGGATGAATAAGCATCTGAATCTGGTGCCAGCCCTGGTGGTTGTGTTCTATGAACTGGACTGGGATGAGCCTCAGTGGAAAGAAAAGCAGTCTGAGTGCGCCACCAGAGTGGAGATAGTCAGGTATGATCTTCTGTGTCAGGGCAGCTATTTCAGTTTGCACATGTGTGTTATTCACTAACATTTCTTGAAGGCAATGGAGTACCGTTCAGACTGCAGTAGTCACTTTGGGGATTGACTTCCAATTAATCTTGTTCTCTTCCTCACAGGTAGCATAATTATTGACCGTATGTAATGCTGGGTATGTGAAGAAATTTAGGAGACTAATTGGTCTCAATTTCCAAATGTTTTTCTTGTATTTATTATCTTTTTTGGAGACATAGTAATTTACTGTTTAGTCTCTTAAAACACTTTGCTTTATCACTATTTAAGTTTGAAATAATTAATTCTTTTGGATGACTACTCTGCAGTGTATCACCATAAAGAAGTAAGTTGCATTATAACTTTTACCTAAAAGTGTAAGTTAATCTTTTCCTTTTAAGGAAGATTTTTAAGATTAGAAGATGTGAGATCATACTTTTAGAATTTAAATCATTGTGACATATATGTGCTTTGTGTGCAGGAAAAGATTTCTTCTGATCTTGGTTTTTTTAGTTGAAATTTATCTTCAGTTGAATTACCAAGGTTGTATTTTATGTGAAGCCGTGAATACATTTTTTTAAGTTAAAATAATTAATGTTATTATTGCTTTTTCATTGCAGGCAAAGTTTACAAGGAAGAAACACAAAAGTTGCAGTCGTTCTGATTCAGAAGAAAACCCCTTTGCCCCCAGGTATCAAAAGTCTATTTAATGAATTAATTGTTTTATACCTCCAATTCTTATTAAAGGGAGATAGGGGTTTTTGGATGTTTAAATCTTTTATGCATTCAGTTACAGGGCTGATAGTGTGTTAACTTTAAAAAGCACCAATGATACATAGGCAAATGCTAACTAAAAAATTAAAGATAGTAAAGAATGCAAATCTTAAGTCCTCTTCCCCTAGTTCCACTTGTCTTCTTATGTAGGGGATATAGGAAGGCACGTTTAATTCACAAAACAATTAAATAGCTTGAATGTTTTTACAAGAGTATAATTTTTTTTGGCTTCCAAAGCTTTCCCAAAAAGAATATAATTTACTTATCTAAGATAGATTTGAAACTGTATTTTATGAAATTTTTTCATTAGTTTTCTGTAAGGCAAAGAAAAAGGCTGGATTTGTAGTTTTCTCTTGGAAAATGTCTTAGTTTCAGATTCTTATTTCCCCTTTCCCAGACTTTTGTAGACCAAAATATATTTTTGTTTCTGTGTTGAAACTTACAGCATCCAAAATGGTTTTGGAGACTTCTTTCATGAATTATTGTTTCCAGTTTTAGTTATGGTTTTTGAAATAGTTAAGTGGTATATCTGTTGGCATTACTTGGCCACCTATCCTGGCTCCGTAGAAAATTCCACAGTGTTTTCCTGAAAGGCATATACTGTGTGACCTCTAAGAACCACACAGAGCTGTCAAGGAACCCGTGAGTCCTGTTGATGTGATAAAAGCCGTTTGGGTTTTTATTCCTAATTCTATTGTTCAGACTTGGGGAAATACTTATTTGGGAAGCACATTAGTTATTTTATTTCTCATTCATCTTGATGGGGATTATCAACAGGAGAAGATGTCATTGCTTCAGAAAGGGCTGCAGCTTTATGCAATGCATGTGAGCTCTCAGGAAAGTCTTTGTTTGTACTGCCGCACACTGACCACCTTGTGGGCTATATTATAAGGTAAGTAGAGGTCTTTTAAAGTTTTGTTTTTTTAGATGATTAAGAATTGAAAAATTGGTAGCTTAGACCCATTTATGTTTTTAAAAACCCATGTTCATGAAAAACATTCATATGATACAGAGGCTACGGAGTAAAAATAAAAGTCTCTTTTGTCAAATTCTTAACCCTCTCCAATTCCCGGAGGTAACCAATATCAACAGTTTCTTAAGTTTCCTTCCAAAAAAATGTCTTTTTGTATAGGAACAAATAAATGTATGTATTTCTTTATAGTATCCATGCCACACCCACAAACACAAAAACATAAATGTGCTCGTATGCTAGACAGTGATCTTCCACTTAACCTTACCTCATGGACACTCTTCCATATGTGCATCTAGGTCAACTTTATTTAAAGAAACAAAGTTTGTATGTTTTTCCGTTATACTTTCCAGTAATTACCTAATGTCCTTGAGTGACATGTCTGTGCTCTTTTATGAGAGTGTCTCCATTCCATTCTGGCCTCTTTTTGCTTCATTCTTGAGATGTTGATGTATCTATGTAAGTAATTTTTTAGGAAGGGTCTGAGCCCTATCATATCTTAAATATCTTTATAAAGCCTTTGTGTGTAAAGGGCAGATTACCTGGAGACACATTACCTCAAAAATTACATGGCCATTATTCATTGTTTTGTAGCATTTATTGTTACACAGTAGCAGTACATTTTATGCTAGGAAATATTTAGATATGAATATTTTCATTGATTTTGACTGTAAAATGGTTTTCCTTTTTCATTCTGCATGTGTCCTTTGTTAACTCATGAAGAATTTTATTTATTTTTGATTATTGCTTCTCTTGCATTTGTTTCTTTCTCGGAAGCAAACCTCTGAAAATGATCTGCTGCAGGAGGTTACCTGGCCTTCTCACTGGTATATAAATGACCAGGCTTCTAAGAAAGAGAAGCGTAGATTTAGCAGAGAACATGCAGAGGAATGGGATCAAATGAAAAAATGAATTGCAAAGAAACTTAAATGCAGTTAGCAAATAAACCTTCACACTGGAAGCAGTAAACGGTAGAATTCACACCACAGGAAATCAAGTCAGTGATGCCGAAGATAACATTGAGATAATTGCTTGGAATTCAGAGGAAAAGAATAAATGAGTTTTGTTCCTTAAATGCAGACATATTACCAATAGGGAACAGAGAGAAGAGAGGGCCAGCTGGTAGCACACGCAGGCAGCGTTTCTTTCCACCGAGGCTCATCCCAACATCACACCTGGCCTCAACTCTCCAGGCCTGGACAGCTCCCTCTTGACTCTGCACTTGGGTGCTTTCCTATTCGCAGTGCTGTTCCTTGTCAGATGCTTTCATAGTCATGCCCACCTGCCAGCTCTCCTTTTCTGGGCTCTCTCTTACTCGACATTTAAGGCTTCAATGAAGCCTTCGTTAGAAAGCCATTGTCCTCTGTGCTACACCCTGCCATAATGACTCTTCACCTAGCAGCATTACCTTCCAGAGACTATTTGGCAATGCCTAGAGACTTTTATGATTGCTACAACTGAGGGGGTTGCTGTATTGGGTTCTAGTGGGTAGAGGCCAGGGATGTTGCCATACCCTGTACAGTGTACAGGACAGCCCTGCACAACAAAGAATTACTGGACTGAAATGTCAGCAGTGCTGAGCTTGAGAACCCTACCTTAACCATCAGTGATCTTGCCTGCCTCAGCTTTCAAATTTAGGCGGTTATGGATTCCAGACAAACAGAGGATGGGGCCCTGCCCTTAACCACTTGTAGTTTTGTTGTGGATAATGAAACATCTACATAAGGAGTACTTTGTCAAAATAATGGATGTAAAAAGCAAGTTCCCTGGGTCCATAGCCTCCAGTGTGTGGATATGAGATGGGGAGTGCATGACAGTCCATTGGAGATAAGGAAACACATGGACCCTTTCTTCAGATTTATATTTTATCTTCAGAGGGAGAGTAACGCTGAATATCAGGACATCTTCATCTCATTGATCTGGGAGGGAAGTAGCAGAGCTACTGATGGCACACTTATTCCTGTGCTTTCAGAGCCTTTTGAGGTATTATATGTACATGCTACAATGATTTCATTAGTGTTTTTTAAGTGTCAGAATGTTAGAATCATTATAAAACTTATGTAATGCATTGGGAGTGATTGTGAAAATCTTTTGTATTGGAGAAGTTTGCTGATCATTTCAAAGCAAAATACAGGAGTTGTCCAAGTTAATGATTCGAGTAAGCATTTTTCTTTTATTAAAAAGGAAGTTTTCCCAACGTTCAGACCTTTCCTCTTAGGACAGTAGGCTGCCTGTGTCATGCTTACTAGCAACTGTTTAAAAACCACACACATACTTTGCCTTTCAAAACAAAGGTGACAGTTGAATAATGAGTAAGAAAGCAAATGCTTCTCAGAGGAAAGTTGTGCTGTAGAGAGAACATGCCAAAAATGGCTCTGGAAAATATTGGAAGCAGTTTTCTTTTCTTTTTTTTTTTTTTAAGATGGAGTCTCATTCTGTCACCCAGGCTGGAGTGCAGTGGCACGATCTCAGGTCACTGCAACCTCCATCCCCCAGGTTCAAGTGATTCTCCTGCCTCAGCCTCCCAAGTAGCTGGGATTACAGGCCATCTTGACCAGGCTAGTCTCAAACTCCTGACCTTAGGTGACCCGCCCACCTCGGCCTCCCAAAGTGCTGGGATTACAGGTGTGAGCCACTGTTCCCGGCCTTGAAAGCAGTTTTCTAATTAGTTTAAAATTATTTGAAGCAAAGAATTTCAATGGGCCTGAACTCCGTTGTTAAAAATACAAAATAATGTATGCAGATGTACAGATCTGTGCATTTAGATTTTTGTCTTTGATCTTCGTCTTTCCATAAATTAAAAATCGTAACTGCTGTAAGCATTTGGCTGGGCCGGACGGTATTGAAACAGTATTTCAATCTCCCTTCTGTCCCCTTTTACTGAAAAGGTGGAGGGGAAAGGAAGAAAGGATATAAGGACCCCACCCCTCATCCCCCCC